>NW_020947582.1:0-28539 GCF_900497805.2 Vombatus ursinus | reverse complement strand
ATCTTATATCTCTGATTCCGCGGAGCTGCTGATCTCTTCTGGTGGCATCATTGAGCTGCTCTCTATTGTCTGTACTCTGGTGCAACATCTTTGTTGGGGCACAGTGCCTCCACTGGTCACTGAGTCTCCATGCTGGGTATCACTTCTTCACTCTACATTATACTGATTCTGCTCAGAATCTCTCCTGGTCTTAAGGTCACCTGATCTCTGCTACTATTTACTGGGCTTCAGACTTCTAGCTTCTTCAGAGTCAGATGGTCCTTTCTACTACCATCTGTTAGGGTGCAGTGGCTAGAAAGTCAGCCCATGACAAGGAGGATATAGATCTTTTAATGAACAGCTAAACAGAAACCAACCAGATAACAACTGATAAATAGTCAAAGGATATGAACAGGCAGTTTTCAGAGGAAGAAATTAATATAGTCATATAAAAAATGCTCTAAATCACTGTTGATTAGAGAAATGCAAATCAAAACAACTCTGAGACACCACATCGCACCTATCAGATTGGCTAACATGACAGAAAAGGAAAATTACAAATGTTGGAGAAGATGTGGGAAAATTGGAACACTAGTGCATTGTTGGTGGAGTTATGAACTGATTCAACCATTCTGGAGAGCAATTCGGAACTATGCCCAAAGGGTTATAAAACTGTGCATACCCTTCAATACCACTTCTAGGTCTGTATCCCAAAGAGATCATAAAAATGGAAAAAGGACCCTCATGTACAAAAACATTTATAGCAGCTCTTTTTGTGGTTGCCAAGAATTGGAAATTGAGGAAGTGCCCATCAATTAGAGAATGGTTGAACAAGTTGTGGTATATGAACATAATGGCATACTACTGTGCTATAAGAAATGATGAGCAGGCAGACTTCAGAAAAACCTGGAAAAACTTACATGAACTGATGCTGAGTGAAGTAAGCAGAACCAGGAGAACACTTTACACAATAACAGCAACATTGTGAGATGACCAAGTTTGATAGACTTAACTCTTTTCGGCAATACAAGGATTTAAGACAATTCCAAAAGACCCATGATGGAAAATGCTATCCACATCCAAAGAAAAAACTATGGAATCTGAATGCAAATTGAAGCATACTATTCTCTTTCTCTCTCTCTCTCTCTCTCTCTCTCTCTCTTTCTTTCTTTCTTCTTTCTCATGGTTTTTCCCTTTGCTTCTAATTCTTCTTTACAACATGACTAATGTGGTAATATGTTTACTATAATTGGACATGTATAGCCTACATCAAATTGCACATTGTCTTAGGGACAACAGAGTGGAGGGAGGTGGAGAAAATTTAGAACTCAAAAATCTTATAGAAGTGAATGTTGAAAACTAAAAATAAATGAATAAATAAAATTAAAAAACACATGTACATGCCTTTATGATAGTTGTCCATACTGTCCCCATCATCATAGAGAGCAAATGATGACTAGACACTTTTAAAAAATATAACTTGACCCAAAGTACATCTAAACCCATGGAATAATGAGCTGTGTTGTAATAGGGTCCTACTGAATTTACTTGCCAGACTGTTCTAGATTATATTCCTTCATAGGATTTAACCAGGGTGAGGTAGAGTCAGCTCAAACCAGCTTGAGAGAGCCTGTTATTAAATTTTCAGTATGAGCATTTGTACCTCAGAAATCATCAAACCCTACAAATCTAGACTTAAGAAAGTGATGAAAAAATTCTAATAATGCAGATTAAGCTTAAAAGTGTATCAGACATCTATTTT
Organism: Vombatus ursinus; assembly: GCF_900497805.2. NCBI lineage: Eukaryota > Metazoa > Chordata > Mammalia > Diprotodontia > Vombatidae > Vombatus > Vombatus ursinus. Next base: position 26,798 of record NW_020947582.1, on the reverse strand, counting down.
TCCCCCAAAGAGCTGGTCAATTCAATATTTATCAGTGCACTGCTGGATTTAACTCATCTCGTAGTTTAGTGTAACAGAAATATGTATTTGCAATCAGAAGTTTTGGGCTTGAATCCCAGCTCTGCTACTGAAAGACAACCTGTGTGACCTTGGGCAAGTCATGTTTCCCCTTCAACCTCAGTTTCCCTATCTGCAAAATAAGGGGGTTGACTCTTTTTTGTCAGACTTTTTTGACATATTGATTAGTTTTGCTGAACTTTTAAAAAATTTTTCTTTTTAAGTAGTGGCTGCCTATGAGGGAATGGGGAAGGGTACAGTGGTTAATGTGATTAATAAAAAAAATTAATTTTAAAATCTAAAGGGGTTGGGGGCAGCTAGGCAGCACAGTGGATAGAGCGCCAGCCCTGGAGTCAGGAGAACCTGAATTCAAATATGGCCTCAGTCACATACTAGCTGTGTGACCCTGGACAAGTCACTTCACCCTGATTGCCTCCAAAAAAAAAAAAAAGGAAAAAATAAAGGGTGGGACAAGATTTCTAAGGGCCCCTTAATGACTACCTTCTTAGAAAAAGATAAAATCACTAAACACTCTGTATTTTTCAAATTTGTAAACACATTCATCCCTATCTGCTACATTTTCTCCCCCCAAACAGAAAGCCTTTTGTGGGTAAAAACTGATACCATTTTCCTTTGTTCTGAAACATCCGTAGCTCTCCTAGAATAATGTGGCTTCTGATAGTCATGTATCTCATCATGGATTTATCTCTATGGTCATGGGGACTGTATGGGCAGCATTCACAAAGGCACTTAAGTGTTTTTTGATGACGATAAAGGCAGTGTGAGCATCAGTTCCTCAGGGCTTTGCCTCCCCTTCAGTTTGGAATGCAGCTTTGTGAGTTTCTGCAGCTGCACTATATACCATAGTCCAACACAATATTTATCATATATATCTGTAGATAGCTGCCCTGCTTCACAGAAGCCAAACATAAATTCCTCTTCCCTGATAGCTCTTTCATGAAATGAGCATAAATTAACTCAATTGTTTGTCCCTTTGCAATGTCCCAGAGCCAAGGTGATCTATGGTCAGAAAATTTTACTTGGGTTTCATTAGATTTAGAGCTGAATGAGACCTTAGATAGCATCTCTCCAACCTCTTAATTTTATAGATAAAAGAACCCAAGGACCACAGAAGTCAGTGAAGCCATTTACCCAAAGTCGCAAGGGTAGCAGGTCTGGGATATGAACACAGGCTTTCTGACTGCCAAATCAATGCCCTTTCATTAATATTATAATATCTTTACCTTGTTTTCTCAATGCCCAGAGCCAGCATTTAGAAGTAGACTATATAGGAAGCTGCTTACAGTAGCAACAAGCGACACATTTTAATACTGGTTTTTCATCCACGTATAAATCTTTGATTTCAGAACATTTGACTTTTCATGGCAGTTAAGTGTTTATTCTGTAATCTATCATGTCTCGTGTGTTGCAGAGAAGTCACAAAGTCCCTGGTAGACAGTAACTCCTCAGGGCATTGTTTTCAAACCTTTTCTGGGAAATGCAAATATGCTCCTCCCATCTTCCCCTTCCTGATTGACCATAGAGTGAAATAACATGGTAGTCTGGGCTCTTTTCTGTCACATGGTTCGACGGCTTATTCCAACTCTTATCTGTATACTGCATCCTTCTTTGATATAGCTTAAAAGTTTATATGTCACCTAGACGGTCATGTAATGGAGAGAGTTATGGATTTGAGCTCAGAAAACCTAGGATCAAATCCCAGCTCTGCCATTCACCAGCTCTTTGACTTTGAGACAAATCACTTAGTATCTTTGTGCCTTAGTTTTCCAACTTTGCACCTCTAGTTTTCACCTATAAAATCATGAAGATGAGGTTGGTATGCAATCTCTAAGGTCCTTTCCAGATCTCAACATATGATCTTATCAACCATCCCCCATGAAGTAATTCATGAGATCATCGACTATGAGTGCTTGGAAGGAACCTTGGAGATCATCTGGGCAAACTCTCTTATTTTACCATGAAGAAATGGAAGCAAGGGAAAATGAAGCACCCTGGCCAATGTCACACACAGGCAGCTAATGCTGTGAGGAAGCATAGGTAGAAGAGGGCTGGGCTTGGGAACAGGAATCCCTGGATTCAAAAGTTGCCTCCAATACTTACTAGCTGTGGGCCCTAAGCAAGTCATTTAACCTCTTTGAGGCTCAGTTTATGATTATTTGATCATAGATTTGTATCTGCAAGGTATGTCAGAAACCATCTTGTCCAGCTGCCTCATATGAAAAATTATAGAGTTGTGAAGATCAAATAACATGTAATGTACTTTGTAGACTTTAAAGCACTATGCTCATGTAAGCAATTACTATCAAATAGTTACATTAATTAATGTTAATGATTAATTACTTTTATTTTAGACCTGGGACAAGAACCCATATCTCTTTACCCCTCTCCCAGTGCTCTTTCAGCTAAAACACATCATTTCAAAGTAATAATGTTCAAGTACTCTTTAAAGGGCATTCTTAAATTCTAAGAAAAACCCAAATCTCAGAATGACCACTGGACTTTCTGTCCTAATATATTTAAATATAAAAAAAGTTATCCTCTTAAACAGAATCCATGGATAACTGTCATGAAAGAATTGACTACCCTACACAAGTTAGGCTATTTTTCTCCCCTTACAAGTTAGACATGTGCTTCTCGATAAGCATATCACCATGGAAAATGTGAAGGCAGGGAAGCTATAACCAACTGAATTAGTGCTGTATGCTTACTGAATATCCTTTCTGTGTCATGGCTAAGTAAACTTCCTTTGTTAATTTTTTGATGGCCTGCTAGTATCTCCCTTTATTCCAATTCTCAAATTATACTACTCAACCAGGCTGAATCTAGCCCCTGATCTAGAACTTATCCTCATCCTCAGCATTATAAGAAGGTTTCCCTAATTCTAAATATATAACCTTATTCTAAAGATACTTTTTTTATCTACTTGCCTAAGTACAAATACAAAGATATCATTGGCATGAGCCCTTTCTCCACCAACACAGGCCACAAACCATCCATGCCTTAGTTTTCATGAGTAACTACCATCAATCAATCAATAATAATAATAATAACCATCACCAAGTGGCCAACCTTCTAGCTGCTAATTTCTCTTGATTTAGTTTGATTTGTCCTGGGAAGGCATATATACATTGGTGGGCCCCAACCAGACTTTGGAGAATCAATGATCACCTCTGCTCCATGATGTTGCATCCAAGTAGGCCTGAGCAGAAGTACATATCTACAGCTAATGAAGTTGATGAAACTCTAAGAATTTACATACCAGCTCAGCTCACTATTATTAGCAACAGAGATTCTGGAAATGTGAAGATGCAGCATCACTCCATTTGTATCAAACTGATAATGCTTTCTCACTCATCATCTGCCAGGAGGGTTAGTTCTCTAGTTGACTTTCTATTTCCCATTTTTGAAAATGCAGCCTATGATCAAATTAAAGGCTTCTACCAGTCTTGTGTTCCAGCAGGTACTTAACAGTGTCTCTAAGGGCTTCTGGGCATCAAACCTGTTGTAGACCTGGGCAACAGGACCTGGCATAATGCCCACAGCTCTGACTTGCCAAGCAAAATCATTTGTTTTCATCATCATAGAGTTCCAAGTGCCTATAAGAAGCTTCTTTCCAGCCCTGCCATCCAGCCAAGCTCCTGTTTTTCCATCTGCAGTAGGCAAAGAAGGGAGCTATCCATTAGGTCTGATTCACTGCTCCTCGTGGATTTGGAAGAACAGCGAGCAAACAGAAAATGAAAAGCACCCAGGCCCAATGAGCCGAGGGAAACGTGTTTTCCTGAAATTGTTGATAAGCATATCTGTCACTGACACCTGGGGTGAGCCCCTGCATTTGTTTCCCCAGGCTCTCTCTGTTTCTGTTGTTGCAGTGATTTAATTTTGGGACAAGACCAACCCCCACCAGCGAGGCTGTGAAAGATTTGCTGGTGCAGGCACCAGGCATGAGAGATGCAGCACTTGGCCCTGCAGTTATTAAATCAAGGACTATAACCCCTTAGAAACCTGGTACAAGGGGCAGGTCAGATCTTATCTGGTTCCTCCTGGCTTTATACTTATCTTGCTCTACGGGCTTCTGTTTTAAATTAGCATCAAGGAAATAGAATTAAAATATGGTACAGTTGCCTTTAGGTTACTCTATTTTGCATTAATGTTCTGGGCAAATCACTGATTGTCACATTTTTAGTATTTTCCACTTAAAACTGTCATTTGAGTTTTGGAGCAGATAAGAATGATTTATCTGGCTTCTTTTTAACAACAACCGAAAAAAAAAAAAAAAAGCAGGTTTGACCATAAAGAATGCAATAAGACTGTGGGGAAAGGAAAAGAAAAGAAGAAAGAAAGAAAAGGAGAAAGGGAAGGATAGAGACTCTTGGGAAGTGTCACGTGACTAGCTTTAGGGACTAGGAAAGTGGCCAGCAGCACAGTCCTTGTGTCACTTTTCTCTCAACGCTATACACACAAGGGAAAAGGCTTAGAATACAAACTTGACCTTTCAGAGGGTTTTAGATAAACTTGGCAGACTCTGGAGCCTGAAAGGCTGGGCCCATTTGTTTATCCATTTCACATTCTACAGCCTGCTCAATTTGAAAAGCACCACAGATTTTGAAACATACGTCACCATAATCTTCAAGCCTTGAATATGGCAGCAAATCGAGGCACCTGGATGTGGGAGAAGCCATGGAATCATGGAGTCTTGGAGGTCATTTAGGCAGTGCCACCTTAATCTAAATTGTCAATTCCCTTTACAAGGTTTTGTTGTTGTTATTGTTGTTGTTGTTATTGAGTTGTTTTTCAGTCATGCCAACTCTTCGTGACCCCATTTGAAGTCTTCTGGGTGAAGATATTGGAGTGGCTTGCCATTTCCTTTTCCAGTCCATTTTTCAGATGAAGAAACCGAGGCAAACCATGTTAAGTGACTTGGTCAGGGTCACACAGCTAGTAAGTGTCTGAGGCCAGATTTGAACTTAGGAAGATGAGTCTTCTTGACTCCAGGCCTGGCACTCTAACCACTGTGCCACCTTCTTCTTTACAACCTCATTGGCAAATGATTATATAGACTCAAATGGTGAATCTCATCCCTTGCTGGTTACAAATTCATTTCTGGCTACCTTAGTTCACTGAGATTTTCTGTGTGATGAGACAGATGCTGAAAATATATCTACAATCTTTGGGGCTCAGTGTGGCCTGACTGTCCTCTTGGTCTTGTGTTAACTCCCCTGGGCCAGGGGCTTCAGCAACAGACTCAGTATGTTTTGTCTGAGTTTTCTGGAAAGCAGAATCTATTATAGGTCTGTGGTCATCAGGGAAAGGTCTTGGGTCTGTACAGCTACCTAATACAGGGTATATGATGAAACTTGGCCCACAGACTAATTATCTGAGGTAGAACTGTGTGAGACATTACCTTCACCCACCATTCATGGTAGATAGGAATATAATGGAGAACTTAAGACTGATTCTACCTAGCAGAGGACAGGAAGCATCTTCATTCCTACGTGCTGGAAACATCAATACTCATAGTAGTCAGACCTGCCCATCAAGTCTACCCTAATTTTTTTCATGTCCTGCTACCAAATCCTGAGCCTAACTTTCACCCAGAGGATGCAGCCAAGATAAAGAGCCAAGTTAATCTCAGAGGCACGTAGAACCTTAGAGTAGGAAGGAAACATAAGAAATCTTCTAGTCCTGCCTTCATTTTACAAACTTGGGCGCAGAGAAGTGACATTGGAGGCAGAAAATCCAACCACTTAGTTAATAAGAGGCAGAGCTCCAACTCAATTCTTCTGAGGTTTTTGTGTTGTAGCTCGGTGCTCTATTCCCTTTCATCAGAGAAAGAATCTACATTTCCCAGAATTCTCTGGCACTGAGACTGAAATAGTACTTGACTATTCTTGAATGAAACCCTGCATACTTCCAATAGCAGAAGAGATTCTGCTTAACTAAGTCTTTCACAGGGACCACTCAGTAACCAGACAGAAGGGAAGATATTTATGATAGTCTGAATTAAGAAAATGGAGTCATTTTGCCTATTTCTAGAAATGGTTTCAATGGAGCAGGAATACCCAATGACCCTAAACACAGAAAAGAAGTAGAAGAAGTTGATAGCATGCTCCAAGGATAGCATCATTCATTTATCTGTTTGTTCATTCAATATGGTACTTATTGAGTGTCTACTCAAAAGGACCTGTCCTAGGTGCTGTGGAGAGACACAAGGATGAATAAAACAAGATCCTGCCTTAAAGGAACTTACAGTAAAGTAAAGATAGGAAGAAAAAAAAAACACTACAGAAAAAATAATAATAAAATTACATAGTATTTTGTACATAAACAACTATAATAATATAAGGCAGAATATGACAAATATCCTATAAGAGGTACAAGAAATCTATGGAAGTACAGTGGAAGATCATAGAATACATCATAGAAGAGGTGACATCTGTGTAGTACCCTGAAAGCTAGATAAGAATTTAATAGCCAGAGATGGGAAAGTGCAGTCTTTGTGAAAAAACAAACAGCATAAACAAAAAGCATCAGGAAACACACACAGTAAAAATCAGGAATGGAAAGTAATCTAGTTTTCTCAGAAATGGGGTCTAGTGAACTTTAATCTTTTTATATTTGTAATTCATTATAATTGGTTTCCTTTGTAACACTCTGTATTCTGTTTTATGCATTTAAAAACATTACTGTGACAAGGGGGTCCATAGGCTTCACCAGGCTGCTAAAGGGGTCCATGACACAAAAACTGTTAAGAACCCCTGAACTCGAGTATAAGCTCTATGAAGGGGAGTAGTGAGGTTGGTTGGGATCAGATCAGAAACAGACTGAGGTGCCATCCTGATGAATTTAGACTTTACCTTGTAGATTAAGAGGCTCTACTGAAGGAATTTGATCATGAAAGTGACATAATCAGGTATTAATCTGGCAGCTTCTTATAGGGTGAATTTGACAGGTGGAATGACTCCAGACAGGGGCACTAGAGATGAAATTCTTTTAATAACTTTAGTCCACTGTATTACCTAGCTGAGGAAGCAAGGAAGGAAGGGCTTATTAAGTACTTACTATATACCAGGCACTGTGCTAAATGCTAGAGAAAAAGAAAGACAGTTGAAATAGATGAGTTGAATTTGCTTTTAGCCATTTTTTTTTATTTAGAGAGTTTTGAAAATCCAATTAGTAATGCTATATTAAGCCCAAGAAGGATAGTTAATGAATATGTGATCTCCAGCCAAATTTCCACATTTGGTAGAAATTCTATATGAGCCATGGAAGAACTGGCACTGGGACTCTTTGAAAATGGCAACAGATAGTCCCCAAATATGTGCACTTCCATTTGAATAATGCAGTTTCCATATGGTTACTGTGAAAGGGGAATTTGCATTCTGACCCAACCCCCTCCCCTTCTGCCCAGATAGCCACACTATTATCACATCACAATACACAGAGTTAGTAAGTCAACAAGCATTTATTAATCACCTAGTATGTGCCAGGCACTGACTAATTATTAAGGATACTACAAAAAAGGGCAAAAAAAAAAAATCAGTCCCTACTTTCCAGGAGCTTACAGTAGAATTAGGGTAGAGAACATGCAAACAACTACATACAAACAGGATAAATTAAAGATAATCTCAGAGGGAAAGCGCTAAGACTAAGGAGGACTGAGACAAACTTCTATCAGAAGGGGAGATTTTAGCTAAGACTTGAAGGAAGCCAGGAGGCATACATGAAGAGACAGAGGATTCTTGGCATAGTGGGGGATGGGGCAAGTAAAGATACACAGTCAATACATGGAGTATCTTGGGTGTTACTGGACCCAGATTGGGAATGGGTTGGGGACTAAGATGTAAGAGATAGTAAAGGTAGAAGGAAGCCAGATTGTGAAGGGTTTTGAATGCCATACAAAGGATTTTATATTTGATCCTGAAGGTAGTATGGAGCCACTAGAGTTTATTGAAGGGGGAGGGGAGTGTGACATGGTCAGACCTGCACTTAAGGAAGATCAATTTGACAACTGAGTGGAGGAAAGCCTATAGTAGAGAAAAACTTGAAGCAGAGAGAACAACCAAAAGGCTATTGCAATAGTCCAGGTATGAGGTGATGAGCGTGTGCAACAAGTTGGTGGCAATATTGTGGGAAAAAAGAGGCTATATACAAGAGACGCTATGAAGATAGAAATGAGAGGAGTTGGCAAATGATTGGATCTTGCAGAGGGTGAGAGAAAGTAAGGATTTCACTTAGGTTGTGAGCCTGGGTGATTGGGAGGGTTTTGTCTATAAGACATCCAATTCAAGATGTCCAATAGGCAAATAGAGATAAAAGATGTGAGGTCAGGAGAAAGGTTAGGGCTGAATAAGTAAATCTGTGAATCATCAGCATAGAGACAGTAATTGAAACTGTGGAAGTCGATGAGATCACCAAGTGAAATAGTCTAGAAGGAGAAGAGAAGAGGCGGTAGGGTAGAGCCTTGGGGGACACCCACAATTAACGGGCACATCCTAGATGAAGATCCATCAAAGGAGACTGAGAAGAATTGTCAGACAGGTAATAAGAGAACTGTGATAGAGTAGTTCCATGAAAATCAAGAGAGAAAAGAGTATTAAGGAGAAAAAAGGTGATCAAAGGTATAAAAGGCTAAAGAGAAGTCAAGAAAAATGAGGATTGAGAAGAAGCCATTAAGTTTGCCAATTAAGAGATCATTGGTAACTTTAGAGAGAGTAGTTTCAGGTGAAAGATGAGACTGGCAACCAGGTAGTAGAGAATTTAAAAGAGAATGAGAAGAATGGAAGTGGAGGTGTGGATTATAGATGTCCTTTTCAAGGAGTTTAGCCATAAAGGGGAGAAGAAATTTATAGGAAAATAGATAGCTGGGATGGATGGATCAAGTGAGGGGTTTTTGAGGCTAGAGAAGGCATGGACATGTTTATGGGCAGTAGACTAGAAAATTAGTAGACAGGGAGAAATGAAAGATTATTGAAAGAGTAGGGAAGACATAGGGGCAAATGCTGGAGAAGATAGGATGGAATGTAATCCCTCATGCATGCATGCAGAGGGGTTTGCTGTCACAAGAAGGGCCATGGCTTCATTCAAGATGTGTAAGGGAAGACATAGCACCAGAAGGCATCTGAGTGAAATGAGATGAGGAGGAACAACGGAGTCCTTAGTGTTTGGTCTCTACTTGGTCAGTGAAATATGAGGCAAGGTTCTCAGTGAAGAAGGAGTAGGGGAACTATGGGAGTTTGGGGGAAGGATGAAAAGGTCTGGAAAAGTTGTTGTAGTGAGTGGGATAGTGACTCAATTAGGGAAGTGTAAAATGATTGTCTTGCAGCAGTGAGGGGACCAGTTAAGATTATATAACAGAAATTTGTAATGGACCCAATTAGCATGGTTTCATGATTTTCTTCAGTTTCTTTCAGCAGCACATAAATAGGAATGAAGACAGTGGATGGTGGGAGTAGTCTGAATTTTTATTCCTCTACCTTATATTCTGAGGTTTGGGGGGTTTCATTTGGTTTGGTTTTTTAACAGATGCATCCCAAAGTCTTTTTAGAAAGTATTGCTTGGTCTCAATGTCATAAGAAGGGGAAAAACACCTCACTCTTAATAGCTCCTACCATTTCAGTGTTCCCATGGCAATTACCACTTGAATTTCTGACCAGCAGCCAAATGATTCCATTGGCTTCACTAACACAAGAGCTCAATTCCCAACAAACAAACCTAGACGAAGGCCTTACAATAAGGTTTAATTCCCCAGAGAATACCGGCAATACCATCACATTCTGAGACAATAACCAAAGCCTCTGATGCTGAGCATGAAACTCAAGCAAAAAAGGAAAGGGAGCATTCCACAGGTGTAGGGGGCAGTGTTGTTAAGATCCTATAGTCCTGCCATATAATCACACTGCAGGCAGTCTAGACTCAGTGCCAAACAGTCAACAACCTTAGAGAGCTGAGACAACTACACATTCTAAGATGATATTCACCAGTGGTGGGAGTCTCTCTGACAGTTCTATAGTGTCTGGTCTCAGGTGAATGGATAGGCACAATTCTTTTAGTCTGTATTGACTGTGCTGTTGGCAGCCCTTCCTCCACCATGCTTTTATCCAATTTGGTCCACTGTTCTGAGTTTAAATAAACCAGTCACTGAAATGCTTTGGACCTCAATTTCTAGATCTGTAAAATGAGGGGGGATGGACTTGATCATGTAATTTCAAAGTTCACTTCCAACCCTAAATCTTATGATCTCACAGAGGACAGTTGATCTGTAGTTCCATGGAGTCAATCACCAACTTGCCAAGACAAACAAGCTCTTTGCAGCACTTCCTGCCCAGCATCAGTAAGTGAGACTCTTGTACTTAAACCACCATCTCATCAGCCCAAGTGGCTTCATTTTGTTCAAGTGTGCCTTCTTTCCCTTAAAATACATGATCAATCCTGGCTGATAAAAACTTTTCACCTTTTCATCTCTCATTTAACTGTTGTTTCACAACAACAAAAGGTTTATTTTGGACTTTGGCTTGAATGATGGTCAGATTCAAAGATGCACAGCACATTTGTCTTGAGGAGAGGCAGCATGGAATAGTGGGGACAGTGCCAAACTGGAGCTATGAAAAATCAGATTCAGATCCTGCCTGTGATACTTATAAGTTATGTGATCATTGACTTTTCTGAACTTCATTTTCTTCATCTATAAAATAAGGAGGATTGACTAAATATCCTCTAAATCTATGATTCTATCATCCCATGACTCACTTTGGCCCTGGATTGACAAAATCAAGTCTTTCCATCTCCTTCAGAAATCTGCAATTTGCCTTAGAATGCCAGATTATGTCCCCAATATATGTTATCAGGTGCATGAACAAAGAGTTTTCAAAAAAAAAAAAAAAGGAATTACAAACGATCAACAACCACGTAAAAGAATGTACCAAATCACTAATAATAAGAAAAATCCAAATCAAGATAACCCTGAGGTTTCATTTTAAGCTCTGCAAATGGGCAAAGACAGCAAAGGATGGTAATCATCAGTGTTGGAGGAACTGTGGGAAAATAGGCACGTAAGTACTTGCTAGTGGAGCAACAAAGTGGTACAAACATTTTGAGAAACAATTTAAAATTACACAAATAAAGTGATTAAAATGACCATAATCTTTGACCCAGAGATTTCACTACTAGGCTTACACCCCCCAAACGAGCCGTTAATAAGGGGAAGAGAAAAAGGAAAGTGGAAAGGAATAGACATTTATACAGCAGCTACTATGTGCCAGGTACTGTGCTAAGGACTATTTATAAATATAATATCATTTGATCCTCATAATAACCCTGCAAGGTAGGTACTATTACTATCTCATTTTACAGTTGAGAATATTGAGGCAAACAGAGATTAAGTGATTTCCTTAGGTTCACACAGCTACTAAATGCCTGAGGCCGGATTTGAACTCAGGTCTTCTTGATTTCAAGAAATTTTATCAACTGCACCAGTAGAAGCCATGTACATCTCCCCACCCTAATTTTTTTTATAGCAGTATTTTTTGTAATAGCAAATTGGAAACAGAGTAGATGCTCATCATTTGGAAAAATAGCCCCCAAAATGGTGAATTGTAAATGGAATGGAATATTACTGTGCTGTTAAAAAATGACTAATATAGGGGGCAGCTAGGTGGCGCAGTGTATAGAGCACTGGCCCAGGAGTCAGGAGTACCTGAGTTCAAATCCAGCCTCAGACACATAACACTCACTAGCTATGTGACTCTGGGCAAGTTACTTGACCCCAATTGCTCCATGAAAAAAAAATGACTAATATAATGAAAACAGAGAAGTGTGGAAAGACCTATATTAACTAATGTACAGTGAAGTAAGCCGAGTAAGAAAACAAAATACACAATAACTGCAACAATGTAGATGAAAAGAATGACCCCCCCCCAAAAAAATGAATGTTGCAAAATAGCAAAGAACAAGCATGACTTGAAAGAAGAGATATGAGAGCACATCCCAATCCTACCTCTTTGTAACCTTTCTTGAGGTAGAGGTACTTGGGAGTCAGTCCAACCCTTCCTTTGTCTCCTACCCCATTGGCCTTGATATTTGTTTCTCCACCCTAAAGCAAGTTATACTTGCACTGGAACTTGGCATATATTGTGGCTCATGCCATTCCCTTTGCTTAAAAATTCTTCTTCCCCACTCACCTTGACTTCTAACTGTTGAAATCACTTCCATCAATAAGGATTCAACTCAAAGCCCTTCTTGATTCCCTCAGGCAGAAATTATCTTATCCTTAAGAGATTCTATTATATACAAATCTTAATAGTACCATAAAGACATAGATTTGCAGCTGGAAGGGTACAAAGACCCTCTAATCCAAACCCCTCATTTTACATATGAGGAAACAGACCCAGAGAGGGGAAGTAACTTGCCCAAAGTCACATAGATTATAAGTGACAGAGGCAGGATCTGAACCCAGGTCCTCTGACTCCAGAGTCAGTGTTCTTCCCAATGTTCTATTCTGCATTTTAATTTTTTTTGTTTAATTGTTTGATTTTAATTATTAACATATATGTTCTGGAGAACCTCATTATCTACCATATAAGGAATCTCTATGACTTGGACTTTGACACTGGATCTCCTCCATGACAGTAGTAAACCCTTTGGGTGAATATGTGTCTCTTTGTTTTATACCTTGCCTAATATTAATATGGAACAACTTCATTGTTGTCATGTCTTTGATGAAATCTTGCATTATTATATGACGATATGTTCATGGGAGACACTTTGACTACGTGGGTATACGTAGTGTATCACTTAACCAGTTTGTGCTCTCCATGAAGCCAGAACTATGTCTTATTTTATCATTATTTCTCTTCCCTGATACCTAGCACTGGGCTTTGCACATTAGCAGTAAATAAAAGACAAGAAACAAAACAAAACAAAACAAAAATGATCTGCAAGTCAGACGGCACAAAAAGAAAAAAAGATCCAGACAGGCAGTCAAGTCCTTATAAAACTGAATAAGGAAGCTAGCAATGACATTTTGACCAGGCACTTCTAGCTGAACAATAAACACCAAAGAACGAGTTAGAAAAGGAAGGCTCATGTTGTACTTGTGATTCTATAGCTTCATCTTGTGACAGGTCTCATTCCGACTTTTATTTTCTCCATCCCCAGATTTTGTTCTTGCTGCTTTGCCACTAGAATACACAGTGCCCACTTCCTGAGGAGATGACTCACACCATGAAACAAATTATTTCTATTTTGAAAGTTTTAGGGCTCCTGTTAGAAAGAACTTAAACCAATTTAACAGCTAATAACAAGTTCTCTGTAGAGAATTTTTCACCCACTTCCTCTTCTCCCAGTAATTTTTCTTGAAAGAATTGCTGATGTAAAGCAATAGTATAAACTCCTTGAAGCTACTGGCTGTGTCATATCTTTCTTTGGAGTTCCTCATGGTGCCTAGCAGAGCGCTAATAAATAATTGAGTTGAAAAGAAATATGTTGTTTTTTATGTTCAGAATATAGTTTAAAAAAACAGGAAAGCATATTAACTCCATCATACGTGCCCAGCATAATAAAGTTATGCTAAATAATTTTCCTATGTAGAATCTGATCATGCCATCCTTTCAGGGTAAAAAGAGCAGGAGAGGGATGAGATAGAAATGGTGATAGGTAAGAAATAGGTTTGAAGGGAAAGAGGAATAGGTCCCCTATTATACCCTCAGTCTATTGCCCCTTCCTATTTACTGGTGGAGCAAAGAGGACTTACTCTGACCTCTTAACTGGTCTTTCTCTTCTCTAATCCATGCTTTATAATGTGCCAAAATATATCTTCCTGGGGTACAGGTCTGACTCTACGATCATATATTTAAGATTGGAAGGGAGCTTAGAGGTCAGCTAATCAAACATTCATTTTTACAAATGAAGAAACTGAGGCCCAAAGAAACAAAGTGAGTTGTCCAAGTTGACTCAGATAGTAAGTGGCAGAGCCAGGATTCAAAAGCAATTTTTCATTCCAAATCCACTATACCATGTTGGTTCATATCATTTTCCAGTTCAAAAACTTTCAATAGTTCTCTAGAGCAAATTAGATAAAATAACAAACTTCTTAGCTTGGTGTTTAAGGTCCTCTATAAGCTGACTTTAACCAAGTTTTAATTCTCATTGTTGTTACTGTTCAGTCATTATCAGTTGTCTTCAACTCTCTGGGACCCCATTTGGAGTTTTCTTGGCAAAGACACTGGAGTGGTTTATTTTTTCCTTCTCCAGCTCATTTTATAGATGACGAAACTGAAACAAACAGGGTTAAGTGACTTGCCCAGGGTCACACAGTTAGTAAGTGTCTGAAACCAGATTTGAACTCAGGCAGATGAGTCTTTCTGTCTCCAGGCCTGCTCTGTCCCACCTAGCAGTCTAGCTAACATTCATATAGCACCTACTATGTGCCAGGCTCTGTGTTACGGGCTTTAACAATATGGATGATGGATCATTTGATCCTCACAACAACCCTGGGAGGTGGGTGCTATTATTATTCCCATTTTACAGATAAGGAAACTGAAGCAGAGGTTAAGTGAGTTATGCAAGGTTAAACAGCTAGTTTCTCAAGTCAGATGTGAATTCACATCTTCCTGATAACAGGCCAAGTGCTCTGTCTACCATGTCACCTACCTGCCCTTATGTCTATCCTGTCTGGATGGATAGACCAAGCTCCTTTGAATGATTATAAATATCTTCCAGGAGGCTCTGCAATATCTTGGCCCTTGATGCATTCACCAAAATGTCATCCATAAATGAGTACATCTGGAGTATCTCACCATCCATAGGAAATTTTGTTTTATATTTTGTTTGATGTTTATTATCAGAGGATCATTGAACAGAGCTATTTTTCTTGTTATTTTTTCCAAAGAACCCTGAAAAATCTTGATACCTGGATGGGAAACAATCTGTTGTACAAATTTATAAGGCAGTGCTTTGTTCTATGCTTTTTTTCATAATCCACAACAATTTAACGATAAGCCCAATGCAATCTTATATTCTCTACATCTTTCAGTCATTTGTGAGATTAAAAAAAAGATATGGTCCATTGTTGAATATCATTTGAGAAATCCTACTTATTCCCTATTAATACCCTCATTGGGGGTGCTCTCAATTCATGTATTGATGATTGTCATAAAGATTTTGTATGGATGGGTTTGTAAAGTTGATAGTTGTCAATGTCTTCTGATACATTACATATGATATATCTGTATTTGTGTTATATATTTATATGTGTATATATGTTATATATATGTGTTTATGTGTGTGTATATATAACAATAATGTAGATGTCTAATGTCAAGACTTAAAGGGAACTTCTTAGAAGAATTAGACCAAGAATTCAAAGCAGTAAGCACTTTGATTGAATTTATCAGTAGAAGGGACTTCAGCAGGCAACTAAATGAACTAATACCCAAAATGAACGCCCACTGCAATATATCAGACAAATGATCATTGAGTATTTCCTTTAAGACCTCCATTGCACAAAAGCTCACTATACTACAAGGAAGTCCATTCCATTTTAGATAACTCTAAGTATTAGGAAGGTTTTCCTTATATCAAACTTCAATTTTCCTCTTCATAACTTCTGTCTATTGCTCCTGTTTTTACCATCCAAAGCCAAATAGAACAAGTCTAATTCTTTTTTCTACATGGCAGCCTTTCAAGTATTTAAAGACAGTTATCAGGCACTCACTCTGTTCTCCATATATGACCCAGTTATAGGAATTAGATTCTCTAATTCCTGCAACTATTCTTACTATGACATAGACTCAAGGCCCTTCAACCTCAAGGTTGTCCTACTCTGGATGTTTTACTTTCTAAATTGTGCCCTATTACCAAGCTTGCTGCTTATAAATTCAACAACCCCCCCCCCCCTTATATAGGACTAAGGGATTCATGAACATGGTCCATGAATTATCATTTCAGACTCACTGACCCATACTTGTGTGCATCTTCCAGGAGCTTCTGCAGGAAATTTATTAGTGCTTTAGTAGCTGCTAACTCTTAGACTGGGAAAGTCAACTATTAGAATCTCTCTTCTTAGGTTACCAAAAGGACATGGAAATCCCATGTGCGTCTTCCCCAAGAGAACCATTTCTAGTTCCTGGACAGAGGACCTCTGTTCAAGAACAGGCTTCCCTTCCCCAGGATCATGCCCAATCTACTACATACTGGTCTGTCTTCTGAATAGGAGAAATAATAAAGGAGGTCCAAAAGAGTTCAAATGAGTGTGTTAGCTTACACTTATGGACGATGAATCACTCATGGACCATGAAGAGGGACAGTTCCTCTGACCTGTCCGTCTTCCTCTATCCTAGTCAGCTAATTATCTTGAAGGTAACTCCAGTTACTGAAAACCCACCAGAAGTTCTCTATATACTATCAGCAAAGTATCATTGGCCAAGCCTACATTCCCTATTGCAAGAAGCTCTTTAGATGCCTCTAAACAAAGGTCCATACCCTGGAATCTAATCAAGTTGATTGAAAGACTCATCAAATTGACCAGGAACTTTCATGGTCAATTATCCTCACACGTTTATTGCTTCTAAATTTCATCTTATTAGACCAAACCCAAAGTTCAAATATGTCAAGATCTTTTTGGATCTTCACTCTACCATCAATATGCTAACTCTTCTTCCTCAATTATTGTCTCCTGCAAATTTGACAAGATCTATGCCTTTATACAAACTGTTAACAAAAATGTTAAATAGTTCAGATCCCTGAAGCATTTTACTGGAGATATCTTTTTCCTGGTTGACGTCAAATATCATCAAATTACTATTATTTGAGTCCAGGTGTTCAACCCAAATCCATCCTCCTCTATTTTTTCATTCTTTTTATTTTGTTTTATTATTTCTTGGCATCTTATAATGTCATTCACTTCCCCTTGCCCAACTCTAGTTTTCAAGGAGCTGTTTTCTTCCTTAAGAATCTGGATCTCTTGCTGAGTGAACTGAGCAGAACCAGAAAAACATTGTACACAGTAACAGCAACATTGTGCAATGACCAACCTTGATAGACTTAACTCTTCTCAGCAATGCAATGATCTAACAAAAGATTCATGATGGAAAATGCTATCTACATCCAGAAAAAGAACTATGGAGTCTTTTCATTCTCATAGTTTTCCCCTTTTGTTCTGATTCTTCTTTCACAACATGACTAATGTGGAAATATGCTTAATATGATTGTACATATATAGCTAGAACAGATTGCATGGAATCTTGGGGAGGGGGAAAGTTTTTAGAACTCAAAATCTTATAAAAGTGAATGGTGAAAACTAAAAAATAATTAATTTTAAAAATATTCTGGATCCCTTTCTCCAGTTGATTGATTTTCTTTTCATAATTTTCTCAGTTTTCTTAGACTATTCTTATTTTTTTTCTAATTTTTCCTCACTCTCTCTTATTTGATTTTTAAAGTCCTTTTCAAGTTCTTACAAGAACTCTTTTTGATCACATGACCATTGAAGTTAATCTTTGGGGTAGGAGAGGCTTTTTTTTTTTTTTTTTTTTTTTGCTTCGGTTTCCTTCTCTGAAAACAAACCCAGGCCTTCTCTATCCCCATGGTAGCTGTCTATGGTTGGGTTCTTTCTCCTTAGCTTATTCATTTTTATTTATTTATTTTTTGCAGTTTGCTATTATAATCACCTCTAGTCCCAGGGTGAAGGGGATGGTGCCTCTGATCTGAGCTTATTTTTACTGTTATTTTCTGAGCTTTGTCCAGGGCCCAACCTCAGCACTCCTCTCCTCCTCCAAGCCAAAGGTAGGCAGACAATGCTGGAAATGCTTCTGGCTCCCTGAGGACCCTCCAGTGGCTGTAACCTTCAGTTCTCCACTCTAGCCTGGAATCAAAGCCAGGAACTCAGCTCTCCAGTAAGTGTGTACAGCCAGCAGCACTCCCACCCCAGGCTTCTGCACTCACCTGTCCTATGCTGGCTTTCTCACCTTCAGCCTGCAGCCCTCTATGTCTCAGCAGCACAGCTGGCCCTGGTGTCTCTTAGCAACAGAAGGACCTTCAATCTTCCCCTGCTCATATGGCTAACCCCACACATTGTCTTTGAGGTGAAAATTCCCATGGCTGAGGCTCAGCTACCCTCAGGGCTTCTTATTTGTTGTTTCAATAGAGATAGCCTGAAGGTGTTTATATTTCCCTCATGGCAAACCTTCATCCCTGGGATCTTTCCTTAGGTTTTCTCCAGTTGTCCCAGGAGTACCACTGCTCTGCCCCAACTCTTGTTTATTTTTGCTGCTCTACATTCACCCTGAGGTGCTCTTTTGTCTTGTTTGTAGAGGAAATCTGGAGAGCTTGGAATTTCCTGACCTACTCCACCACCTTCCCAGAATCCTCCTCTCCCAAATCCATCAAGCCGAAGGACCCCCTATCTCACTTTGCTCCACCTTTTCTCTTTTTTTTTTAAAATAGAATGAAACTATTTATCAAATACATATCTAAAATACAGACAAACTATAACTATAGCTTTCCTCTGATCTAAGAGTTTAGCACCTCTTTCAAAAAAAGGAAAGAGAGAGAGAGAGAAAGAAAGGAGTTTAGTGTTTTATGACTTATTCTTGATGAAGCCATGCAGACTCTTTGTGATCACTGCTTCCTTTCCTAGCCAATCACTAACTTTTTCATAGTGATACATTCTAGAATTTTTCCAGGAATTAGAATTAAACTCACTGGCCTAGCATTTACATATATCATTCTCTTCTCTCTTTTTTTTTTTCTTTTAAACAAAGGCAACATTTGCCCTTCTCTAAAGTTGCAATACCTCTCCGGATCTCAATAAGCTTTCAAAATATCCATAACAGTAGCATTACAATCCCTCCCACAAGATCTTTCCATCCCAGAGAATATAGTTCATCTGGGACAAGTGACATGAGGTTATCAAGGGTAGCTTGGTGCTGACATATGATCTCTTTACTTATTTTGGGTGTCAACTTAACTATTTGTCATTTTTGTTCTGTACTTTTCAGTCCAAAAGCCATTCTCCTTGGCAAAGACAAGAGCAAAATGAGATCCAAGCGGCTTCATCTTCTCTTTTGTCAGTTGTCATCCTATCTACTCCAAGCAATGGTGCTCGAGTATTGATTCTTCTCTTTTCTCTAGTATAGCTTAAAAATATTTTTTTGTTGTCCTTAAGTTTCCTTAACAGTTTCAGATCATTCTAAGCTTTAACACTTGACACTATGCTGATAGCCCCAAATTACTCCAATATTTTTTGTCTTCAAGCTCTGTTTCCTACCTTTATTTCCATCTTCCTGAGACCCATGGGCTAGAGAAGACCAAGTGTCTTAGAGGGAGGGGAATGGTCATGCTCATCCAATTGATCCCCACCTTTTGATATCACAGCCAGAGAGGCATCAATTAACAAGGTTGCACTAGAGATAGAAGTTAAAAGCACCCAACAGATTCCAGAAAAGTGAAATGGAAAGAGAAGGTGGAATGTGGAAGATAGAAGGGGTACAATGTGAAAGAGTATGTGTTTAGAGAAGAAACAGCCATCTCAGAGAAGACTAGGCATGAAAATCCAGAGGCTTTTCCCCAAAGAATCACAAAGTAATACCTTACATTAGTGCAACCCCTTAAAGTTATAAGGTGCTTCCACATAGCTACAATTTTGTAAGGAATGCAGGACAGATATTAATGTCTCAATTTCAAAGATGGGGGTCACAGAATTTAGAGCTGAAAGAGGCCTTTTGAGATTATAGGATCATAGAACTAGAGTTGGGAGGAACTTAGACACAATCTAGTTCAACTCTTTCATCTTGCAAATGAGTAAACTGAGGCCAGAAAAAGTTGAGTGACTTGTCCAAGGTCACATACATAGAAAATGTCAGTGGTAGATTTGAACTCAGGTCTTGTAACTCTAAAATTGGTATTTTTTCCACTGTATCATCTAATCTAACACTCTCATTTTATGACTGAAGAGTCTAAGCTGCTTACTCCCCATCCCAAAAAACAAAAAACCTGAAGCAAGAGAAATGTCAAAGTGACTTGTACAGGGTCACACAGGTAGTAAGTAGCAGAGTTGGGATTCAAACTCAGGAAATTGAGGCTCAGAAGGGTACATTGACTTGCCCAGAGTCACACACGTTTTTAGTATTAGAGACCAAACTCAAACTCAAATCAACCTGACTTTAAGTTCTTTGGTCTTTCCCTCAGACCTTGCTGCTGAGTTCTACAAATGTAACTCCAGACAGAAAGCTTTACATACTGTAGGGGTAAAGAAGTTGTTTCTTCATATACTTAATTAACTTAGTTTTGGTGTTGAGTTTGAAAGAAATTCATGCCCAATAATGAACATTTTTTTAACCTCAACTTGTAAAATAATTTTAGGCTACTAATTGCATTCTGGCTAAAGTACTCTTTTCTAATTACCAAACAGGAGCAGTTAGATGGCACAGTGGATAGACCTCTGGCTTTGGAGTCAAGAGGACCTGAGTTTACATCCAGCCTCAGATACTTGACACTTATTAGCTGTGTAAGCCTGGGCAAGTCACTTAACCCCGATTGCCTCAAAAAAAAATAAATAAATAAAATTACCAAACAGATTGAATGGTAAAAGGGCATTATTATTATTAGTAGTAGTAGTAGTAGTAGTCATTTTGGGACATCAAGGCAAGCTAATGCAGAGTATGCTGGGTCACTGCCATCAAAACAAGGAGCTAGAGCCCTTCCTTGAAGGAGATTAATCCCAAGTTTGTGTACTGTCGAGGGTCAACATCACCCAACCAAGCAATTAGTCACAAAGAGTAGTGAGGAGTCAAGGTCAGGAAACCAAGGTGAGATTAAAAACAAAGATCAGGTTGAGGTGAAGAAGTGGGAAGTGGAGCTAAGAAATGGAGAGACCAGAGATAGAAGGAAGGAAAGAAAGCACAAAAGGTAGAACCAGAGTAGTAAAAGAGAGTATCTTAACGGGCTAAAATACCTGGCTACACTTGTGGTGTCTATACTTGTCCACTGACTATCCCTGGTACACTGAAAAAATCATTTTCTCTGGAGCCAGAGGACTTAGGTTCAAATCCTCTCTCTGACACTACCTATATGACCTTGGATAAGTCACTTAAACTTAAGCTTCTGTTTCCTCATCTATACATTAAAGGGGTTGGACTATAAAATGAAACGTATGACATCTGAGGTATCTTCCATGTCTCAATCTTTGATCCTGCCTGGCATTTTAAACCTTATGTCTCCCAAATACCCCTCCCCCAGCCTTCCCAGCCTTCCCAGCCCAATCCTGATAACTGCTCAGGACCCTGATAGCTGTAGGGTAAAGAAGTATCTCCCAAAGAATATGTTCCTATGCACTTATTTACTTAGAACAGCCACATGTCACAATTCTGAACAGTGTGCTGAAGCTCTGGGTTAATTTCCCATGATGTGGAATGTTCAGCATAAAGAGTGCCTTTGAAATTGGACAGATGAGCTTTTCGTTGCTAGGCAACCTCACTGCAGAATCCTCTTCCTTCCCTTCTGAGTGCCCCTATTCCATCTTCTCATACAAAAGTTAGAGCGCTTTCTGGGCACTTAACAGCAGACACATATTTAGTCATGACATTAATAGACACCCAATGAGTTTTTGTATTAGAAACTACACGCAGCAACAAACTCGTCAGCACTTTACAATTATGATCTCATGTGTTACAGGAGAACTTTTCCTATTTATGCATTTTTCTCCACTCAGTCAAGGGTGAGCCACTTCCATTTATTTAGGCTTTCAGTTACAAAGTACTTTACATACATCTCACCTACTCTTCTCAACAACTCTATGCAGTCATCAGAGTTAGAATTATTACCCCCATCTTACAGCTGAGATAGCAGAGGCACCCAGAAGTCAAAGACTTACCCAAAGGTCACCTGGCTGGTAAGTGATGGAACCCAGGCTCCATCTAAATTCATACCTAATCTTTCCACTATATGACATTGGCTCTTTATAGAGTAAGAGAACAGTTCATTGAAAGATATGGAAGTAAAAGTTGTACAGTGGAAGTCAAAGTTTTACAGGAGAAAGAGCACTGTATTTGGAGTCAGAAGTTAAAATGCCAGCACTAATACTACTTGTGTGAATTTGAGTGAGTCCCTGAATCACTCTGGGCTTCAGTTTTCCCATCTTTAAAATTGTGATTAGAATCAAAGGATCTACCTGTCAATAATCCCTATTCTTATAACGCCAGCAGTCTTACAAAGCACTACGCTTTTGCAAATAGTATTATTTCCATTTTGCATATAAGAAAAAATAGACTAAGAGAAATTAAGGTGCCCACGGTCACACAGCTAATAAGCCAGGAT
The DNA here is from genome assembly GCF_900497805.2 of Vombatus ursinus. Taxonomy (NCBI): domain Eukaryota; kingdom Metazoa; phylum Chordata; class Mammalia; order Diprotodontia; family Vombatidae; genus Vombatus; species Vombatus ursinus. The sequence continues at coordinate 4,412 of NW_020947582.1, read as the reverse complement.
TCAGGTCTTTTGACTTCTGACTCCCACACAAGTACTCTATCCACTACATCAGGAAAAGGTCCCTGCCCTTGGGGATCTTTTGTTTTCTGGGAGAGACAAGAACGTTCATGGGAAACAATTATAAACCAGAGAACAGAGAATTAAATACTCTTTTGTATGGCACACACTACAAGGACAAGGGCAAGGACTGAGACTAAACCTGCGATCTCATTAGTACGGAGAAGATCCAAGTGTGGAAACTCCTACTAGTACAGAGGACAACACCTTCTCTCCGATTTACAATGGCTAGAGCACTGAGAGGCTGAATGATTTGTCCATGGTCACATAAGTCATACACAGCAAATGGACTTCAACCGAGAATTTCCTAGCTTCAAAGTCAACTTTCCATACACTATGGCAAAAGGGAGGACGTGAACCAAAAAGTCTTCCTGGCTTCAAGGCCTCTATAAACGATGCCATGCATGCTCTCACAGACTACAAGTGCAATCTTAATTCACAGAGCTATTCTCATTGATGAAAAGGAACTGGTTGTTGGAGAGGAAACAATAAATAAGGTGGGGAGAAGAGACCAAGTATAGTTCAACATACACCCTAGATTTTGGAAAAGCAGATTTTAAAGTCTTTTAGACAATGAAAAGGTAGAGTACCGTGGACCAAAATTTTCCAAGAGAAATCAGCTTAGGAAGGATAAAAAGCTTCCAGAAATGAAATTCTAAGGTCACAAAGAGAAATAAAAGGAAAAAGTGGATTTTTTTCTGAGAATGAATTCACAGAAAATTCATCAGGTGACAGATTTTTAGAAGATATGCACAAAAGTTAGAAGGAAGGGCAGGAAATAAAACATGTGAAAGCAAACCAGGGTAAGAAGAGTTTCCGGATCACTAAAGTTTACAGTGAACTGAGACTGTTGAAGAAAACTAAGGACAACGAAAAAGTTTTCATAATTATATTGGGGAAAACAAGAGAAGCCCAGAAGAGCCAGGATTAAATGGCATAGGGTCAATAGGATGTTAATAACAGACTAAAGGGAAAAAATAGAAGTATAGTTATCCAGTTATCCCTTCCACATTTCAACTTTCCACATTGCAACTTTCCCCAAAATGGTTTCGATATATCACAGGCTGGCATAAGAAATTAATGGGAATTTTTAGGAAGTTTTGTGGAAGTTACAGATGACATATGAAGGCCAGCAGATGACACAGAGCCTATGACCAAATACTTAACTTAAATTTTACAGTAAGGTACTATAAACATTCCATAAGAGAAAAGAAAAGAAAAGAATCAGACTATTCTGGTATAAAAGGAGGGCCAAAAAATTTTACAAGGATTTTCTAGATTATGGGGGTGCCACACCCCTAACCCCTACAATGTGAAAGGGATAATGGTACTCAACTATTACTTTGCTTCTCTTTTCCATTGCTAGGAAAAATGATCTTTGGACTGAAAGGAGCAGAGCAAACGTGGCTAACAGGTCACTGAAACCAAAGATGAGTGGGAAGATAATAAGAGAGCACGTCTACCCAGGACTTCAATAAAATAATTTTTATAGAAATAAAAGAAGACAAATAATTGGATACTGACTTTCTCTGCCTATTCATACAGTAAAAATTATTAAACTACCCAAATTACAGATTTAGTGCTGTATTAAATCAAAATGCCAAAGAGTTTCAGAATTAGATATAATAATGACAAAATATAATGTGGGGAAGAGAGGAGGAATAATGGAGTTCAGGCACAGTCAGATCTCAAACTGTATTACAAAGCAATAATTTTTGAAACTATCTACTAAAGAATTAAAAAAAAGAGAAGAAAAGAAAAATAGATCGATGGAATGGGCTAGATAAGCAAGACCTAGAAAAAAGCTTGAATAGCAATCTGGTATTTGATAAACCCAAGAACAGAAATAACAGAGAAGAGACCCTTTCTTTGACAAGAACTTCTAGGAAAACTGAAAGCAACCAAATGAAAAAGAAGTTTAGATAGCTATCTTATGACATATGTCACAATAAATTACAACCTGAGAGATAATCTAAACATAGAAGTCACACCAAAAAATTAGAGGAGAATGGGAAGTCATATCTTTCATAACTGTGGCTGGGGGGGGAGCGGAGAATTTAAACATACAAAGGGAAAAAAGATCAGAAAAGACAAAATAAATAGTTGCTTTTCTGTACAATTAAACTGTTGTACAAATGAAACCAAGGCAGCTAGATCTAAACAAAAGGAAGAGTTTGCAAAAAGGATGTTTGCATTAACTATATCTGACCAAAATTTCCAGAAATTGACACAAATCTATAATACTGAGAGCCATTCCCCAATAAACAAGTGATCAAAGGATATATACAGTTACAAAAAAAAAAGGAAATACAAAATATCCAAAGAAAACCTGAAAAGTGTACAACAATCACAAATAATCAGAGACATGCAAATTTTAAAATAACTCTGCAGTGTCATCTCCCACCCAACAAGTTAGCAAAGATGGGGAAATGACTTGTTGGGAGGACTGTGGGAAGACAAGCATATTAATTCTCTGTTGCTGATACTATGACTTGGCTCAAATATTCTGAAAAACAGTTTGGTACTATACAAAAAAAAATTATTAAATTGCTCACATGCTTTGACCCAGAAAGTTCCTTACTGAGACTATACTCTAAGGAAGGTGCTATCAAGAAATTATTCATAAAATCATCACTTGTGATAACAAAAACCTAGAAACAAAGCATATGCCCGAAGATGGGGAAGTGGCTGAAAAAAAATTGTGCAACGTGAATGTGGTAAGATGCAAGGAATGACAAATATGAGGAATTCAAAGAAACTTAGGAAGACGTACAAAAGGATACACAGAAAGCAGAGTCAAAAGAACAATATGCACAACGATTACAACAACATAACTAAAGAAAACACGGCAAATCAACAAAATTCTGGTCAAACACAATAGTCAATTTTAGTATCATAGTATTAAAGTAGGCAATGTACTTCATAGTAAGGCTATTTGGTACTTGGATATTTTTATTGGGAAGTGATTGTTGGGTTGAAATTAAATCTATCCATTTTTAAAAATAAATAATTACATCAAATTTTAAATTAAATAAATTAAATTTTTAATAAACAATTCTAAAAGAAAGTGCCTGGCTGCCCTGCTGACTTGAGTTCAACAAATACAGGAAGGCACTATCATACTATCTCCTTGTTTATCTTAGGTATCAAGTCTCTATTAGCCATTTTTGTTCCTTTCCACTCCAAAGGCCATTAAATCACCAGGCCTACATGAACTATATGCCGGGGTAATGGAAAAATGGGCATATTTATCAAGGAGTCCCTCAAAGTCCCTCTGAGCTTTGGGGCTGGCTGCATCTTCTGTGGAAAGGCTAGAAATATGGTTGAGCAGACACTGCCTGGCCTCTGCTCTGCTTGTCTTTGTGTCTTGTCCCCATCCATATGCAAAGGGAATATGAAGAGGTTTAGGCCTCAAGAACTAGGAAACCCCAAACACTAGAGTTTTGCAGCAAAATAAGCATTTATTAGTTTATTATCTATCATTCAGAGATTAAAACTGAATGGACCTCAAATATTAGTCCAATAACAATTTGTCTGGTTCAACATCCTCAATTAATAGGTGAGGAAACTGAAATACCCAGGTATTCAGCCACTTGCCCAAACTTTCTGACTTACAGTCAGTAAGGAGCAGAGCCAGCATTCAAACCTGGATCCTTCGACTTCCAAATGCAGTGCTTTTTAATACTATTTCATGCTTTCTCACTGAAATGTTGTAAGGAAAGTTCTTAGAAAACCCTTAAGTGTTATATAAACATGAGCTAGTGTTTATTTTTGCTGTTTTGTTATTGTTCGGTTGTGTCCAACTCTTCATGACTCCATTTGGGGCTTTCTTGGCAAAGATACTAGAGTACTTTGCTATTTCCTTCTCCAGGTCATTTTACAGATGAGGAAATTGAGGTAAACATGGTTAAATGACTTGCCTAGGGTCATACAGCTAGTAAGTGCCTGAGGCCAGATTTTATTAATAAGTAGCTGTGTGACCTTGGGCAAATCACCTACCCTCTCAGCCTCAGTTTTCTCATACATAATCTAATTAGATACAACAAACATTCATTAAGCACTGTAGGCACACCTTCATGAAGCTCCTGCTTTATAGCACATGCAACACTGTTCTGGTAGAAGTACAAACTTGATAGAAAGAGTCCCTTACCTCATGGAACTTACAGTCTAATCACCATGATACGCAAAATTAGATTATATGTGCATTCCAAATGCTGTGGGAAGTATGAGGGTAAAAAAGTTGTCACCAGTAGAAAAAGATAAGGGAACGTGTGGCATTTGAGAAGGGAATTAAGATAACCAAGAAGTCAAAAGATGAGAGCGAGGAAGGGTGTTCCAGACATAAGGAACAGCTT
>NW_020947581.1:0-28541 GCF_900497805.2 Vombatus ursinus | reverse complement strand
ATCTTATATCTCTGATTCCGCGGAGCTGCTGATCTCTTCTGGTGGCATCATTGAGCTGCTCTCTATTGTCTGTACTCTGGTGCAACATCTTTGTTGGGGCACAGTGCCTCCACTGGTCACTGAGTCTCCATGCTGGGTATCACTTCTTCACTCTACATTATACTGATTCTGCTCAGAATCTCTCCTGGTCTTAAGGTCACCTGATCTCTGCTACTATTTACTGGGCTTCAGACTTCTAGCTTCTTCAGAGTCAGATGGTCCTTTCTACTACCATCTGTTAGGGTGCAGTGGCTAGAAAGTCAGCCCATGACAAGGAGGATATAGATCTTTTAATGAACAGCTAAACAGAAACCAACCAGATAACAACTGATAAATAGTCAAAGGATATGAACAGGCAGTTTTCAGAGGAAGAAATTAATATAGTCATATAAAAAATGCTCTAAATCACTGTTGATTAGAGAAATGCAAATCAAAACAACTCTGAGACACCACATCGCACCTATCAGATTGGCTAACATGACAGAAAAGGAAAATTACAAATGTTGGAGAAGATGTGGGAAAATTGGAACACTAGTGCATTGTTGGTGGAGTTATGAACTGATTCAACCATTCTGGAGAGCAATTCGGAACTATGCCCAAAGGGTTATAAAACTGTGCATACCCTTCAATACCACTTCTAGGTCTGTATCCCAAAGAGATCATAAAAATGGAAAAAGGACCCTCATGTACAAAAACATTTATAGCAGCTCTTTTTGTGGTTGCCAAGAATTGGAAATTGAGGAAGTGCCCATCAATTAGAGAATGGTTGAACAAGTTGTGGTATATGAACATAATGGCATACTACTGTGCTATAAGAAATGATGAGCAGGCAGACTTCAGAAAAACCTGGAAAAACTTACATGAACTGATGCTGAGTGAAGTAAGCAGAACCAGGAGAACACTTTACACAATAACAGCAACATTGTGAGATGACCAAGTTTGATAGACTTAACTCTTTTCGGCAATACAAGGATTTAAGACAATTCCAAAAGACCCATGATGGAAAATGCTATCCACATCCAAAGAAAAAACTATGGAATCTGAATGCAAATTGAAGCATACTATTCTCTTTCTCTCTCTCTCTCTCTCTCTCTCTCTCTCTTTCTTTCTTTCTTCTTTCTCATGGTTTTTCCCTTTGCTTCTAATTCTTCTTTACAACATGACTAATGTGGTAATATGTTTACTATAATTGGACATGTATAGCCTACATCAAATTGCACATTGTCTTAGGGACAACAGAGTGGAGGGAGGTGGAGAAAATTTAGAACTCAAAAATCTTATAGAAGTGAATGTTGAAAACTAAAAATAAATAAATAAATAAAATTAAAAAACACATGTACATGCCTTTATGATAGTTGTCCATACTGTCCCCATCATCATAGAGAGCAAATGATGACTAGACACTTTTAAAAAATATAACTTGACCCAAAGTACATCTAAACCCATGGAATAATGAGCTGTGTTGTAATAGGGTCCTACTGAATTTACTTGCCAGACTGTTCTAGATTATATTCCTTCATAGGATTTAACCAGGGTGAGGTAGAGTCAGCTCAAACCAGCTTGAGAGAGCCTGTTATTAAATTTTCAGTATGAGCATTTGTACCTCAGAAATCATCAAACCCTACAAATCTAGACTTAAGAAAGTGATGAAAAAATTCTAATAATGCAGATTAAGCTTAAAAGTGTATCAGACATCTATTTTTCCCCCAAAGAGCTGGTCAATTCAATATTTATCAGTGCACTGCTGGATTTAACTCATCTCGTAGTTTAGTGTAACAGAAATATGTATTTGCAATCAGAAGTTTTGGGCTTGAATCCCAGCTCTGCTACTGAAAGACAACCTGTGTGACCTTGGGCAAGTCATGTTTCCCCTTCAACCTCAGTTTCCCTATCTGCAAAATAAGGGGGTTGACTCTTTTTTGTCAGACTTTTTTGACATATTGATTAGTTTTGCTGAACTTTTAAAAAATTTTTCTTTTTAAGTAGTGGCTGCCTATGAGGGAATGGGGAAGGGTACAGTGGTTAATGTGATTAATAAAAAAAATTAATTTTAAAATCTAAAGGGGTTGGGGGCAGCTAGGCAGCACAGTGGATAGAGCGCCAGCCCTGGAGTCAGGAGAACCTGAATTCAAATATGGCCTCAGTCACATACTAGCTGTGTGACCCTGGACAAGTCACTTCACCCTGATTGCCTCCAAAAAAAAAAAAAAGGAAAAAATAAAGGGTGGGACAAGATTTCTAAGGGCCCCTTAATGACTACCTTCTTAGAAAAAGATAAAATCACTAAACACTCTGTATTTTTCAAATTTGTAAACACATTCATCCCTATCTGCTACATTTTCTCCCCCCAAACAGAAAGCCTTTTGTGGGTAAAAACTGATACCATTTTCCTTTGTTCTGAAACATCCGTAGCTCTCCTAGAATAATGTGGCTTCTGATAGTCATGTATCTCATCATGGATTTATCTCTATGGTCATGGGGACTGTATGGGCAGCATTCACAAAGGCACTTAAGTGTTTTTTGATGACGATAAAGGCAGTGTGAGCATCAGTTCCTCAGGGCTTTGCCTCCCCTTCAGTTTGGAATGCAGCTTTGTGAGTTTCTGCAGCTGCACTATATACCATAGTCCAACACAATATTTATCATATATATCTGTAGATAGCTGCCCTGCTTCACAGAAGCCAAACATAAATTCCTCTTCCCTGATAGCTCTTTCATGAAATGAGCATAAATTAACTCAATTGTTTGTCCCTTTGCAATGTCCCAGAGCCAAGGTGATCTATGGTCAGAAAATTTTACTTGGGTTTCATTAGATTTAGAGCTGAATGAGACCTTAGATAGCATCTCTCCAACCTCTTAATTTTATAGATAAAAGAACCCAAGGACCACAGAAGTCAGTGAAGCCATTTACCCAAAGTCGCAAGGGTAGCAGGTCTGGGATATGAACACAGGCTTTCTGACTGCCAAATCAATGCCCTTTCATTAATATTATAATATCTTTACCTTGTTTTCTCAATGCCCAGAGCCAGCATTTAGAAGTAGACTATATAGGAAGCTGCTTACAGTAGCAACAAGCGACACATTTTAATACTGGTTTTTCATCCACGTATAAATCTTTGATTTCAGAACATTTGACTTTTCATGGCAGTTAAGTGTTTATTCTGTAATCTATCATGTCTCGTGTGTTGCAGAGAAGTCACAAAGTCCCTGGTAGACAGTAACTCCTCAGGGCATTGTTTTCAAACCTTTTCTGGGAAATGCAAATATGCTCCTCCCATCTTCCCCTTCCTGATTGACCATAGAGTGAAATAACATGGTAGTCTGGGCTCTTTTCTGTCACATGGTTCGACGGCTTATTCCAACTCTTATCTGTATACTGCATCCTTCTTTGATATAGCTTAAAAGTTTATATGTCACCTAGACGGTCATGTAATGGAGAGAGTTATGGATTTGAGCTCAGAAAACCTAGGATCAAATCCCAGCTCTGCCATTCACCAGCTCTTTGACTTTGAGACAAATCACTTAGTATCTTTGTGCCTTAGTTTTCCAACTTTGCACCTCTAGTTTTCACCTATAAAATCATGAAGATGAGGTTGGTATGCAATCTCTAAGGTCCTTTCCAGATCTCAACATATGATCTTATCAACCATCCCCCATGAAGTAATTCATGAGATCATCGACTATGAGTGCTTGGAAGGAACCTTGGAGATCATCTGGGCAAACTCTCTTATTTTACCATGAAGAAATGGAAGCAAGGGAAAATGAAGCACCCTGGCCAATGTCACACACAGGCAGCTAATGCTGTGAGGAAGCATAGGTAGAAGAGGGCTGGGCTTGGGAACAGGAATCCCTGGATTCAAAAGTTGCCTCCAATACTTACTAGCTGTGGGCCCTAAGCAAGTCATTTAACCTCTTTGAGGCTCAGTTTATGATTATTTGATCATAGATTTGTATCTGCAAGGTATGTCAGAAACCATCTTGTCCAGCTGCCTCATATGAAAAATTATAGAGTTGTGAAGATCAAATAACATGTAATGTACTTTGTAGACTTTAAAGCACTATGCTCATGTAAGCAATTACTATCAAATAGTTACATTAATTAATGTTAATGATTAATTACTTTTATTTTAGACCTGGGACAAGAACCCATATCTCTTTACCCCTCTCCCAGTGCTCTTTCAGCTAAAACACATCATTTCAAAGTAATAATGTTCAAGTACTCTTTAAAGGGCATTCTTAAATTCTAAGAAAAACCCAAATCTCAGAATGACCACTGGACTTTCTGTCCTAATATATTTAAATATAAAAAAAGTTATCCTCTTAAACAGAATCCATGGATAACTGTCATGAAAGAATTGACTACCCTACACAAGTTAGGCTATTTTTCTCCCCTTACAAGTTAGACATGTGCTTCTCGATAAGCATATCACCATGGAAAATGTGAAGGCAGGGAAGCTATAACCAACTGAATTAGTGCTGTATGCTTACTGAATATCCTTTCTGTGTCATGGCTAAGTAAACTTCCTTTGTTAATTTTTTGATGGCCTGCTAGTATCTCCCTTTATTCCAATTCTCAAATTATACTACTCAACCAGGCTGAATCTAGCCCCTGATCTAGAACTTATCCTCATCCTCAGCATTATAAGAAGGTTTCCCTAATTCTAAATATATAACCTTATTCTAAAGATACTTTTTTTATCTACTTGCCTAAGTACAAATACAAAGATATCATTGGCATGAGCCCTTTCTCCACCAACACAGGCCACAAACCATCCATGCCTTAGTTTTCATGAGTAACTACCATCAATCAATCAATAATAATAATAATAACCATCACCAAGTGGCCAACCTTCTAGCTGCTAATTTCTCTTGATTTAGTTTGATTTGTCCTGGGAAGGCATATATACATTGGTGGGCCCCAACCAGACTTTGGAGAATCAATGATCACCTCTGCTCCATGATGTTGCATCCAAGTAGGCCTGAGCAGAAGTACATATCTACAGCTAATGAAGTTGATGAAACTCTAAGAATTTACATACCAGCTCAGCTCACTATTATTAGCAACAGAGATTCTGGAAATGTGAAGATGCAGCATCACTCCATTTGTATCAAACTGATAATGCTTTCTCACTCATCATCTGCCAGGAGGGTTAGTTCTCTAGTTGACTTTCTATTTCCCATTTTTGAAAATGCAGCCTATGATCAAATTAAAGGCTTCTACCAGTCTTGTGTTCCAGCAGGTACTTAACAGTGTCTCTAAGGGCTTCTGGGCATCAAACCTGTTGTAGACCTGGGCAACAGGACCTGGCATAATGCCCACAGCTCTGACTTGCCAAGCAAAATCATTTGTTTTCATCATCATAGAGTTCCAAGTGCCTATAAGAAGCTTCTTTCCAGCCCTGCCATCCAGCCAAGCTCCTGTTTTTCCATCTGCAGTAGGCAAAGAAGGGAGCTATCCATTAGGTCTGATTCACTGCTCCTCGTGGATTTGGAAGAACAGCGAGCAAACAGAAAATGAAAAGCACCCAGGCCCAATGAGCCGAGGGAAACGTGTTTTCCTGAAATTGTTGATAAGCATATCTGTCACTGACACCTGGGGTGAGCCCCTGCATTTGTTTCCCCAGGCTCTCTCTGTTTCTGTTGTTGCAGTGATTTAATTTTGGGACAAGACCAACCCCCACCAGCGAGGCTGTGAAAGATTTGCTGGTGCAGGCACCAGGCATGAGAGATGCAGCACTTGGCCCTGCAGTTATTAAATCAAGGACTATAACCCCTTAGAAACCTGGTACAAGGGGCAGGTCAGATCTTATCTGGTTCCTCCTGGCTTTATACTTATCTTGCTCTACGGGCTTCTGTTTTAAATTAGCATCAAGGAAATAGAATTAAAATATGGTACAGTTGCCTTTAGGTTACTCTATTTTGCATTAATGTTCTGGGCAAATCACTGATTGTCACATTTTTAGTATTTTCCACTTAAAACTGTCATTTGAGTTTTGGAGCAGATAAGAATGATTTATCTGGCTTCTTTTTAACAACAACCGAAAAAAAAAAAAAAAAGCAGGTTTGACCATAAAGAATGCAATAAGACTGTGGGGAAAGGAAAAGAAAAGAAGAAAGAAAGAAAAGGAGAAAGGGAAGGATAGAGACTCTTGGGAAGTGTCACGTGACTAGCTTTAGGGACTAGGAAAGTGGCCAGCAGCACAGTCCTTGTGTCACTTTTCTCTCAACGCTATACACACAAGGGAAAAGGCTTAGAATACAAACTTGACCTTTCAGAGGGTTTTAGATAAACTTGGCAGACTCTGGAGCCTGAAAGGCTGGGCCCATTTGTTTATCCATTTCACATTCTACAGCCTGCTCAATTTGAAAAGCACCACAGATTTTGAAACATACGTCACCATAATCTTCAAGCCTTGAATATGGCAGCAAATCGAGGCACCTGGATGTGGGAGAAGCCATGGAATCATGGAGTCTTGGAGGTCATTTAGGCAGTGCCACCTTAATCTAAATTGTCAATTCCCTTTACAAGGTTTTGTTGTTGTTATTGTTGTTGTTGTTATTGAGTTGTTTTTCAGTCATGCCAACTCTTCGTGACCCCATTTGAAGTCTTCTGGGTGAAGATATTGGAGTGGCTTGCCATTTCCTTTTCCAGTCCATTTTTCAGATGAAGAAACCGAGGCAAACCATGTTAAGTGACTTGGTCAGGGTCACACAGCTAGTAAGTGTCTGAGGCCAGATTTGAACTTAGGAAGATGAGTCTTCTTGACTCCAGGCCTGGCACTCTAACCACTGTGCCACCTTCTTCTTTACAACCTCATTGGCAAATGATTATATAGACTCAAATGGTGAATCTCATCCCTTGCTGGTTACAAATTCATTTCTGGCTACCTTAGTTCACTGAGATTTTCTGTGTGATGAGACAGATGCTGAAAATATATCTACAATCTTTGGGGCTCAGTGTGGCCTGACTGTCCTCTTGGTCTTGTGTTAACTCCCCTGGGCCAGGGGCTTCAGCAACAGACTCAGTATGTTTTGTCTGAGTTTTCTGGAAAGCAGAATCTATTATAGGTCTGTGGTCATCAGGGAAAGGTCTTGGGTCTGTACAGCTACCTAATACAGGGTATATGATGAAACTTGGCCCACAGACTAATTATCTGAGGTAGAACTGTGTGAGACATTACCTTCACCCACCATTCATGGTAGATAGGAATATAATGGAGAACTTAAGACTGATTCTACCTAGCAGAGGACAGGAAGCATCTTCATTCCTACGTGCTGGAAACATCAATACTCATAGTAGTCAGACCTGCCCATCAAGTCTACCCTAATTTTTTTCATGTCCTGCTACCAAATCCTGAGCCTAACTTTCACCCAGAGGATGCAGCCAAGATAAAGAGCCAAGTTAATCTCAGAGGCACGTAGAACCTTAGAGTAGGAAGGAAACATAAGAAATCTTCTAGTCCTGCCTTCATTTTACAAACTTGGGCGCAGAGAAGTGACATTGGAGGCAGAAAATCCAACCACTTAGTTAATAAGAGGCAGAGCTCCAACTCAATTCTTCTGAGGTTTTTGTGTTGTAGCTCGGTGCTCTATTCCCTTTCATCAGAGAAAGAATCTACATTTCCCAGAATTCTCTGGCACTGAGACTGAAATAGTACTTGACTATTCTTGAATGAAACCCTGCATACTTCCAATAGCAGAAGAGATTCTGCTTAACTAAGTCTTTCACAGGGACCACTCAGTAACCAGACAGAAGGGAAGATATTTATGATAGTCTGAATTAAGAAAATGGAGTCATTTTGCCTATTTCTAGAAATGGTTTCAATGGAGCAGGAATACCCAATGACCCTAAACACAGAAAAGAAGTAGAAGAAGTTGATAGCATGCTCCAAGGATAGCATCATTCATTTATCTGTTTGTTCATTCAATATGGTACTTATTGAGTGTCTACTCAAAAGGACCTGTCCTAGGTGCTGTGGAGAGACACAAGGATGAATAAAACAAGATCCTGCCTTAAAGGAACTTACAGTAAAGTAAAGATAGGAAGAAAAAAAAAACACTACAGAAAAAATAATAATAAAATTACATAGTATTTTGTACATAAACAACTATAATAATATAAGGCAGAATATGACAAATATCCTATAAGAGGTACAAGAAATCTATGGAAGTACAGTGGAAGATCATAGAATACATCATAGAAGAGGTGACATCTGTGTAGTACCCTGAAAGCTAGATAAGAATTTAATAGCCAGAGATGGGAAAGTGCAGTCTTTGTGAAAAAACAAACAGCATAAACAAAAAGCATCAGGAAACACACACAGTAAAAATCAGGAATGGAAAGTAATCTAGTTTTCTCAGAAATGGGGTCTAGTGAACTTTAATCTTTTTATATTTGTAATTCATTATAATTGGTTTCCTTTGTAACACTCTGTATTCTGTTTTATGCATTTAAAAACATTACTGTGACAAGGGGGTCCATAGGCTTCACCAGGCTGCTAAAGGGGTCCATGACACAAAAACTGTTAAGAACCCCTGAACTCGAGTATAAGCTCTATGAAGGGGAGTAGTGAGGTTGGTTGGGATCAGATCAGAAACAGACTGAGGTGCCATCCTGATGAATTTAGACTTTACCTTGTAGATTAAGAGGCTCTACTGAAGGAATTTGATCATGAAAGTGACATAATCAGGTATTAATCTGGCAGCTTCTTATAGGGTGAATTTGACAGGTGGAATGACTCCAGACAGGGGCACTAGAGATGAAATTCTTTTAATAACTTTAGTCCACTGTATTACCTAGCTGAGGAAGCAAGGAAGGAAGGGCTTATTAAGTACTTACTATATACCAGGCACTGTGCTAAATGCTAGAGAAAAAGAAAGACAGTTGAAATAGATGAGTTGAATTTGCTTTTAGCCATTTTTTTTTATTTAGAGAGTTTTGAAAATCCAATTAGTAATGCTATATTAAGCCCAAGAAGGATAGTTAATGAATATGTGATCTCCAGCCAAATTTCCACATTTGGTAGAAATTCTATATGAGCCATGGAAGAACTGGCACTGGGACTCTTTGAAAATGGCAACAGATAGTCCCCAAATATGTGCACTTCCATTTGAATAATGCAGTTTCCATATGGTTACTGTGAAAGGGGAATTTGCATTCTGACCCAACCCCCTCCCCTTCTGCCCAGATAGCCACACTATTATCACATCACAATACACAGAGTTAGTAAGTCAACAAGCATTTATTAATCACCTAGTATGTGCCAGGCACTGACTAATTATTAAGGATACTACAAAAAAGGGCAAAAAAAAAAAATCAGTCCCTACTTTCCAGGAGCTTACAGTAGAATTAGGGTAGAGAACATGCAAACAACTACATACAAACAGGATAAATTAAAGATAATCTCAGAGGGAAAGCGCTAAGACTAAGGAGGACTGAGACAAACTTCTATCAGAAGGGGAGATTTTAGCTAAGACTTGAAGGAAGCCAGGAGGCATACATGAAGAGACAGAGGATTCTTGGCATAGTGGGGGATGGGGCAAGTAAAGATACACAGTCAATACATGGAGTATCTTGGGTGTTACTGGACCCAGATTGGGAATGGGTTGGGGACTAAGATGTAAGAGATAGTAAAGGTAGAAGGAAGCCAGATTGTGAAGGGTTTTGAATGCCATACAAAGGATTTTATATTTGATCCTGAAGGTAGTATGGAGCCACTAGAGTTTATTGAAGGGGGAGGGGAGTGTGACATGGTCAGACCTGCACTTAAGGAAGATCAATTTGACAACTGAGTGGAGGAAAGCCTATAGTAGAGAAAAACTTGAAGCAGAGAGAACAACCAAAAGGCTATTGCAATAGTCCAGGTATGAGGTGATGAGCGTGTGCAACAAGTTGGTGGCAATATTGTGGGAAAAAAGAGGCTATATACAAGAGACGCTATGAAGATAGAAATGAGAGGAGTTGGCAAATGATTGGATCTTGCAGAGGGTGAGAGAAAGTAAGGATTTCACTTAGGTTGTGAGCCTGGGTGATTGGGAGGGTTTTGTCTATAAGACATCCAATTCAAGATGTCCAATAGGCAAATAGAGATAAAAGATGTGAGGTCAGGAGAAAGGTTAGGGCTGAATAAGTAAATCTGTGAATCATCAGCATAGAGACAGTAATTGAAACTGTGGAAGTCGATGAGATCACCAAGTGAAATAGTCTAGAAGGAGAAGAGAAGAGGCGGTAGGGTAGAGCCTTGGGGGACACCCACAATTAACGGGCACATCCTAGATGAAGATCCATCAAAGGAGACTGAGAAGAATTGTCAGACAGGTAATAAGAGAACTGTGATAGAGTAGTTCCATGAAAATCAAGAGAGAAAAGAGTATTAAGGAGAAAAAAGGTGATCAAAGGTATAAAAGGCTAAAGAGAAGTCAAGAAAAATGAGGATTGAGAAGAAGCCATTAAGTTTGCCAATTAAGAGATCATTGGTAACTTTAGAGAGAGTAGTTTCAGGTGAAAGATGAGACTGGCAACCAGGTAGTAGAGAATTTAAAAGAGAATGAGAAGAATGGAAGTGGAGGTGTGGATTATAGATGTCCTTTTCAAGGAGTTTAGCCATAAAGGGGAGAAGAAATTTATAGGAAAATAGATAGCTGGGATGGATGGATCAAGTGAGGGGTTTTTGAGGCTAGAGAAGGCATGGACATGTTTATGGGCAGTAGACTAGAAAATTAGTAGACAGGGAGAAATGAAAGATTATTGAAAGAGTAGGGAAGACATAGGGGCAAATGCTGGAGAAGATAGGATGGAATGTAATCCCTCATGCATGCATGCAGAGGGGTTTGCTGTCACAAGAAGGGCCATGGCTTCATTCAAGATGTGTAAGGGAAGACATAGCACCAGAAGGCATCTGAGTGAAATGAGATGAGGAGGAACAACGGAGTCCTTAGTGTTTGGTCTCTACTTGGTCAGTGAAATATGAGGCAAGGTTCTCAGTGAAGAAGGAGTAGGGGAACTATGGGAGTTTGGGGGAAGGATGAAAAGGTCTGGAAAAGTTGTTGTAGTGAGTGGGATAGTGACTCAATTAGGGAAGTGTAAAATGATTGTCTTGCAGCAGTGAGGGGACCAGTTAAGATTATATAACAGAAATTTGTAATGGACCCAATTAGCATGGTTTCATGATTTTCTTCAGTTTCTTTCAGCAGCACATAAATAGGAATGAAGACAGTGGATGGTGGGAGTAGTCTGAATTTTTATTCCTCTACCTTATATTCTGAGGTTTGGGGGGTTTCATTTGGTTTGGTTTTTTAACAGATGCATCCCAAAGTCTTTTTAGAAAGTATTGCTTGGTCTCAATGTCATAAGAAGGGGAAAAACACCTCACTCTTAATAGCTCCTACCATTTCAGTGTTCCCATGGCAATTACCACTTGAATTTCTGACCAGCAGCCAAATGATTCCATTGGCTTCACTAACACAAGAGCTCAATTCCCAACAAACAAACCTAGACGAAGGCCTTACAATAAGGTTTAATTCCCCAGAGAATACCGGCAATACCATCACATTCTGAGACAATAACCAAAGCCTCTGATGCTGAGCATGAAACTCAAGCAAAAAAGGAAAGGGAGCATTCCACAGGTGTAGGGGGCAGTGTTGTTAAGATCCTATAGTCCTGCCATATAATCACACTGCAGGCAGTCTAGACTCAGTGCCAAACAGTCAACAACCTTAGAGAGCTGAGACAACTACACATTCTAAGATGATATTCACCAGTGGTGGGAGTCTCTCTGACAGTTCTATAGTGTCTGGTCTCAGGTGAATGGATAGGCACAATTCTTTTAGTCTGTATTGACTGTGCTGTTGGCAGCCCTTCCTCCACCATGCTTTTATCCAATTTGGTCCACTGTTCTGAGTTTAAATAAACCAGTCACTGAAATGCTTTGGACCTCAATTTCTAGATCTGTAAAATGAGGGGGGATGGACTTGATCATGTAATTTCAAAGTTCACTTCCAACCCTAAATCTTATGATCTCACAGAGGACAGTTGATCTGTAGTTCCATGGAGTCAATCACCAACTTGCCAAGACAAACAAGCTCTTTGCAGCACTTCCTGCCCAGCATCAGTAAGTGAGACTCTTGTACTTAAACCACCATCTCATCAGCCCAAGTGGCTTCATTTTGTTCAAGTGTGCCTTCTTTCCCTTAAAATACATGATCAATCCTGGCTGATAAAAACTTTTCACCTTTTCATCTCTCATTTAACTGTTGTTTCACAACAACAAAAGGTTTATTTTGGACTTTGGCTTGAATGATGGTCAGATTCAAAGATGCACAGCACATTTGTCTTGAGGAGAGGCAGCATGGAATAGTGGGGACAGTGCCAAACTGGAGCTATGAAAAATCAGATTCAGATCCTGCCTGTGATACTTATAAGTTATGTGATCATTGACTTTTCTGAACTTCATTTTCTTCATCTATAAAATAAGGAGGATTGACTAAATATCCTCTAAATCTATGATTCTATCATCCCATGACTCACTTTGGCCCTGGATTGACAAAATCAAGTCTTTCCATCTCCTTCAGAAATCTGCAATTTGCCTTAGAATGCCAGATTATGTCCCCAATATATGTTATCAGGTGCATGAACAAAGAGTTTTCAAAAAAAAAAAAAAAGGAATTACAAACGATCAACAACCACGTAAAAGAATGTACCAAATCACTAATAATAAGAAAAATCCAAATCAAGATAACCCTGAGGTTTCATTTTAAGCTCTGCAAATGGGCAAAGACAGCAAAGGATGGTAATCATCAGTGTTGGAGGAACTGTGGGAAAATAGGCACGTAAGTACTTGCTAGTGGAGCAACAAAGTGGTACAAACATTTTGAGAAACAATTTAAAATTACACAAATAAAGTGATTAAAATGACCATAATCTTTGACCCAGAGATTTCACTACTAGGCTTACACCCCCCAAACGAGCCGTTAATAAGGGGAAGAGAAAAAGGAAAGTGGAAAGGAATAGACATTTATACAGCAGCTACTATGTGCCAGGTACTGTGCTAAGGACTATTTATAAATATAATATCATTTGATCCTCATAATAACCCTGCAAGGTAGGTACTATTACTATCTCATTTTACAGTTGAGAATATTGAGGCAAACAGAGATTAAGTGATTTCCTTAGGTTCACACAGCTACTAAATGCCTGAGGCCGGATTTGAACTCAGGTCTTCTTGATTTCAAGAAATTTTATCAACTGCACCAGTAGAAGCCATGTACATCTCCCCACCCTAATTTTTTTTATAGCAGTATTTTTTGTAATAGCAAATTGGAAACAGAGTAGATGCTCATCATTTGGAAAAATAGCCCCCAAAATGGTGAATTGTAAATGGAATGGAATATTACTGTGCTGTTAAAAAATGACTAATATAGGGGGCAGCTAGGTGGCGCAGTGTATAGAGCACTGGCCCAGGAGTCAGGAGTACCTGAGTTCAAATCCAGCCTCAGACACATAACACTCACTAGCTATGTGACTCTGGGCAAGTTACTTGACCCCAATTGCTCCATGAAAAAAAAATGACTAATATAATGAAAACAGAGAAGTGTGGAAAGACCTATATTAACTAATGTACAGTGAAGTAAGCCGAGTAAGAAAACAAAATACACAATAACTGCAACAATGTAGATGAAAAGAATGACCCCCCCCCAAAAAAATGAATGTTGCAAAATAGCAAAGAACAAGCATGACTTGAAAGAAGAGATATGAGAGCACATCCCAATCCTACCTCTTTGTAACCTTTCTTGAGGTAGAGGTACTTGGGAGTCAGTCCAACCCTTCCTTTGTCTCCTACCCCATTGGCCTTGATATTTGTTTCTCCACCCTAAAGCAAGTTATACTTGCACTGGAACTTGGCATATATTGTGGCTCATGCCATTCCCTTTGCTTAAAAATTCTTCTTCCCCACTCACCTTGACTTCTAACTGTTGAAATCACTTCCATCAATAAGGATTCAACTCAAAGCCCTTCTTGATTCCCTCAGGCAGAAATTATCTTATCCTTAAGAGATTCTATTATATACAAATCTTAATAGTACCATAAAGACATAGATTTGCAGCTGGAAGGGTACAAAGACCCTCTAATCCAAACCCCTCATTTTACATATGAGGAAACAGACCCAGAGAGGGGAAGTAACTTGCCCAAAGTCACATAGATTATAAGTGACAGAGGCAGGATCTGAACCCAGGTCCTCTGACTCCAGAGTCAGTGTTCTTCCCAATGTTCTATTCTGCATTTTAATTTTTTTTGTTTAATTGTTTGATTTTAATTATTAACATATATGTTCTGGAGAACCTCATTATCTACCATATAAGGAATCTCTATGACTTGGACTTTGACACTGGATCTCCTCCATGACAGTAGTAAACCCTTTGGGTGAATATGTGTCTCTTTGTTTTATACCTTGCCTAATATTAATATGGAACAACTTCATTGTTGTCATGTCTTTGATGAAATCTTGCATTATTATATGACGATATGTTCATGGGAGACACTTTGACTACGTGGGTATACGTAGTGTATCACTTAACCAGTTTGTGCTCTCCATGAAGCCAGAACTATGTCTTATTTTATCATTATTTCTCTTCCCTGATACCTAGCACTGGGCTTTGCACATTAGCAGTAAATAAAAGACAAGAAACAAAACAAAACAAAACAAAAATGATCTGCAAGTCAGACGGCACAAAAAGAAAAAAAGATCCAGACAGGCAGTCAAGTCCTTATAAAACTGAATAAGGAAGCTAGCAATGACATTTTGACCAGGCACTTCTAGCTGAACAATAAACACCAAAGAACGAGTTAGAAAAGGAAGGCTCATGTTGTACTTGTGATTCTATAGCTTCATCTTGTGACAGGTCTCATTCCGACTTTTATTTTCTCCATCCCCAGATTTTGTTCTTGCTGCTTTGCCACTAGAATACACAGTGCCCACTTCCTGAGGAGATGACTCACACCATGAAACAAATTATTTCTATTTTGAAAGTTTTAGGGCTCCTGTTAGAAAGAACTTAAACCAATTTAACAGCTAATAACAAGTTCTCTGTAGAGAATTTTTCACCCACTTCCTCTTCTCCCAGTAATTTTTCTTGAAAGAATTGCTGATGTAAAGCAATAGTATAAACTCCTTGAAGCTACTGGCTGTGTCATATCTTTCTTTGGAGTTCCTCATGGTGCCTAGCAGAGCGCTAATAAATAATTGAGTTGAAAAGAAATATGTTGTTTTTTATGTTCAGAATATAGTTTAAAAAAACAGGAAAGCATATTAACTCCATCATACGTGCCCAGCATAATAAAGTTATGCTAAATAATTTTCCTATGTAGAATCTGATCATGCCATCCTTTCAGGGTAAAAAGAGCAGGAGAGGGATGAGATAGAAATGGTGATAGGTAAGAAATAGGTTTGAAGGGAAAGAGGAATAGGTCCCCTATTATACCCTCAGTCTATTGCCCCTTCCTATTTACTGGTGGAGCAAAGAGGACTTACTCTGACCTCTTAACTGGTCTTTCTCTTCTCTAATCCATGCTTTATAATGTGCCAAAATATATCTTCCTGGGGTACAGGTCTGACTCTACGATCATATATTTAAGATTGGAAGGGAGCTTAGAGGTCAGCTAATCAAACATTCATTTTTACAAATGAAGAAACTGAGGCCCAAAGAAACAAAGTGAGTTGTCCAAGTTGACTCAGATAGTAAGTGGCAGAGCCAGGATTCAAAAGCAATTTTTCATTCCAAATCCACTATACCATGTTGGTTCATATCATTTTCCAGTTCAAAAACTTTCAATAGTTCTCTAGAGCAAATTAGATAAAATAACAAACTTCTTAGCTTGGTGTTTAAGGTCCTCTATAAGCTGACTTTAACCAAGTTTTAATTCTCATTGTTGTTACTGTTCAGTCATTATCAGTTGTCTTCAACTCTCTGGGACCCCATTTGGAGTTTTCTTGGCAAAGACACTGGAGTGGTTTATTTTTTCCTTCTCCAGCTCATTTTATAGATGACGAAACTGAAACAAACAGGGTTAAGTGACTTGCCCAGGGTCACACAGTTAGTAAGTGTCTGAAACCAGATTTGAACTCAGGCAGATGAGTCTTTCTGTCTCCAGGCCTGCTCTGTCCCACCTAGCAGTCTAGCTAACATTCATATAGCACCTACTATGTGCCAGGCTCTGTGTTACGGGCTTTAACAATATGGATGATGGATCATTTGATCCTCACAACAACCCTGGGAGGTGGGTGCTATTATTATTCCCATTTTACAGATAAGGAAACTGAAGCAGAGGTTAAGTGAGTTATGCAAGGTTAAACAGCTAGTTTCTCAAGTCAGATGTGAATTCACATCTTCCTGATAACAGGCCAAGTGCTCTGTCTACCATGTCACCTACCTGCCCTTATGTCTATCCTGTCTGGATGGATAGACCAAGCTCCTTTGAATGATTATAAATATCTTCCAGGAGGCTCTGCAATATCTTGGCCCTTGATGCATTCACCAAAATGTCATCCATAAATGAGTACATCTGGAGTATCTCACCATCCATAGGAAATTTTGTTTTATATTTTGTTTGATGTTTATTATCAGAGGATCATTGAACAGAGCTATTTTTCTTGTTATTTTTTCCAAAGAACCCTGAAAAATCTTGATACCTGGATGGGAAACAATCTGTTGTACAAATTTATAAGGCAGTGCTTTGTTCTATGCTTTTTTTCATAATCCACAACAATTTAACGATAAGCCCAATGCAATCTTATATTCTCTACATCTTTCAGTCATTTGTGAGATTAAAAAAAAGATATGGTCCATTGTTGAATATCATTTGAGAAATCCTACTTATTCCCTATTAATACCCTCATTGGGGGTGCTCTCAATTCATGTATTGATGATTGTCATAAAGATTTTGTATGGATGGGTTTGTAAAGTTGATAGTTGTCAATGTCTTCTGATACATTACATATGATATATCTGTATTTGTGTTATATATTTATATGTGTATATATGTTATATATATGTGTTTATGTGTGTGTATATATAACAATAATGTAGATGTCTAATGTCAAGACTTAAAGGGAACTTCTTAGAAGAATTAGACCAAGAATTCAAAGCAGTAAGCACTTTGATTGAATTTATCAGTAGAAGGGACTTCAGCAGGCAACTAAATGAACTAATACCCAAAATGAACGCCCACTGCAATATATCAGACAAATGATCATTGAGTATTTCCTTTAAGACCTCCATTGCACAAAAGCTCACTATACTACAAGGAAGTCCATTCCATTTTAGATAACTCTAAGTATTAGGAAGGTTTTCCTTATATCAAACTTCAATTTTCCTCTTCATAACTTCTGTCTATTGCTCCTGTTTTTACCATCCAAAGCCAAATAGAACAAGTCTAATTCTTTTTTCTACATGGCAGCCTTTCAAGTATTTAAAGACAGTTATCAGGCACTCACTCTGTTCTCCATATATGACCCAGTTATAGGAATTAGATTCTCTAATTCCTGCAACTATTCTTACTATGACATAGACTCAAGGCCCTTCAACCTCAAGGTTGTCCTACTCTGGATGTTTTACTTTCTAAATTGTGCCCTATTACCAAGCTTGCTGCTTATAAATTCAACAACCCCCCCCCCCCCTTATATAGGACTAAGGGATTCATGAACATGGTCCATGAATTATCATTTCAGACTCACTGACCCATACTTGTGTGCATCTTCCAGGAGCTTCTGCAGGAAATTTATTAGTGCTTTAGTAGCTGCTAACTCTTAGACTGGGAAAGTCAACTATTAGAATCTCTCTTCTTAGGTTACCAAAAGGACATGGAAATCCCATGTGCGTCTTCCCCAAGAGAACCATTTCTAGTTCCTGGACAGAGGACCTCTGTTCAAGAACAGGCTTCCCTTCCCCAGGATCATGCCCAATCTACTACATACTGGTCTGTCTTCTGAATAGGAGAAATAATAAAGGAGGTCCAAAAGAGTTCAAATGAGTGTGTTAGCTTACACTTATGGACGATGAATCACTCATGGACCATGAAGAGGGACAGTTCCTCTGACCTGTCCGTCTTCCTCTATCCTAGTCAGCTAATTATCTTGAAGGTAACTCCAGTTACTGAAAACCCACCAGAAGTTCTCTATATACTATCAGCAAAGTATCATTGGCCAAGCCTACATTCCCTATTGCAAGAAGCTCTTTAGATGCCTCTAAACAAAGGTCCATACCCTGGAATCTAATCAAGTTGATTGAAAGACTCATCAAATTGACCAGGAACTTTCATGGTCAATTATCCTCACACGTTTATTGCTTCTAAATTTCATCTTATTAGACCAAACCCAAAGTTCAAATATGTCAAGATCTTTTTGGATCTTCACTCTACCATCAATATGCTAACTCTTCTTCCTCAATTATTGTCTCCTGCAAATTTGACAAGATCTATGCCTTTATACAAACTGTTAACAAAAATGTTAAATAGTTCAGATCCCTGAAGCATTTTACTGGAGATATCTTTTTCCTGGTTGACGTCAAATATCATCAAATTACTATTATTTGAGTCCAGGTGTTCAACCCAAATCCATCCTCCTCTATTTTTTCATTCTTTTTATTTTGTTTTATTATTTCTTGGCATCTTATAATGTCATTCACTTCCCCTTGCCCAACTCTAGTTTTCAAGGAGCTGTTTTCTTCCTTAAGAATCTGGATCTCTTGCTGAGTGAACTGAGCAGAACCAGAAAAACATTGTACACAGTAACAGCAACATTGTGCAATGACCAACCTTGATAGACTTAACTCTTCTCAGCAATGCAATGATCTAACAAAAGATTCATGATGGAAAATGCTATCTACATCCAGAAAAAGAACTATGGAGTCTTTTCATTCTCATAGTTTTCCCCTTTTGTTCTGATTCTTCTTTCACAACATGACTAATGTGGAAATATGCTTAATATGATTGTACATATATAGCTAGAACAGATTGCATGGAATCTTGGGGAGGGGGAAAGTTTTTAGAACTCAAAATCTTATAAAAGTGAATGGTGAAAACTAAAAAATAATTAATTTTAAAAATATTCTGGATCCCTTTCTCCAGTTGATTGATTTTCTTTTCATAATTTTCTCAGTTTTCTTAGACTATTCTTATTTTTTTTCTAATTTTTCCTCACTCTCTCTTATTTGATTTTTAAAGTCCTTTTCAAGTTCTTACAAGAACTCTTTTTGATCACATGACCATTGAAGTTAATCTTTGGGGTAGGAGAGGCTTTTTTTTTTTTTTTTTTTTTTTGCTTCGGTTTCCTTCTCTGAAAACAAACCCAGGCCTTCTCTATCCCCATGGTAGCTGTCTATGGTTGGGTTCTTTCTCCTTAGCTTATTCATTTTTATTTATTTATTTTTTGCAGTTTGCTATTATAATCACCTCTAGTCCCAGGGTGAAGGGGATGGTGCCTCTGATCTGAGCTTATTTTTACTGTTATTTTCTGAGCTTTGTCCAGGGCCCAACCTCAGCACTCCTCTCCTCCTCCAAGCCAAAGGTAGGCAGACAATGCTGGAAATGCTTCTGGCTCCCTGAGGACCCTCCAGTGGCTGTAACCTTCAGTTCTCCACTCTAGCCTGGAATCAAAGCCAGGAACTCAGCTCTCCAGTAAGTGTGTACAGCCAGCAGCACTCCCACCCCAGGCTTCTGCACTCACCTGTCCTATGCTGGCTTTCTCACCTTCAGCCTGCAGCCCTCTATGTCTCAGCAGCACAGCTGGCCCTGGTGTCTCTTAGCAACAGAAGGACCTTCAATCTTCCCCTGCTCATATGGCTAACCCCACACATTGTCTTTGAGGTGAAAATTCCCATGGCTGAGGCTCAGCTACCCTCAGGGCTTCTTATTTGTTGTTTCAATAGAGATAGCCTGAAGGTGTTTATATTTCCCTCATGGCAAACCTTCATCCCTGGGATCTTTCCTTAGGTTTTCTCCAGTTGTCCCAGGAGTACCACTGCTCTGCCCCAACTCTTGTTTATTTTTGCTGCTCTACATTCACCCTGAGGTGCTCTTTTGTCTTGTTTGTAGAGGAAATCTGGAGAGCTTGGAATTTCCTGACCTACTCCACCACCTTCCCAGAATCCTCCTCTCCCAAATCCATCAAGCCGAAGGACCCCCTATCTCACTTTGCTCCACCTTTTCTCTTTTTTTTTTAAAATAGAATGAAACTATTTATCAAATACATATCTAAAATACAGACAAACTATAACTATAGCTTTCCTCTGATCTAAGAGTTTAGCACCTCTTTCAAAAAAAGGAAAGAGAGAGAGAGAGAAAGAAAGGAGTTTAGTGTTTTATGACTTATTCTTGATGAAGCCATGCAGACTCTTTGTGATCACTGCTTCCTTTCCTAGCCAATCACTAACTTTTTCATAGTGATACATTCTAGAATTTTTCCAGGAATTAGAATTAAACTCACTGGCCTAGCATTTACATATATCATTCTCTTCTCTCTTTTTTTTTTTCTTTTAAACAAAGGCAACATTTGCCCTTCTCTAAAGTTGCAATACCTCTCCGGATCTCAATAAGCTTTCAAAATATCCATAACAGTAGCATTACAATCCCTCCCACAAGATCTTTCCATCCCAGAGAATATAGTTCATCTGGGACAAGTGACATGAGGTTATCAAGGGTAGCTTGGTGCTGACATATGATCTCTTTACTTATTTTGGGTGTCAACTTAACTATTTGTCATTTTTGTTCTGTACTTTTCAGTCCAAAAGCCATTCTCCTTGGCAAAGACAAGAGCAAAATGAGATCCAAGCGGCTTCATCTTCTCTTTTGTCAGTTGTCATCCTATCTACTCCAAGCAATGGTGCTCGAGTATTGATTCTTCTCTTTTCTCTAGTATAGCTTAAAAATATTTTTTTGTTGTCCTTAAGTTTCCTTAACAGTTTCAGATCATTCTAAGCTTTAACACTTGACACTATGCTGATAGCCCCAAATTACTCCAATATTTTTTGTCTTCAAGCTCTGTTTCCTACCTTTATTTCCATCTTCCTGAGACCCATGGGCTAGAGAAGACCAAGTGTCTTAGAGGGAGGGGAATGGTCATGCTCATCCAATTGATCCCCACCTTTTGATATCACAGCCAGAGAGGCATCAATTAACAAGGTTGCACTAGAGATAGAAGTTAAAAGCACCCAACAGATTCCAGAAAAGTGAAATGGAAAGAGAAGGTGGAATGTGGAAGATAGAAGGGGTACAATGTGAAAGAGTATGTGTTTAGAGAAGAAACAGCCATCTCAGAGAAGACTAGGCATGAAAATCCAGAGGCTTTTCCCCAAAGAATCACAAAGTAATACCTTACATTAGTGCAACCCCTTAAAGTTATAAGGTGCTTCCACATAGCTACAATTTTGTAAGGAATGCAGGACAGATATTAATGTCTCAATTTCAAAGATGGGGGTCACAGAATTTAGAGCTGAAAGAGGCCTTTTGAGATTATAGGATCATAGAACTAGAGTTGGGAGGAACTTAGACACAATCTAGTTCAACTCTTTCATCTTGCAAATGAGTAAACTGAGGCCAGAAAAAGTTGAGTGACTTGTCCAAGGTCACATACATAGAAAATGTCAGTGGTAGATTTGAACTCAGGTCTTGTAACTCTAAAATTGGTATTTTTTCCACTGTATCATCTAATCTAACACTCTCATTTTATGACTGAAGAGTCTAAGCTGCTTACTCCCCATCCCAAAAAACAAAAAACCTGAAGCAAGAGAAATGTCAAAGTGACTTGTACAGGGTCACACAGGTAGTAAGTAGCAGAGTTGGGATTCAAACTCAGGAAATTGAGGCTCAGAAGGGTACATTGACTTGCCCAGAGTCACACACGTTTTTAGTATTAGAGACCAAACTCAAACTCAAATCAACCTGACTTTAAGTTCTTTGGTCTTTCCCTCAGACCTTGCTGCTGAGTTCTACAAATGTAACTCCAGACAGAAAGCTTTACATACTGTAGGGGTAAAGAAGTTGTTTCTTCATATACTTAATTAACTTAGTTTTGGTGTTGAGTTTGAAAGAAATTCATGCCCAATAATGAACATTTTTTTAACCTCAACTTGTAAAATAATTTTAGGCTACTAATTGCATTCTGGCTAAAGTACTCTTTTCTAATTACCAAACAGGAGCAGTTAGATGGCACAGTGGATAGACCTCTGGCTTTGGAGTCAAGAGGACCTGAGTTTACATCCAGCCTCAGATACTTGACACTTATTAGCTGTGTAAGCCTGGGCAAGTCACTTAACCCCGATTGCCTCAAAAAAAAATAAATAAATAAAATTACCAAACAGATTGAATGGTAAAAGGGCATTATTATTATTAGTAGTAGTAGTAGTAGTAGTCATTTTGGGACATCAAGGCAAGCTAATGCAGAGTATGCTGGGTCACTGCCATCAAAACAAGGAGCTAGAGCCCTTCCTTGAAGGAGATTAATCCCAAGTTTGTGTACTGTCGAGGGTCAACATCACCCAACCAAGCAATTAGTCACAAAGAGTAGTGAGGAGTCAAGGTCAGGAAACCAAGGTGAGATTAAAAACAAAGATCAGGTTGAGGTGAAGAAGTGGGAAGTGGAGCTAAGAAATGGAGAGACCAGAGATAGAAGGAAGGAAAGAAAGCACAAAAGGTAGAACCAGAGTAGTAAAAGAGAGTATCTTAACGGGCTAAAATACCTGGCTACACTTGTGGTGTCTATACTTGTCCACTGACTATCCCTGGTACACTGAAAAAATCATTTTCTCTGGAGCCAGAGGACTTAGGTTCAAATCCTCTCTCTGACACTACCTATATGACCTTGGATAAGTCACTTAAACTTAAGCTTCTGTTTCCTCATCTATACATTAAAGGGGTTGGACTATAAAATGAAACGTATGACATCTGAGGTATCTTCCATGTCTCAATCTTTGATCCTGCCTGGCATTTTAAACCTTATGTCTCCCAAATACCCCTCCCCCAGCCTTCCCAGCCTTCCCAGCCCAATCCTGATAACTGCTCAGGACCCTGATAGCTGTAGGGTAAAGAAGTATCTCCCAAAGAATATGTTCCTATGCACTTATTTACTTAGAACAGCCACATGTCACAATTCTGAACAGTGTGCTGAAGCTCTGGGTTAATTTCCCATGATGTGGAATGTTCAGCATAAAGAGTGCCTTTGAAATTGGACAGATGAGCTTTTCGTTGCTAGGCAACCTCACTGCAGAATCCTCTTCCTTCCCTTCTGAGTGCCCCTATTCCATCTTCTCATACAAAAGTTAGAGCGCTTTCTGGGCACTTAACAGCAGACACATATTTAGTCATGACATTAATAGACACCCAATGAGTTTTTGTATTAGAAACTACACGCAGCAACAAACTCGTCAGCACTTTACAATTATGATCTCATGTGTTACAGGAGAACTTTTCCTATTTATGCATTTTTCTCCACTCAGTCAAGGGTGAGCCACTTCCATTTATTTAGGCTTTCAGTTACAAAGTACTTTACATACATCTCACCTACTCTTCTCAACAACTCTATGCAGTCATCAGAGTTAGAATTATTACCCCCATCTTACAGCTGAGATAGCAGAGGCACCCAGAAGTCAAAGACTTACCCAAAGGTCACCTGGCTGGTAAGTGATGGAACCCAGGCTCCATCTAAATTCATACCTAATCTTTCCACTATATGACATTGGCTCTTTATAGAGTAAGAGAACAGTTCATTGAAAGATATGGAAGTAAAAGTTGTACAGTGGAAGTCAAAGTTTTACAGGAGAAAGAGCACTGTATTTGGAGTCAGAAGTTAAAATGCCAGCACTAATACTACTTGTGTGAATTTGAGTGAGTCCCTGAATCACTCTGGGCTTCAGTTTTCCCATCTTTAAAATTGTGATTAGAATCAAAGGATCTACCTGTCAATAATCCCTATTCTTATAACGCCAGCAGTCTTACAAAGCACTACGCTTTTGCAAATAGTATTATTTCCATTTTGCATATAAGAAAAAATAGACTAAGAGAAATTAAGGTGCCCACGGTCACACAGCTAATAAGCCAGGATTCAGGTCTTTTGACTTCTGACTCCCACACAAGTACTCTATCCACTACATCAGGAAAAGGTCCCTGCCCTTGGGGATCTTTTGTTTTCTGGGAGAGACAAGAACGTTCATGGGAAACAATTATAAACCAGAGAACAGAGAATTAAATACTCTTTTGTATGGCACACACTACAAGGACAAGGGCAAGGACTGAGACTAAACCTGCGATCTCATTAGTACGGAGAAGATCCAAGTGTGGAAACTCCTACTAGTACAGAGGACAACACCTTCTCTCCGATTTACAATGGCTAGAGCACTGAGAGGCTGAATGATTTGTCCATGGTCACATAAGTCATACACAGCAAATGGACTTCAACCGAGAATTTCCTAGCTTCAAAGTCAACTTTCCATACACTATGGCAAAAGGGAGGACGTGAACCAAAAAGTCTTCCTGGCTTCAAGGCCTCTATAAACGATGCCATGCATGCTCTCACAGACTACAAGTGCAATCTTAATTCACAGAGCTATTCTCATTGATGAAAAGGAACTGGTTGTTGGAGAGGAAACAATAAATAAGGTGGGGAGAAGAGACCAAGTATAGTTCAACATACACCCTAGATTTTGGAAAAGCAGATTTTAAAGTCTTTTAGACAATGAAAAGGTAGAGTACCGTGGACCAAAATTTTCCAAGAGAAATCAGCTTAGGAAGGATAAAAAGCTTCCAGAAATGAAATTCTAAGGTCACAAAGAGAAATAAAAGGAAAAAGTGGATTTTTTTCTGAGAATGAATTCACAGAAAATTCATCAGGTGACAGATTTTTAGAAGATATGCACAAAAGTTAGAAGGAAGGGCAGGAAATAAAACATGTGAAAGCAAACCAGGGTAAGAAGAGTTTCCGGATCACTAAAGTTTACAGTGAACTGAGACTGTTGAAGAAAACTAAGGACAACGAAAAAGTTTTCATAATTATATTGGGGAAAACAAGAGAAGCCCAGAAGAGCCAGGATTAAATGGCATAGGGTCAATAGGATGTTAATAACAGACTAAAGGGAAAAAATAGAAGTATAGTTATCCAGTTATCCCTTCCACATTTCAACTTTCCACATTGCAACTTTCCCCAAAATGGTTTCGATATATCACAGGCTGGCATAAGAAATTAATGGGAATTTTTAGGAAGTTTTGTGGAAGTTACAGATGACATATGAAGGCCAGCAGATGACACAGAGCCTATGACCAAATACTTAACTTAAATTTTACAGTAAGGTACTATAAACATTCCATAAGAGAAAAGAAAAGAAAAGAATCAGACTATTCTGGTATAAAAGGAGGGCCAAAAAATTTTACAAGGATTTTCTAGATTATGGGGGTGCCACACCCCTAACCCCTACAATGTGAAAGGGATAATGGTACTCAACTATTACTTTGCTTCTCTTTTCCATTGCTAGGAAAAATGATCTTTGGACTGAAAGGAGCAGAGCAAACGTGGCTAACAGGTCACTGAAACCAAAGATGAGTGGGAAGATAATAAGAGAGCACGTCTACCCAGGACTTCAATAAAATAATTTTTATAGAAATAAAAGAAGACAAATAATTGGATACTGACTTTCTCTGCCTATTCATACAGTAAAAATTATTAAACTACCCAAATTACAGATTTAGTGCTGTATTAAATCAAAATGCCAAAGAGTTTCAGAATTAGATATAATAATGACAAAATATAATGTGGGGAAGAGAGGAGGAATAATGGAGTTCAGGCACAGTCAGATCTCAAACTGTATTACAAAGCAATAATTTTTGAAACTATCTACTAAAGAATTAAAAAAAAGAGAAGAAAAGAAAAATAGATCGATGGAATGGGCTAGATAAGCAAGACCTAGAAAAAAGCTTGAATAGCAATCTGGTATTTGATAAACCCAAGAACAGAAATAACAGAGAAGAGACCCTTTCTTTGACAAGAACTTCTAGGAAAACTGAAAGCAACCAAATGAAAAAGAAGTTTAGATAGCTATCTTATGACATATGTCACAATAAATTACAACCTGAGAGATAATCTAAACATAGAAGTCACACCAAAAAATTAGAGGAGAATGGGAAGTCATATCTTTCATAACTGTGGCTGGGGGGGGGAGCGGAGAATTTAAACATACAAAGGGAAAAAAGATCAGAAAAGACAAAATAAATAGTTGCTTTTCTGTACAATTAAACTGTTGTACAAATGAAACCAAGGCAGCTAGATCTAAACAAAAGGAAGAGTTTGCAAAAAGGATGTTTGCATTAACTATATCTGACCAAAATTTCCAGAAATTGACACAAATCTATAATACTGAGAGCCATTCCCCAATAAACAAGTGATCAAAGGATATATACAGTTACAAAAAAAAAAGGAAATACAAAATATCCAAAGAAAACCTGAAAAGTGTACAACAATCACAAATAATCAGAGACATGCAAATTTTAAAATAACTCTGCAGTGTCATCTCCCACCCAACAAGTTAGCAAAGATGGGGAAATGACTTGTTGGGAGGACTGTGGGAAGACAAGCATATTAATTCTCTGTTGCTGATACTATGACTTGGCTCAAATATTCTGAAAAACAGTTTGGTACTATACAAAAAAAAATTATTAAATTGCTCACATGCTTTGACCCAGAAAGTTCCTTACTGAGACTATACTCTAAGGAAGGTGCTATCAAGAAATTATTCATAAAATCATCACTTGTGATAACAAAAACCTAGAAACAAAGCATATGCCCGAAGATGGGGAAGTGGCTGAAAAAAAATTGTGCAACGTGAATGTGGTAAGATGCAAGGAATGACAAATATGAGGAATTCAAAGAAACTTAGGAAGACGTACAAAAGGATACACAGAAAGCAGAGTCAAAAGAACAATATGCACAACGATTACAACAACATAACTAAAGAAAACACGGCAAATCAACAAAATTCTGGTCAAACACAATAGTCAATTTTAGTATCATAGTATTAAAGTAGGCAATGTACTTCATAGTAAGGCTATTTGGTACTTGGATATTTTTATTGGGAAGTGATTGTTGGGTTGAAATTAAATCTATCCATTTTTAAAAATAAATAATTACATCAAATTTTAAATTAAATAAATTAAATTTTTAATAAACAATTCTAAAAGAAAGTGCCTGGCTGCCCTGCTGACTTGAGTTCAACAAATACAGGAAGGCACTATCATACTATCTCCTTGTTTATCTTAGGTATCAAGTCTCTATTAGCCATTTTTGTTCCTTTCCACTCCAAAGGCCATTAAATCACCAGGCCTACATGAACTATATGCCGGGGTAATGGAAAAATGGGCATATTTATCAAGGAGTCCCTCAAAGTCCCTCTGAGCTTTGGGGCTGGCTGCATCTTCTGTGGAAAGGCTAGAAATATGGTTGAGCAGACACTGCCTGGCCTCTGCTCTGCTTGTCTTTGTGTCTTGTCCCCATCCATATGCAAAGGGAATATGAAGAGGTTTAGGCCTCAAGAACTAGGAAACCCCAAACACTAGAGTTTTGCAGCAAAATAAGCATTTATTAGTTTATTATCTATCATTCAGAGATTAAAACTGAATGGACCTCAAATATTAGTCCAATAACAATTTGTCTGGTTCAACATCCTCAATTAATAGGTGAGGAAACTGAAATACCCAGGTATTCAGCCACTTGCCCAAACTTTCTGACTTACAGTCAGTAAGGAGCAGAGCCAGCATTCAAACCTGGATCCTTCGACTTCCAAATGCAGTGCTTTTTAATACTATTTCATGCTTTCTCACTGAAATGTTGTAAGGAAAGTTCTTAGAAAACCCTTAAGTGTTATATAAACATGAGCTAGTGTTTATTTTTGCTGTTTTGTTATTGTTCGGTTGTGTCCAACTCTTCATGACTCCATTTGGGGCTTTCTTGGCAAAGATACTAGAGTACTTTGCTATTTCCTTCTCCAGGTCATTTTACAGATGAGGAAATTGAGGTAAACATGGTTAAATGACTTGCCTAGGGTCATACAGCTAGTAAGTGCCTGAGGCCAGATTTTATTAATAAGTAGCTGTGTGACCTTGGGCAAATCACCTACCCTCTCAGCCTCAGTTTTCTCATACATAATCTAATTAGATACAACAAACATTCATTAAGCACTGTAGGCACACCTTCATGAAGCTCCTGCTTTATAGCACATGCAACACTGTTCTGGTAGAAGTACAAACTTGATAGAAAGAGTCCCTTACCTCATGGAACTTACAGTCTAATCACCATGATACGCAAAATTAGATTATATGTGCATTCCAAATGCTGTGGGAAGTATGAGGGTAAAAAAGTTGTCACCAGTAGAAAAAGATAAGGGAACGTGTGGCATTTGAGAAGGGAATTAAGATAACCAAGAAGGCAAAAGATGAGAGCGAGGAAGGGTGTTCCAGACATAAGGAACAGCTT
>NW_020947580.1:0-4439 GCF_900497805.2 Vombatus ursinus | reverse complement strand
CTTTCTCTCCTTTCCTCCCTCTCTGTCTGTCTCTGTCTCTCCTGTCTTTCTGTGTGTGTCTCTCTGTCTCTCTCCCTTCCTCTCTCTGCCTCTCCTTCCGTCTCCCTCTGTCTCTCCTCCCTCTCTCCTGTCTCTGTCTCTGTCTCTCCTTCCTCCCTCCCTCTCTGTGTCTCTTCTCTCTCTCTCTCTCTCTCTCCCCCTTCTCCCTTTCGTCACTTTCTCTCTCCTTCCCTCCCTCTCTGTCTGCCTGTCTGTCTCTGTTTCTCCTGTGTCTCTCTTCTCTGTCTCTCCCTCCCTCCCTCTCTCTTCTTCTTCTTCTCCTTCTTCTTCTCCTCCTCCTCCTCCTCCTTCTTCTCCTTCTTCTCCTCCTTCTTCTTCTCCTCCTCCTCCTTCTTCTTCTTCTCCTTCTCCTCCTCCTTCTCCTTCTTCTTCTCCTTCTTCTCCTCCTCCTTCTTCTTCTTCTCCTTCTCCTCCTCCTCCTTCTCCTTCTTCTCCTTCTTCTCCTCCTTCTTCTCCTTCTTCTCCTCCTCCTTCTCCTCCTCCTCCTCCTCCTCCTCCTCCTCCTCCTTCTTCTTCTTCTTCCCTCTCTCTGTCTCTCTCTCTCTCACACACATACACACACGCCCTTACCCTCTCTGGCCTTCACTGTCACCCCTACCAGCTTCTCACTTTCCTCAGAGTGCTTGTCATGTCACTTGTCTTGCCTTTCACTTTCCTACTTTGTAAAACTATAACCTGCCTTTTTACTCCTTCCTGGATAGGGCTGCTGTGAGGTAAGTGCGGCTAACCCTTAACTGCTCTTGTTGGCTATTGGCTGGCTTCCCCTTCTGACAGGCTGTTCATGTACTTCCCAGGATGAGTAAGCCCTGGTGTCCTCCAGAGTCATCTGTTATCTCTTGAAGGTGGGGGTGTTAAACAATCCCTGCTGGATCAGGTTGTGATCCATGACCTTATTTGTTTCCCAAAGGGCTGTTATTGTCCTGCTGTAGAAACCAAGAGGCCTTAATAGAGTTGTGCTTGTAAGTGTTCTCCAGGAGCCAAGAAAACACCCTTTATTCTTCACTTTTTTCTTAAACTCCTGAAATTCCAGACTCTAGACCCAGTTTCTCACATCAAGAATGCCTTTTTTCCATCTAACTCCTTTTCTCAGTTTCCTTCTAGTTTTACACACATATTTAAGAGCTATGTTCTTAGCCTGTCTTCCTTTGCTGGCTTTATTTTTTTTTAACATTGATTTTTTTGTTTTGAGTTCCAAATTATCTCCTTCCCTCCAACTCCTTCCTCACTCACTAAAAAGCAAGCAATATGACTTCAATACATATGAAGTCACACGAAACATTTCCATATGAGCCATGTTACCAAAAAAATGACGAGAAGTGTGAAAGTTCTCTGCACTCAGTTCTCTTTCTGGAGGTGGATGGCAGTTTTCACCATTGGTCCTTAGGGATTGTCTTTTACAGTTGATCATCATACAGTATTGCTGTTACTGTGTATGATGTTCTTCTGGTTCTGTTCACTTCACTTCACATCAGTTCATGTAAGTCTTTCCAGGTTTTTCTGAGAGCATCCTGCTCACCATTTCTTATAGTACAATAGTATTCCATCACAATCATATACCACAACTTACTCAGCCATTCTCTAATTGATGGGCATCCCCTCAATTTCCAGTTCTTTGCCACCATAAAAAAGCTGCTATAAATATTTTTGTACATATAGGTCCTTTTCCTTTTTCTTTGATCATTTTGGGATACAAGTAGTAGTGGTATTACAGAGCTAAAGGGTATTCATGGTTTTTTAGCCCTTTGGGCATAGTTCCATATTGCTCTGCAGAATGGTTGGATCAGTTCACAACTCCACCAACAGTGCATTAGTGTTCCTGTTTTCCCACAGCCCCTTCAGCATTTGTCCTTTTCCTTTTCTTTCATGTTAGCCAATCTGATGACTGTGAGGTAGCACCTCAGGGTCTATGTTGGCTTTATAATGAGATACTCTGCCAATTTCTAGCCTTCAGAATTAATTGAATTTGCCACCTCTCCTACATTTCTACTTTAAGAACTCATACCTCTCATCTATTTGTCTTTTTCTCCTGCCTTTGATTTTTCTGATGACTAATGGCAAACTTTTGGCCGTGCTTATACCATTGTCAGCTCTAAGAAGGGAAAACTGACCTATGGGAGAAGATCCTTTGTTCTCTTCAGAGGGAGTATGAACATGGCTCAGATCAGAGGAAATCTCATTTTACATTTTCATTCTAAGTAATAATAATAATAATAATAATAATAATAATAATAACTGACATGGAGAATTAGCCTTGGAATCAGGAAGACTTATAGGTCTAAACCCACCTGTGCTACAAACTGGCTGGGGGACCCTGGCCGTCACTTACCTCTCAGTGCCCCAAGTGGCCTCGAAGGCCATAAGGTTCAGAGAAGAGGCCCTCTTCCTCTGGAGGAGGGAGCTCTTCATTGGCCATTCCCTATAGTGATGACC
Organism: Vombatus ursinus; assembly: GCF_900497805.2. Taxonomy (NCBI): domain Eukaryota; kingdom Metazoa; phylum Chordata; class Mammalia; order Diprotodontia; family Vombatidae; genus Vombatus; species Vombatus ursinus. The sequence continues at coordinate 1,949 of NW_020947580.1, read as the reverse complement.
TCCTCGGTCTGGTAAAAATACGTGTGTGTGTGTGTGTGTGTGTGTGTGTGTGTGTGTGTGTGCGCGCGCGCGTGTGCGCGTGCGTGTGCATGTGCGCGCACATGTGTGCTGTAATTTAAGCCTGTAACGATCTTGGAGGGAGGTAGACCAACTATTGTTTCCCTGTTGTGCAGATGAGGAAACTCATAGTTCTAGAGTTCCAGTGACTTGACCAAATTCACACAGAAAGCCAGGGGCCAAGCTGGGATTTGAACTCGGGTCCTGTGACTCCGAATCTAGTTCTCCTTTCTCTGTATTTCTGTCCTTTTTGTGTGTCATGGAGCTCTTTGAGAGTCTGGAAAAGCCTATGGACCCCCTTCCCAGAAGAATGGTTCATTTTCTGTTTGTTTGGGTTGGGGGTGTGGGTGGGATTTTATAATTAAAGGAAATGCTACATTTCAGTTAGAGGTTGGCAAATACAAGGACAGTCTTTTTTCCATCTAGCTTCAGGGACCCCCTAAAATCTGTCCCTGGTTCCCTTGGGAATCTAATAAACCTCTGCATTACCCCATGACCATCCCTGTTGTTTCAGTTGAGAAGGCTGACTTGCTCTGAGTAGTTTCCATGTGGCTTTGAGACTTGGCTAATATAGCTCCCCAGGAGAGTAGTAGAGGGCATGCAGAAACCCTTTCATTTGCTGCATATGGCTATCCCAGGTCTGGGACGCAGTGGCTATCATGTAGCAAAGTGCCAGTATTTATAGACTTGGGACAAGAGAGAAAGCAGGCATGCCAAGTAGGCAAGGTGGAACAAGGCCCAGCCATGCCGTAATAGAGAAAATAACCAGGCTATTTAGTGACCCCTTTTTTGTCCCCCAGTGATAGGTTTGGGATCTTCTCTTCCTGGCCTGGTGGGTAAAACATGGCCATGACCTGACTTCCAAGGGGGCCCTGCCTGCCCCCAGCTTCTTCAGCAGAAACATCTCCCTTGTAGCCTTTTATAGCCAGGAGTAAGTTCAAAAGGACTGCTTTAAAAATTAATAAGCCCCAGTGCTAATGGAAGGATAGAGATGCCTCCATCCAAATGGCTCTTGCCTTTTCCAAAGTCAAAGCAGCTCAGCCTCCCTGCCCAATTTGCTCAGGCCTTGAGAATTACAAGAGGTGTGGGAGCCAGTCCATGGACCAGACCATTGCTTCTGACTCCCTTTCCTGGAGGTGTCCTTCTCCAGGACTCCCAGGAAAGACTCTCCTGCTGACCAAAGCAGGGAGGGATGAGCGAGCTTCATCTCCTGCCTTTCCCACCTTTCCACAGGTCATTTTGCCAGGGACTGTTTCATGCAACCAGGGGGCACCAAATACAGCCTGGTACCTGAGGAGGAAGAAGCAGCTGCAGCAGAAACTGATGGAGGAGAGAAGTCTGTACAAACAGAAACTACTTCCCGGAAGAGAAAGAAGGTGAGTGCTGCCTTCCTCTCCCCGTCAGTTACTGCCAGACAGATCAGGCAGGACACACCAGAGCCCAGCAGGAGGCCCTTCCTGTGCAGCACCTAGTAAATGGGCCTTCTCACTTATGGAATAGAAAGGTTGATGTTGTCCCACTGAAGTTTATTTAAAAAAAAATAATAACCCATCCCTGGGAGTTTAGGTTTCATAAAAGCAGTGAAAACAGTGGACTAGAAATTAGAAGATTTGAGTTCTGGCTTTAGCTCTACCATTGATGAATTGGGTGGATCTTGGACAAATTAATGACCCTCTCTGGGCCCTGGTTTCTACTTCTATAAAATTGTTGTTATTGTTGTTTAGTCATTTCAGTTATGTCTGACTCTTCCTGACTCCATTTTAGGGTTTTCTCGACAAAGATAATGCACTGGTTTGCCATTTCCTTTTCCAGCTCATTTTACACATGAGGAAACTGAAGCAAACAGGGTTAAGTGACTTGCCCAGAATCACACTGCTAGTAAGCATCTGAGG
>NW_020947579.1:0-4439 GCF_900497805.2 Vombatus ursinus | reverse complement strand
CTTTCTCTCCTTTCCTCCCTCTCTGTCTGTCTCTGTCTCTCCTGTCTTTCTGTGTGTGTCTCTCTGTCTCTCTCCCTTCCTCTCTCTGCCTCTCCTTCCGTCTCCCTCTGTCTCTCCTCCCTCTCTCCTGTCTCTGTCTCTGTCTCTCCTTCCTCCCTCCCTCTCTGTGTCTCTTCTCTCTCTCTCTCTCTCTCTCCCCCTTCTCCCTTTCGTCACTTTCTCTCTCCTTCCCTCCCTCTCTGTCTGCCTGTCTGTCTCTGTTTCTCCTGTGTCTCTCTTCTCTGTCTCTCCCTCCCTCCCTCTCTCTTCTTCTTCTTCTCCTTCTTCTTCTCCTCCTCCTCCTCCTCCTTCTTCTCCTTCTTCTCCTCCTTCTTCTTCTCCTCCTCCTCCTTCTTCTTCTTCTCCTTCTCCTCCTCCTTCTCCTTCTTCTTCTCCTTCTTCTCCTCCTCCTTCTTCTTCTTCTCCTTCTCCTCCTCCTCCTTCTCCTTCTTCTCCTTCTTCTCCTCCTTCTTCTCCTTCTTCTCCTCCTCCTTCTCCTCCTCCTCCTCCTCCTCCTCCTCCTCCTCCTTCTTCTTCTTCTTCCCTCTCTCTGTCTCTCTCTCTCTCACACACATACACACACGCCCTTACCCTCTCTGGCCTTCACTGTCACCCCTACCAGCTTCTCACTTTCCTCAGAGTGCTTGTCATGTCACTTGTCTTGCCTTTCACTTTCCTACTTTGTAAAACTATAACCTGCCTTTTTACTCCTTCCTGGATAGGGCTGCTGTGAGGTAAGTGCGGCTAACCCTTAACTGCTCTTGTTGGCTATTGGCTGGCTTCCCCTTCTGACAGGCTGTTCATGTACTTCCCAGGATGAGTAAGCCCTGGTGTCCTCCAGAGTCATCTGTTATCTCTTGAAGGTGGGGGTGTTAAACAATCCCTGCTGGATCAGGTTGTGATCCATGACCTTATTTGTTTCCCAAAGGGCTGTTATTGTCCTGCTGTAGAAACCAAGAGGCCTTAATAGAGTTGTGCTTGTAAGTGTTCTCCAGGAGCCAAGAAAACACCCTTTATTCTTCACTTTTTTCTTAAACTCCTGAAATTCCAGACTCTAGACCCAGTTTCTCACATCAAGAATGCCTTTTTTCCATCTAACTCCTTTTCTCAGTTTCCTTCTAGTTTTACACACATATTTAAGAGCTATGTTCTTAGCCTGTCTTCCTTTGCTGGCTTTATTTTTTTTTAACATTGATTTTTTTGTTTTGAGTTCCAAATTATCTCCTTCCCTCCAACTCCTTCCTCACTCACTAAAAAGCAAGCAATATGACTTCAATACATATGAAGTCACACGAAACATTTCCATATGAGCCATGTTACCAAAAAAATGACGAGAAGTGTGAAAGTTCTCTGCACTCAGTTCTCTTTCTGGAGGTGGATGGCAGTTTTCACCATTGGTCCTTAGGGATTGTCTTTTACAGTTGATCATCATACAGTATTGCTGTTACTGTGTATGATGTTCTTCTGGTTCTGTTCACTTCACTTCACATCAGTTCATGTAAGTCTTTCCAGGTTTTTCTGAGAGCATCCTGCTCACCATTTCTTATAGTACAATAGTATTCCATCACAATCATATACCACAACTTACTCAGCCATTCTCTAATTGATGGGCATCCCCTCAATTTCCAGTTCTTTGCCACCATAAAAAAGCTGCTATAAATATTTTTGTACATATAGGTCCTTTTCCTTTTTCTTTGATCATTTTGGGATACAAGTAGTAGTGGTATTACAGAGCTAAAGGGTATTCATGGTTTTTTAGCCCTTTGGGCATAGTTCCATATTGCTCTGCAGAATGGTTGGATCAGTTCACAACTCCACCAACAGTGCATTAGTGTTCCTGTTTTCCCACAGCCCCTTCAGCATTTGTCCTTTTCCTTTTCTTTCATGTTAGCCAATCTGATGACTGTGAGGTAGCACCTCAGGGTCTATGTTGGCTTTATAATGAGATACTCTGCCAATTTCTAGCCTTCAGAATTAATTGAATTTGCCACCTCTCCTACATTTCTACTTTAAGAACTCATACCTCTCATCTATTTGTCTTTTTCTCCTGCCTTTGATTTTTCTGATGACTAATGGCAAACTTTTGGCCGTGCTTATACCATTGTCAGCTCTAAGAAGGGAAAACTGACCTATGGGAGAAGATCCTTTGTTCTCTTCAGAGGGAGTATGAACATGGCTCAGATCAGAGGAAATCTCATTTTACATTTTCATTCTAAGTAATAATAATAATAATAATAATAATAATAATAATAACTGACATGGAGAATTAGCCTTGGAATCAGGAAGACTTATAGGTCTAAACCCACCTGTGCTACAAACTGGCTGGGGGACCCTGGCCGTCACTTACCTCTCAGTGCCCCAAGTGGCCTCGAAGGCCATAAGGTTCAGAGAAGAGGCCCTCTTCCTCTGGAGGAGGGAGCTCTTCATTGGCCATTCCCTATAGTGATGACCTCCTCGGTCTGGTAAAAATACGTGTGTGTGTGTGTGTGTGTGTGTGTGTGTGTGTGTGTGTGCGCGCGCGCGTGTGCGCGTGCGTGTGCATGTGCGCGCACATGTGTGCTGTAATTTAAGCCTGTAACGATCTTGGAGGGAGGTAGACCAACTATTGTTTCCCTGTTGTGCAGATGAGGAAACTCATAGTTCTAGAGTTCCAGTGACTTGACCAAATTCACACAGAAAGCCAGGGGCCAAGCTGGGATTTGAACTCGGGTCCTGTGACTCCGAATCTAGTTCTCCTTTCTCTGTATTTCTGTCCTTTTTGTGTGTCATGGAGCTCTTTGAGAGTCTGGAAAAGCCTATGGACCCCCTTCCCAGAAGAATGGTTCATTTTCTGTTTGTTTGGGTTGGGGGTGTGGGTGGGATTTTATAATTAAAGGAAATGCTACATTTCAGTTAGAGGTTGGCAAATACAAGGACAGTCTTTTTTCCATCTAGCTTCAGGGACCCCCTAAAATCTGTCCCTGGTTCCCTTGGGAATCTAATAAACCTCTGCATTACCCCATGACCATCCCTGTTGTTTCAGTTGAGAAGGCTGACTTGCTCTGAGTAGTTTCCATGTGGCTTTGAGACTTGGCTAATATAGCTCCCCAGGAGAGTAGTAGAGGGCATGCAGAAACCCTTTCATTTGCTGCATATGGCTATCCCAGGTCTGGGACGCAGTGGCTATCATGTAGCAAAGTGCCAGTATTTATAGACTTGGGACAAGAGAGAAAGCAGGCATGCCAAGTAGGCAAGGTGGAACAAGGCCCAGCCATGCCGTAATAGAGAAAATAACCAGGCTATTTAGTGACCCCTTTTTTGTCCCCCAGTGATAGGTTTGGGATCTTCTCTTCCTGGCCTGGTGGGTAAAACATGGCCATGACCTGACTTCCAAGGGGGCCCTGCCTGCCCCCAGCTTCTTCAGCAGAAACATCTCCCTTGTAGCCTTTTATAGCCAGGAGTAAGTTCAAAAGGACTGCTTTAAAAATTAATAAGCCCCAGTGCTAATGGAAGGATAGAGATGCCTCCATCCAAATGGCTCTTGCCTTTTCCAAAGTCAAAGCAGCTCAGCCTCCCTGCCCAATTTGCTCAGGCCTTGAGAATTACAAGAGGTGTGGGAGCCAGTCCATGGACCAGACCATTGCTTCTGACTCCCTTTCCTGGAGGTGTCCTTCTCCAGGACTCCCAGGAAAGACTCTCCTGCTGACCAAAGCAGGGAGGGATGAGCGAGCTTCATCTCCTGCCTTTCCCACCTTTCCACAGGTCATTTTGCCAGGGACTGTTTCATGCAACCAGGGGGCACCAAATACAGCCTGGTACCTGAGGAGGAAGAAGCAGCTGCAGCAGAAACTGATGGAGGAGAGAAGTCTGTACAAACAGAAACTACTTCCCGGAAGAGAAAGAAGGTGAGTGCTGCCTTCCTCTCCCCGTCAGTTACTGCCAGACAGATCAGGCAGGACACACCAGAGCCCAGCAGGAGGCCCTTCCTGTGCAGCACCTAGTAAATGGGCCTTCTCACTTATGGAATAGAAAGGTTGATGTTGTCCCACTGAAGTTTATTTAAAAAAAAATAATAACCCATCCCTGGGAGTTTAGGTTTCATAAAAGCAGTGAAAACAGTGGACTAGAAATTAGAAGATTTGAGTTCTGGCTTTAGCTCTACCATTGATGAATTGGGTGGATCTTGGACAAATTAATGACCCTCTCTGGGCCCTGGTTTCTACTTCTATAAAATTGTTGTTATTGTTGTTTAGTCATTTCAGTTATGTCTGACTCTTCCTGACTCCATTTTAGGGTTTTCTCGACAAAGATAATGCACTGGTTTGCCATTTCCTTTTCCAGCTCATTTTACACATGAGGAAACTGAAGCAAACAGGGTTAAGTGACTTGCCCAGAATCACACTGCTAGTAAGCATCTGAGG
>NW_020947578.1:0-4864 GCF_900497805.2 Vombatus ursinus | reverse complement strand
CCACCTAGCTGCCCATTTATAAAACTGGGAGATTGGATTTATATAATCTCCAAATCCCCTCCCGCCTCTATGATCTTCCAAATGGCCTCCATCCATTTCCCTAGTATGAAACCTGATGTCTGGGCATTGTCCTCGATACTTGATGCTGCAGCTTCGTGGCCTGACTCTTCAGAGGCTCAAAGAAAGGGCTCCCTGCACGATGGAGGTAGGACCGACATCCTAGCTGGCATTATCCTCTTGTCAGTGAGGCTGCAGCAGCTGATGACTGCCTTTTCTGGGACTCCTGGTCACCGCTGCCATTTCTCTTTTTTTGTCTTTTTTTTGGGGGGGGGTGCAGTTGGGGTTAAGTGACTTGCCCAGGGTCACAAAGCTAGTTAAGTGTCAAGTGTTTGGTCTGAGGCCAGATTTGAACTCAGGTCCTCCTAACTTCAGGGCTAGTGCTTTATCCAGTGTACCACCTAGCTGCCCCTAAACAGTTTCTTCCCTCAAGGAGCTTGCATTTTTTTTTTTTGCAAGGCAGTTGGGGTTAAGTGACTTGCCCAGAGTCACACAGCTAGTGTTATATGTCTGAGGCCGGATTTGAACTCAGGTCCTCCTGACTTCAGGGCCAGTGCTTTATCCACTTTGCCATCTAGCTGCCCCTGCCCACTGCCGTTTCTTCATAAGAGCAAGTACATTGAGCCAGCCTTGGATGGCCCTCAGGGGCCTTCCCCCTACGTTATAGTCTTTATTCCTGCCAGCAGAACTGCCAGGAGCTGTAGAAGGTTTGCAGAAAAGCTCTGCATCTTTGTCGGGAACCTGTTAGGAGCTTGATAATACTTATTCTTATTATTATCCTAACAAAATTCATTCTAAGTACATTCTAATAGAAATCTCCAGATTAAATAACAAATATCTACTCTGAATCGATAGCAGGATGTGAGAAGGAGGAAGGTTCAGTTTAATAGGCATTTTATTGTCAACAATTCAAATCAGTAGAAATGTATCAAGTACCTACTATGTGTCAGGCATAAAATCAGTCCCTCCCCTCCAAGAGCTTCTACTGGAAAATGTAGCCTATTCAGAGATAAGTAAAGTAATTGGAGGAGGAAGAGGACTCAAAAAGTCCAAAAGGGATTTGCATAGCAAAATAGAATGTTAAGAGAAGGTAAGTGTCCTGAGCAGCACGCCTGGACAAAAAAGGTAGAAATGGCCCAGAGAGCATCCCCACCAGCAAGAGGGTCCATGGCTGGAACATGAAGGGCAGGAAAGAGATGTGGCAGAGGACAAACAGGTGGGTTTGTGGTTTGTCCTGGAGGCAAAAGGGAGCCTCAGGAGTTTCTTGGATTATGGAAAAGAGCCAAAGCAAGGGGATCAATTAGGATCAATTACTTTTGCAGTAATCCAGATAAGTGGTGAGGACCTTAACCAGAGATCACAGGATCATTATTCTGGGTCTCAGAAGGACTTTAGAGGACCTCTAGTCCAACCTTCTTATTGTATAGGTGAGGAAACCAAGGCACAAAAAGGCTAGTGACTTGCCTAAGGTCACACTGGCAGTAAGTAGCAGAGCTGAAATTTGAACAAAATTTCTTTGATTCCACATTTACTTTACATTGCACCATTACTATTGTGATTTATCAGTCAATAAACATTTATTATTTATACTATGTGTCAGGCATCGTGCTAAGGACTTGGGATACAAAAAGAGACAAAAGAGTCTCTGCCCTCAGGGATCTTATAATCCAACAGAGGAGATAACATAGAAACAAGTATATTCATCTAAGCTATCTACCAGATAAAGAAGAAATAATCAACAGATGGAAAGCACTGGAATTAAAAGGGATTGGGAAATGCTTCCTGTCGAAAATAGAATTTTAATTGGGACTTTAAGGAAACCAGGGAAGCTATTGTGATACTGCAGAGAAGCGGGCCCCAAGTAAGAGAGCTTATGGAGGTAGAATCCACAGGACTTGGATCAAAAAGTCCTGATCGAAAATTAGGAGTGAGGGATAGGGGAAAGTCGAGGATAACCCTGAAGTTGTGCACCCAGATAACTGGGCTGGTGGTGATTCCCTGAACAGAAACAGAGAGGTTGAGAGAAAGGGCAGTTTTAAGAGGGGAAGATAGCAAGTTCTCATTTGGACATGTTGAGATTTCCTTGTGGAAGTGTGCGTTAGGCAGTTGGTGAGAGATATTAGGGCTGACACACAGCTGTGGGATTCATCTGTCTAGAGATAATAGTCAAAGCCATAGGAGCTGGGTCTGTCACCCAGAGAGCAGGGAAAAGGAGCCAGGCCAGAGCCTTGTCAGAAGCTAAACAGGAGCTTAGTCATAGACGATGGATCCAGAGGAGCCATGGACAGATGGGAGGAGAAGAGGGAAGAGCAGTGCCTCAATGGTGAGTTGTCCACTGTGGCTGGAATAGAGCAGGGAAGGGGACAGTTGTGAAATGAGTCTGAATGGGAAGGTTGGAGGCAGGCTATGATGAGCTTTGAAAACCAAGCAGGGTGGGTAGTGCTTTATCTTAGAGGCAGCAGTGAACCACTGAACTAACCTTTGTGAGCAGGAGTGGGGTAGCATCAAACTTGGAACAGTTAAGAAACCATTGGTCAACTACTTGAAAAGTCTTCAGCATTCCTGTTAACACCGTGGCACTAGTCACATTTCCAGAAGACTCGTGATGAAATATGCCAACCACCTCTAGATAGGGAGGGGCAGAGGAAGCATAGTAGGGGAGGGTGGGGGGCTAATATGGGAATTTGTTTTACTCAGCTATATTTTTAATGAGTTTTGATTTTCTTGCTTTCTCAGTGGGTAGGAATAGAGGAATGGGGAAGATAAGAAATCAGAACTGAAAATAAAATTGAATTTCAGAACCTTGGAGGGAACAATTTAAGTTGGTTGGTAAGTTTGGAAGCCAGATTACAAGGGGCTGAATAGTGAATAGGAAATGCCAAACTGGAAGCCAGGAGCATAGATGACTTTTTCTAGAGTGGCCATGAAAGGAAAAAAGAGATGTGGAATGCTAGGTTGAGGAGAGGGCAAGTGCTGAATGAAGGCTTTGTTAAGGATGAGGGAAACCTGGGCATGCTTTGAGGTGGCATGGGAAGAGCCTGTAGCTGGAGATAGAAGATGGGAGAAAGACAGGGTAATGACTGAAGTGGTAAGCTGCTGAAGGAAATAGTAGAGGGCCGGATGAAGAGCTCACAAGTAAAGGGTTCGGCCTTGGCAAGGAAAGGCGACGAAAGGCATACGTTGCCCTCAGACTGGAGTAATGGAGAAAATGGAGGATGATACAGACAGGTTTTGAGGTGTACCAAAGAAGTTTATAATGGATTGCCTCAATTTCCTCCCTAAAGAGAAGGAGACAAGATGGTCTGCTGTGTGAAAGTGAGGAAGAGGTCATGGAGGAGGCTTGGAGACTATAGAGAAGATTTGGAACAGCCACTTGGGAAAGTCTCCCAGAGAGGCAATCTGACAAGTGAAAGGGCTGCTGTGCAGTGGTGAGGGCCCAGTTCAGATTCTATGTAACATAAGTCTGTTGTGGGCCCAGGCAGCACAGTTGAGTGTGGGATCAGAGAAGGCAGATGCTGGGGTTATCCAGGGCTGTAGTTTGATGAGCCATGAGTGATGAAGGTAAAAGAGGCATGGAATTCAAGGGTAAAGGCGGTGTATATAATTGAGCTAGTTAACCTAGATCAAGACCATGAAGAAAAGAAAGTTAGGAGAGTACAGAGAGGGATGGAGTGACTAGAGATTATGGTGAGGAGGCATTAGTAGGCTTAGGGGAAGTGAGACAGGAGAGATAGAAGGGAAGGAGATGGAGATCAGAGAAGGATCTCAGGGCTCTGGATCCTGGCAGCAGAGCTATGCCGGTCTCTGTGTGCCCATGTGTGCTGGAGGTGGTGTGGGAGTGAAAGAGGGCCATGGATTGGAAGTTATTTGAGGGGACATCAGCATATGTGTTGAAATGCTCAAAGAAGCAGGCAAGGATTTTGATGGAGGAGAAGGCTACGAGCCAGGTACTGAATGCCTTCAGAAGGAATGAACTGTGCCTTGGCAGATGACCCTGACAAGGATCTGAAGAGGGGAGCTTCAAAGGAAATGAGGTTGTTGAGTGGGCAGCAGCAGAAGAAGGGGTCCTGGAGAAGGTGGCCAGGAAGGGGGCAGCCAGCATTCTGTGACTGAAGCGTGGTGGAGTAGAAAGAACAGTCAACCAACCAACCAACCAACATTTTTTTATTTTTTGGCAAGGCAGTCAGGGTGAAGTGACTTGACCAGGGTCACACAGCTAGTAAGTGTCAAGTGTCTTGAGGCTGGATTTGAACTCTATCTACTGTGCCATCTAACTGCCCCCCAACCAACATTTATTAAAAGCCTACTAGGTGCTAGGTGCTGAGGATACCAATACAAAAGTGAGACAGTCCCTGCCCTCATGGAATTTACATTCTCTTTGGGTGGGGGAGATTTAGAGGATATTCACAGATAAGTAAATCCAGGCTATTTACAAAAGAAACATGCAGTGATTGGAGGTGGGAGAAGATGTTTTAACAACTGGAGGAATCAGCAAAAGCTTCCTGAAGAAAATGGCACTTGATTTGGGCATTGAAGGGAGCAGGAGTTTCCAAAAGGCAGAGGTGAGACCTGAGAGCATTCCACGCGTGGGAAACAGCCAGGGCAAGGGCTGAGAGGCTAGAGATGGAATATTGTATATGGGGAACTAGAAGTCAGCCAGTTTGGGGTTAAGGGGAGTGATGTGTGGAGTGCAGCGTGGAAAGGTAGGCCACAGCCAGGTGGTAAGGAGTTTTAAATACACCTCCCTCCACCAAAAAAAGGGGGGGGGAGTTTGTATTTTTTACTTAAGGGCAAAGAGAATGTCTCA
>NW_020947577.1:0-4863 GCF_900497805.2 Vombatus ursinus | reverse complement strand
CCACCTAGCTGCCCATTTATAAAACTGGGAGATTGGATTTATATAATCTCCAAATCCCCTCCCGCCTCTATGATCTTCCAAATGGCCTCCATCCATTTCCCTAGTATGAAACCTGATGTCTGGGCATTGTCCTCGATACTTGATGCTGCAGCTTCGTGGCCTGACTCTTCAGAGGCTCAAAGAAAGGGCTCCCTGCACGATGGAGGTAGGACCGACATCCTAGCTGGCATTATCCTCTTGTCAGTGAGGCTGCAGCAGCTGATGACTGCCTTTTCTGGGACTCCTGGTCACCGCTGCCATTTCTCTTTTTTTGTCTTTTTTTTGGGGGGGGGTGCAGTTGGGGTTAAGTGACTTGCCCAGGGTCACAAAGCTAGTTAAGTGTCAAGTGTTTGGTCTGAGGCCAGATTTGAACTCAGGTCCTCCTAACTTCAGGGCTAGTGCTTTATCCAGTGTACCACCTAGCTGCCCCTAAACAGTTTCTTCCCTCAAGGAGCTTGCATTTTTTTTTTTTGCAAGGCAGTTGGGGTTAAGTGACTTGCCCAGAGTCACACAGCTAGTGTTATATGTCTGAGGCCGGATTTGAACTCAGGTCCTCCTGACTTCAGGGCCAGTGCTTTATCCACTTTGCCATCTAGCTGCCCCTGCCCACTGCCGTTTCTTCATAAGAGCAAGTACATTGAGCCAGCCTTGGATGGCCCTCAGGGGCCTTCCCCCTACGTTATAGTCTTTATTCCTGCCAGCAGAACTGCCAGGAGCTGTAGAAGGTTTGCAGAAAAGCTCTGCATCTTTGTCGGGAACCTGTTAGGAGCTTGATAATACTTATTCTTATTATTATCCTAACAAAATTCATTCTAAGTACATTCTAATAGAAATCTCCAGATTAAATAACAAATATCTACTCTGAATCGATAGCAGGATGTGAGAAGGAGGAAGGTTCAGTTTAATAGGCATTTTATTGTCAACAATTCAAATCAGTAGAAATGTATCAAGTACCTACTATGTGTCAGGCATAAAATCAGTCCCTCCCCTCCAAGAGCTTCTACTGGAAAATGTAGCCTATTCAGAGATAAGTAAAGTAATTGGAGGAGGAAGAGGACTCAAAAAGTCCAAAAGGGATTTGCATAGCAAAATAGAATGTTAAGAGAAGGTAAGTGTCCTGAGCAGCACGCCTGGACAAAAAAGGTAGAAATGGCCCAGAGAGCATCCCCACCAGCAAGAGGGTCCATGGCTGGAACATGAAGGGCAGGAAAGAGATGTGGCAGAGGACAAACAGGTGGGTTTGTGGTTTGTCCTGGAGGCAAAAGGGAGCCTCAGGAGTTTCTTGGATTATGGAAAAGAGCCAAAGCAAGGGGATCAATTAGGATCAATTACTTTTGCAGTAATCCAGATAAGTGGTGAGGACCTTAACCAGAGATCACAGGATCATTATTCTGGGTCTCAGAAGGACTTTAGAGGACCTCTAGTCCAACCTTCTTATTGTATAGGTGAGGAAACCAAGGCACAAAAAGGCTAGTGACTTGCCTAAGGTCACACTGGCAGTAAGTAGCAGAGCTGAAATTTGAACAAAATTTCTTTGATTCCACATTTACTTTACATTGCACCATTACTATTGTGATTTATCAGTCAATAAACATTTATTATTTATACTATGTGTCAGGCATCGTGCTAAGGACTTGGGATACAAAAAGAGACAAAAGAGTCTCTGCCCTCAGGGATCTTATAATCCAACAGAGGAGATAACATAGAAACAAGTATATTCATCTAAGCTATCTACCAGATAAAGAAGAAATAATCAACAGATGGAAAGCACTGGAATTAAAAGGGATTGGGAAATGCTTCCTGTCGAAAATAGAATTTTAATTGGGACTTTAAGGAAACCAGGGAAGCTATTGTGATACTGCAGAGAAGCGGGCCCCAAGTAAGAGAGCTTATGGAGGTAGAATCCACAGGACTTGGATCAAAAAGTCCTGATCGAAAATTAGGAGTGAGGGATAGGGGAAAGTCGAGGATAACCCTGAAGTTGTGCACCCAGATAACTGGGCTGGTGGTGATTCCCTGAACAGAAACAGAGAGGTTGAGAGAAAGGGCAGTTTTAAGAGGGGAAGATAGCAAGTTCTCATTTGGACATGTTGAGATTTCCTTGTGGAAGTGTGCGTTAGGCAGTTGGTGAGAGATATTAGGGCTGACACACAGCTGTGGGATTCATCTGTCTAGAGATAATAGTCAAAGCCATAGGAGCTGGGTCTGTCACCCAGAGAGCAGGGAAAAGGAGCCAGGCCAGAGCCTTGTCAGAAGCTAAACAGGAGCTTAGTCATAGACGATGGATCCAGAGGAGCCATGGACAGATGGGAGGAGAAGAGGGAAGAGCAGTGCCTCAATGGTGAGTTGTCCACTGTGGCTGGAATAGAGCAGGGAAGGGGACAGTTGTGAAATGAGTCTGAATGGGAAGGTTGGAGGCAGGCTATGATGAGCTTTGAAAACCAAGCAGGGTGGGTAGTGCTTTATCTTAGAGGCAGCAGTGAACCACTGAACTAACCTTTGTGAGCAGGAGTGGGGTAGCATCAAACTTGGAACAGTTAAGAAACCATTGGTCAACTACTTGAAAAGTCTTCAGCATTCCTGTTAACACCGTGGCACTAGTCACATTTCCAGAAGACTCGTGATGAAATATGCCAACCACCTCTAGATAGGGAGGGGCAGAGGAAGCATAGTAGGGGAGGGTGGGGGGCTAATATGGGAATTTGTTTTACTCAGCTATATTTTTAATGAGTTTTGATTTTCTTGCTTTCTCAGTGGGTAGGAATAGAGGAATGGGGAAGATAAGAAATCAGAACTGAAAATAAAATTGAATTTCAGAACCTTGGAGGGAACAATTTAAGTTGGTTGGTAAGTTTGGAAGCCAGATTACAAGGGGCTGAATAGTGAATAGGAAATGCCAAACTGGAAGCCAGGAGCATAGATGACTTTTTCTAGAGTGGCCATGAAAGGAAAAAAGAGATGTGGAATGCTAGGTTGAGGAGAGGGCAAGTGCTGAATGAAGGCTTTGTTAAGGATGAGGGAAACCTGGGCATGCTTTGAGGTGGCATGGGAAGAGCCTGTAGCTGGAGATAGAAGATGGGAGAAAGACAGGGTAATGACTGAAGTGGTAAGCTGCTGAAGGAAATAGTAGAGGGCCGGATGAAGAGCTCACAAGTAAAGGGTTCGGCCTTGGCAAGGAAAGGCGACGAAAGGCATACGTTGCCCTCAGACTGGAGTAATGGAGAAAATGGAGGATGATACAGACAGGTTTTGAGGTGTACCAAAGAAGTTTATAATGGATTGCCTCAATTTCCTCCCTAAAGAGAAGGAGACAAGATGGTCTGCTGTGTGAAAGTGAGGAAGAGGTCATGGAGGAGGCTTGGAGACTATAGAGAAGATTTGGAACAGCCACTTGGGAAAGTCTCCCAGAGAGGCAATCTGACAAGTGAAAGGGCTGCTGTGCAGTGGTGAGGGCCCAGTTCAGATTCTATGTAACATAAGTCTGTTGTGGGCCCAGGCAGCACAGTTGAGTGTGGGATCAGAGAAGGCAGATGCTGGGGTTATCCAGGGCTGTAGTTTGATGAGCCATGAGTGATGAAGGTAAAAGAGGCATGGAATTCAAGGGTAAAGGCGGTGTATATAATTGAGCTAGTTAACCTAGATCAAGACCATGAAGAAAAGAAAGTTAGGAGAGTACAGAGAGGGATGGAGTGACTAGAGATTATGGTGAGGAGGCATTAGTAGGCTTAGGGGAAGTGAGACAGGAGAGATAGAAGGGAAGGAGATGGAGATCAGAGAAGGATCTCAGGGCTCTGGATCCTGGCAGCAGAGCTATGCCGGTCTCTGTGTGCCCATGTGTGCTGGAGGTGGTGTGGGAGTGAAAGAGGGCCATGGATTGGAAGTTATTTGAGGGGACATCAGCATATGTGTTGAAATGCTCAAAGAAGCAGGCAAGGATTTTGATGGAGGAGAAGGCTACGAGCCAGGTACTGAATGCCTTCAGAAGGAATGAACTGTGCCTTGGCAGATGACCCTGACAAGGATCTGAAGAGGGGAGCTTCAAAGGAAATGAGGTTGTTGAGTGGGCAGCAGCAGAAGAAGGGGTCCTGGAGAAGGTGGCCAGGAAGGGGGCAGCCAGCATTCTGTGACTGAAGCGTGGTGGAGTAGAAAGAACAGTCAACCAACCAACCAACCAACATTTTTTTATTTTTTGGCAAGGCAGTCAGGGTGAAGTGACTTGACCAGGGTCACACAGCTAGTAAGTGTCAAGTGTCTTGAGGCTGGATTTGAACTCTATCTACTGTGCCATCTAACTGCCCCCCAACCAACATTTATTAAAAGCCTACTAGGTGCTAGGTGCTGAGGATACCAATACAAAAGTGAGACAGTCCCTGCCCTCATGGAATTTACATTCTCTTTGGGTGGGGGAGATTTAGAGGATATTCACAGATAAGTAAATCCAGGCTATTTACAAAAGAAACATGCAGTGATTGGAGGTGGGAGAAGATGTTTTAACAACTGGAGGAATCAGCAAAAGCTTCCTGAAGAAAATGGCACTTGATTTGGGCATTGAAGGGAGCAGGAGTTTCCAAAAGGCAGAGGTGAGACCTGAGAGCATTCCACGCGTGGGAAACAGCCAGGGCAAGGGCTGAGAGGCTAGAGATGGAATATTGTATATGGGGAACTAGAAGTCAGCCAGTTTGGGGTTAAGGGGAGTGATGTGTGGAGTGCAGCGTGGAAAGGTAGGCCACAGCCAGGTGGTAAGGAGTTTTAAATACACCTCCCTCCACCAAAAAAAGGGGGGGGAGTTTGTATTTTTTACTTAAGGGCAAAGAGAATGTCTCA
>NW_020947576.1:0-1658 GCF_900497805.2 Vombatus ursinus | reverse complement strand
AGCTGCATGTAGGTGAGGTTCTCGTGGGTGTTGGGGTCAAAGAAGCCCTTGGTGTCGTCCGAGGGGTCAGACAGGATCTGGTTCATCTCCTCGTCGAAGTAGCCGCGCTGGTAGGCCACCTCCACGGGCACGCGGTGGCTGTGCACGGGGTCGATGACCCCGCCCGTGGCGATCTGGGCCTCCAGCAGCCTCACGCCGTGGTCCTTGACGATGAGGTCCCTCTTCATGGCCTGGAAGAGGGAGATCTGCTCTCCTGTGTACGGGTCCGTGTAGCCGGTGACGGCCTTCTCCGCAGACAGCAGCTTCTCCTGGACCTCCCCGCCCACCACGCCTGCCGCCACGGCCTCCTCCACGGACAGCTTCTGGTTGCGCAGCGGGTCGATGACGAAGCCCGTGGCGGCCTGGGCCTCCAGCAGCACCAGCGCCGTGCCGGGCCTCAGGATGCCCTTCCACATGGCCTGGTAGATGCTCATCTTCTCCTGCTTGGCCGGGTCCGCCTTGGAGGGCACCAGGACGCCCGCGATGCAGCTGGTCCCCTCCAGGTACCTCTTGACCGAGTCCATCTCCGTGATCTCCTGCAGGCTCTTGGTGCCCTGGGCCAGCTCCCGCAGCGTGTCCAGGCCCAGGATCTTGGAGGTGCGC
Organism: Vombatus ursinus; assembly: GCF_900497805.2. NCBI lineage: Eukaryota > Metazoa > Chordata > Mammalia > Diprotodontia > Vombatidae > Vombatus > Vombatus ursinus. The sequence continues at coordinate 1,016 of NW_020947576.1, read as the reverse complement.
AGCTCAGAGGCCGACACCTGCCTCCTCAGACCCCGGAAAGACACCTTGCTCAGCTTCTCCTCCGTCTCCTCGATGATGGTGGTGAGGGTGGCGATGAGGGCCTGCAGGGTCAGGGCGCCAGAGGCGTGCTGGGCCATGAGCTCCTCCCTCCTGGCCTCGGTCAGGTAGGTGGAGAAGAGCACGTCCCACACAGGCACCTTCTGCCCCTTGAACTGTCCGACCTTCACCTCCATCGTGGTGGTCCTCAGGGCCCCGAGAGCCTCCTCGCGGCGGCGGGCGTCCTCCGTGTCCACATCCGCCCCGCCTGGGCCCGTCTGGGCTTCCTGCGGGCCGCCGCCACCGCCGCCGCTGGGGCCTCCTCCTCCAGACCGCCGGCCCCCATCTGGACGGGCTTCTCTCTCCTGTGGCACCCCTTCCGCCTCTTCGATGATGGTGGTGAGCCTGCGGGTCAGAGCCGGCAGGGGCAGGGCCCCCGAGTCGTACTGGGTCAGGAGGTCCTCCCGGGTGACCTCGGTGACGTAGGTGGACACCAGCACGTCCCAGACGGGGACCTTCCGCCCCCTCAAGTGGCCGACCTCCACCTCCATGGTGGCGGCCTGTAGCCTGCTGCGTGGGCGCGGGCCTTCCCGGGAGGAGGTGCGCTCCCCTGAGCTGAGCGTGCGGGCGTCACGCTCGTCCCCGGCCTCCATCACCAGGCTGGTGAGGGTGCTGGTGAGCTCCTCGATGGACAGGGTGCCCGCCCGGTACTTCTTCAGCAGCGCCTGCCTCTTGCTCTCGGGCACGTCCCTGCAGAACAGGAGTTCCCACACAGACACGGTCTGGCCCCGGAACAGGCCCCCGTGGACGGTGAGCGAGGCGGCCTGCAGGGCGCGGCGCATCTGCTCGCTCAGCTGGGACACGGCGGAGCTCTGGTCCGCCAGCTGCAACATGTAGAGGCCGGTGTCGGGGTCGCGCACGCACCTGCGCAGCAGCTGCATGTAGGTGAGGTTCTCGTGGGTGTTGGGGTCAAAGAAGCC
>NW_020947575.1:0-1517 GCF_900497805.2 Vombatus ursinus | reverse complement strand
TAAAGCATTATGCAAATGTTTTTTGTTGTTGTTCAGTCATTTCAGTCTTGTCTGATTTTTCACAACCCCATTGTGGGTTTTCTTAGCAAAGATCCTCCTTCAATTTGTAAAAAAATTCAGTGTCTGTGAAGTACAGTAAAGTGAAGTCCAATAAAACAAGATATGCCTATATATTGTCAGATGCAGTTTCTCTGTTGTTGGTTGGTTTTTGGTTTTTGCTTTAATTTTTCTTTGTCATAAAACAGCTTCAATGTGGGGGGGTCACATTTGAAAATTATTCTGATGTGAAGAAAAAGCACAAATAAAAATTAATTTCAAAAAATGCAAAAGGAAATTGAGCCACAGGGAGGTTGAATGACTTTTCCACAGAGAAAAGATATGGAAAGGCAAATAAAGACCAATTGGGAATGGGGAAGGTATCACCAGGATAAACTTGGGTAACTTGACAAGGTTTAAGAATTCCCCCTTTGGGGACAGTTTCATTTGTCTCCTCATTGATATCATATTGAGACAATAAGTGATATCTCCTTGATGTCCTCAGGAATACCACTGGTCCACACGTCTGAATGCTTGTTGGTCAATTGGTGCCTCATGAGAAAGAATGTGTAATTGAGTCATAGTGGTGGTAGTGGGGGGAGTTAGGGAATGGGTCAGGATTGCAGATCTGACCTTCAACCTGGACTCAATACTATAAAACCAACAGAACAGATGAAGTAAACAAGAGAAGCAGAGAAAGAGACGTAGAGAGGAATGCAGGAGCAGGGATGTCAAATAGGGGAGCCAGGGACCAGGAATCTGAGAATACATTTGGATTCCTACAGAATGAGAGCCTCAGTTTATCCAGGCAGCCCCCTCAGAGTTACCTCTCAACCCCAGAGAGGGCAGCTGAAGGGAAATAGTGGCAGATTGATTGCCAAAAGGAAGAACCACATGCTACAGAGTTGAGATCAGTGGACATAATGGTGGAGCCATGAGAACTACTTAATTTCATGAGGAAAAAGACACATATGTACAAAACTATTTTAACAATGCTTTTGTAGTACAAAAAAAGGAAAAATATGGGGGCACCCATTTATTGAGGAATGGTTAAATAAATGAAAGTATATGAATGTAATGGAATATTATTATATCATAAGAAATAAAAACTGGGAAGACCTGTATGAACTGATGCAGAGTGAAGTGAGCAGAATCAGAACAATGATACAGTAACAACATTAAAAAGAGAAACAACAGGCAGCTAAGTGCCGCAGTGGATAGAGCACCGGCCCTGAAGTCAGGAGGACCCGAGTTCAAATCCGGCCTCAGACAAGTACTAGCCGTGTGACCTCGGGCAAGTCACTTAATCCCAACTGCCTCAAAAAAAGAAAAGAAAAGAAAAGAAAAGAAAGAAAGAAAAAAAAAGAGAGAAACAGCTTTGAAAGTCTTGAGAATTCTGATTACTGCCATGGCCCATCTTGCTTACAGAAGGAACATATGCCATCCATTTCCTGACAGAGAAGAAGCTGATGGATTCAAGA
>NW_020947574.1:0-1092 GCF_900497805.2 Vombatus ursinus | reverse complement strand
GCATTTATATATTTATATGGGGCAGCTAGGTGGTGCAGTGGATAGAGTGTTGGGCCTGTAGTCAGGAAGCTTCTCTTCCTGAGTTCAAATCTGGTCTTAGACACTTACTAGTTGGGTTACTGTGGGCAAGTCGCTTTACCCTGTTTGTCTCAATTTCCTCATCTGTAAAATGAGCTGGAGAAGGAAATAACAAACCACTCTAGGATCTTTGCTAAGAAAACCCACAATGGGGTTGTGAAAAATCAGACATGACTGAAATGACTGAACAACAACAAAAAACATTTGCATAATGCTTTAAGATTTATAAAGCACTTTACAAGTATTAACTCATTTGTAAGGCACAGTAGAAAGTATTCACTTTTCTGGCAAAAAAAAAATAATCTTCCAGGGAAACTTGTAATTGGTTATAAGAAGAGTAGGTTCACGTACCACAGAGACCCTCATTAGTGACACTACCTTTTAGCTTGTGCTGCATGAAGAAAGAGAAAGAAGAGGGCAGTGGGTTGGAGAACAGCCAAACAAATGGTGTTATATCTGAATGTAATGGAATTTTATATGAGTATGATATCTATAATATGATATATGATATATGATAGAATGTAATGGAATTTTATGGTGCCCTGAGCAATGATGGATATGAAGAATTCAGGGAATCTGGGAAGATTTATATGAACTGATGCAGAGGAAAGATCATAGATTTAGATCTCAAAGAATCCTTAGAGGCCATTGAGTTCAACCCCTTCAGTTTGCAGGTGAGGAAACTGAGGCTCAGAAGCTAAGTGAACCTGGCCAAGGTCACACAGCTAGTAAGTGTCTGAGACAGAATTTGAAATCAGATCTTCTCCGTGTCTAATACTCTATACACTGTGACACCTGGTTGCCTCAAGAGAGTAGAACTAAGATCACAGTACATACAATGGCTACAGTGTTTCAGTGACAGCACTAATATGCAGCCAAGCTCAGACTAATCACAATGATCAGTCTTCATTTCAGAGAAAACAGGAAGAAACATGCCTCTCTTCTCTGGATAGAAAGTGGAGAATCTATAGGTGCAGAACAATGCTTACAGGTGTACCTCAGCGATAGTGTGGG
>NW_020947573.1:0-1093 GCF_900497805.2 Vombatus ursinus | reverse complement strand
AGCTGCCCCATATAAATATATAAATGCTAGTTATCACTAATTATTAATTACTATTATTATAGTAGGTCCTCAATAAAACTTCTTTTTTTTTTTTTGCCGACCATAATAGAGGAAGCATCCTTTGGTCTCTTAGCTCTTTAACCCCTATAGCTAGAGTGTCTGTAAATTAAAACACAGCAAGGTTTACAGTTTTAGTACTTTCCAACCAATGCTCTTAGCAATTGATTGCTTTAAGTGCACACCCATTTTCCCCAAGAATAGTAGAGCAAGGGAGCTCTTTGATTTCTGTCCCTGCCAGAGCAAAATATTTTTAAATGACTTTTATTTTTTTAAGAAAAGGAATTTGACAATTTGTGGCAACCCTGCATCAAACATGTCTATTGGCACCATTTTTCCAAGGGTATGTGCTTACTTCATGTCCCTCTGTCACATTTTGGTTATTGTCCCAATATTTCAAACTCTTTCATCATTATTCTATCTGTTATGGTGATCTGTGATCAGTGATCTTTGATGTTACTATTATAATTGTTTTAGGGCACCATGAACCATGTCTATATAAGACTGAGAACTTAATTGATAAATGTCGTGTGTGGTCTGACTGTTCCATCAACTGTCCATTCCCCTGTCTCTCTCTCTTTCCTCAGAGCCCTATTCCCTGAGACAAAACAATATTGAAATTAGACCAGTTAATAACCCTACAATGGCCTCTAAGTGTTCAAGTGAAAGGAAGTCAATCTATGTGGCAAACTTCATTTTTGTCTTGTTTGAAGAAATTGCCACAGCCCACCCAGCCTTCAGAATTACCACCCTGATCAGTCAGCCTCCATTAACATTGAGGCAAGACCTTCCACCAGAAAAAGATTGCGACTCTCTGAAGGCTCAGGTGATGGTTAGCAGTTTTTAGCAAGAAATTATTAAAAAAATTTTTTTACATGATACTATTGCACGCTTAATATACTACAGCATAGTGTAAGCACAACTTTTATATGCACTGGAAAAGCAAGAAATTTGTGTGACTCACTTTATTTCAGTGGTCTGGAATTGAACCCACACTATCGCTGAGGTACACCTGTAAGCATTGTTCTGCACCTAT
>NW_020947572.1:0-1845 GCF_900497805.2 Vombatus ursinus | reverse complement strand
TAGCTTAAAGAGGGCTGCGATTCACATTAAGATCTAACACTTTCTAAATGTCCTTTAAGTATGATGTTACATTGAAAGAGCTTATAAATCTTGTGTTCAGATAGAGAAAAGGTAATAGTCAAGTAGTGAGCAGTGCACCAAGTAGATGTTCCCAAATGGGGAGAACAAGGGAAATGAATAGGTAATGATACAGTGCCTACTAAAAAACTAAGTGCTTTTTACAAACATTACATCATTTGATCCTCACAGTAACCGTTAGGTAAGTGTTATTATTCTTCCCATTTTAGAGTTGAGGAAACCGAGGCTGAGAGAAGTTAAGCAACTTGCCCAGGGTCACACAGCTATTAAGTGTCTGAGACTGGATCTGTACTCAGGTCTTCCAGACCCCAGGGCCAGTGTTCTATCCACTGTGCCACCAGCTCCCTTTGAATAGTGAACAATCTATAACAGTTTCTTATTGTGTAGATGTTCTTGAATGGACTAATAACATTGAAGTCTGTAGTCAGAGTTGTGAGTTACCCTAAATCCCTTCCTCATGCACTTCCCTGCCAGGTTTCTATAAATGTGTACCTACTCTTCATATCAGATATTGAAGGCATTGGTGGAAGATTTTGATCCAAGTTTATGTGTGTATTGTTATATAATTTGTTATTTATGCATTGACTTTAATGTATTAGTATCTGAGATTATTATTATTTTTTGTTTTTTTTTAATTTAGTAAATGGTCACATTTAAGATCTTGAAGTGTTACTATTGTGAGTTACTTTTTTGTGTAAATAAATGTTACCTTGTATGTGTCTGGTTGGGTAGATAGAAAACGCATGGGCTGGGGGCTCAAGAGCTCTAGTAGTGAGTGGGGGGATGCATTTTCCCTCAAGAGGGTTATTCCCAGTCCCCAGAGACAGTTTCAGTGTAACTACGTGTTGGTGGTAGATCTCTGGAAATGTAGACTTGCTAGAGTCTTCCTGTGAGAGTAGGTTGGAGTGAGCAAGCCAACCCGAAGAGAGAGAGTGGGTATTAATATGCATCACAAGAGGGATGCTTATTGATATATTCTATGATGTTGTTGGAGTTTCCATCAAGGTGCACCATACACTTCACAAAGTTGTCATGTCAGATCATCAAAGTGAGTATTTCTTCCAATGATGCAGATAGTAACATCCATGCCTCCTGCAGAGGAAAAGTTCAGAAAAACAACAATGTATATAAAAGAGGCAAGTGAAAAAAAAAAAGATTGAACCATGCCTGGTTCCTTAATAAAGGATTTGTTTTGTGACGTTTGGATTCAGTCAAAGCGCCACATTTGAGGACCTAGAAGATGACATGTGACCTTGAGGCCATAGGTTCACCATGGTTGAAACAGACATTAAGGAGATATTGGTTCTTGTTCCACCTTGAACTTTTTACTTCTTTATGAGTCTCAGTTTTTAATTTTGTAAATGAGTGGGTTGAATTAAATGATCCCTAAGGTCCCTAAAGGGGCAGCTTGATGGATCAATGGATAGAGCACTGGACTTGGTGTCAGGAAGACCTGAGTTCAAATCTGATCTCAGTTACCTACTGGCTGTGTGATTTTGGGCAAATCACTTAACCTTTCTGTTTGCCTTAATCCACGAGAGAAGAAAATAGTAAACCATTCCAGTACCCTCGCCAAGAAAACCTCGTGGACAGTATGATCCACGGGGTCATGAAGAGTCGGATATGTCTGAATGACCGAATAAGGTCCCTGAAGAAACAGTTTCTAACTAGTTCCTTGTCATAATCATTGTAACCACCAAAGAGTATTGAATTCTCATTCTCTTAGAAATGTTGAAGGCAAGTTTAATGGGTAGGTTCCCCAATCTT
>NW_020947571.1:0-1845 GCF_900497805.2 Vombatus ursinus | reverse complement strand
TAGCTTAAAGAGGGCTGCGATTCACATTAAGATCTAACACTTTCTAAATGTCCTTTAAGTATGATGTTACATTGAAAGAGCTTATAAATCTTGTGTTCAGATAGAGAAAAGGTAATAGTCAAGTAGTGAGCAGTGCACCAAGTAGATGTTCCCAAATGGGGAGAACAAGGGAAATGAATAGGTAATGATACAGTGCCTACTAAAAAACTAAGTGCTTTTTACAAACATTACATCATTTGATCCTCACAGTAACCGTTAGGTAAGTGTTATTATTCTTCCCATTTTAGAGTTGAGGAAACCGAGGCTGAGAGAAGTTAAGCAACTTGCCCAGGGTCACACAGCTATTAAGTGTCTGAGACTGGATCTGTACTCAGGTCTTCCAGACCCCAGGGCCAGTGTTCTATCCACTGTGCCACCAGCTCCCTTTGAATAGTGAACAATCTATAACAGTTTCTTATTGTGTAGATGTTCTTGAATGGACTAATAACATTGAAGTCTGTAGTCAGAGTTGTGAGTTACCCTAAATCCCTTCCTCATGCACTTCCCTGCCAGGTTTCTATAAATGTGTACCTACTCTTCATATCAGATATTGAAGGCATTGGTGGAAGATTTTGATCCAAGTTTATGTGTGTATTGTTATATAATTTGTTATTTATGCATTGACTTTAATGTATTAGTATCTGAGATTATTATTATTTTTTGTTTTTTTTTAATTTAGTAAATGGTCACATTTAAGATCTTGAAGTGTTACTATTGTGAGTTACTTTTTTGTGTAAATAAATGTTACCTTGTATGTGTCTGGTTGGGTAGATAGAAAACGCATGGGCTGGGGGCTCAAGAGCTCTAGTAGTGAGTGGGGGGATGCATTTTCCCTCAAGAGGGTTATTCCCAGTCCCCAGAGACAGTTTCAGTGTAACTACGTGTTGGTGGTAGATCTCTGGAAATGTAGACTTGCTAGAGTCTTCCTGTGAGAGTAGGTTGGAGTGAGCAAGCCAACCCGAAGAGAGAGAGTGGGTATTAATATGCATCACAAGAGGGATGCTTATTGATATATTCTATGATGTTGTTGGAGTTTCCATCAAGGTGCACCATACACTTCACAAAGTTGTCATGTCAGATCATCAAAGTGAGTATTTCTTCCAATGATGCAGATAGTAACATCCATGCCTCCTGCAGAGGAAAAGTTCAGAAAAACAACAATGTATATAAAAGAGGCAAGTGAAAAAAAAAAAGATTGAACCATGCCTGGTTCCTTAATAAAGGATTTGTTTTGTGACGTTTGGATTCAGTCAAAGCGCCACATTTGAGGACCTAGAAGATGACATGTGACCTTGAGGCCATAGGTTCACCATGGTTGAAACAGACATTAAGGAGATATTGGTTCTTGTTCCACCTTGAACTTTTTACTTCTTTATGAGTCTCAGTTTTTAATTTTGTAAATGAGTGGGTTGAATTAAATGATCCCTAAGGTCCCTAAAGGGGCAGCTTGATGGATCAATGGATAGAGCACTGGACTTGGTGTCAGGAAGACCTGAGTTCAAATCTGATCTCAGTTACCTACTGGCTGTGTGATTTTGGGCAAATCACTTAACCTTTCTGTTTGCCTTAATCCACGAGAGAAGAAAATAGTAAACCATTCCAGTACCCTCGCCAAGAAAACCTCGTGGACAGTATGATCCACGGGGTCATGAAGAGTCGGATATGTCTGAATGACCGAATAAGGTCCCTGAAGAAACAGTTTCTAACTAGTTCCTTGTCATAATCATTGTAACCACCAAAGAGTATTGAATTCTCATTCTCTTAGAAATGTTGAAGGCAAGTTTAATGGGTAGGTTCCCCAATCTT
>NW_020947570.1:0-9908 GCF_900497805.2 Vombatus ursinus | reverse complement strand
GACTTAAGGAGGGAATAACATACATACTCAATTGGGTGTGGAAATCTATCTTACCCTACAGGAAAATAGGGGGGGAAGGGGACAAGAGAGTAGGGGAATGATAGAGAGGAGGGCAGATTGAGAAAGGGAGTAATCAGAAGCAAATACTTCTGAGGAGGGTCAGGGTCAAAAGAAAGAATAGAATAAATGGGTGGGCAGGATAGGATTAAGGGAAATAGAGTTAGTTTTTCATAGCATGTCTACTATGGAAGTGTTTTGCATAGCTGCACATATATAACCTATATTTAGTTGCTTGCCTTATCAATGAGGGTGGGTGGGGAAGGAGGAAGGGAGAAAATTTGGAACCCAAAGTTTTAAAAACACATGTTTAAAAAAAAAATGTTCTCACATGCAACTGGGAAATAAGAAATACCGGAAATGGGGTACAGAAATCCATCCTGCCCTACAGGAAAACTGAAGGGGAAGGGGATAAGAGGGGAGAGGTAGAAGAGAAGGCAGACTAGGGGAAGGGGTATTTAGAATGCGTGCCATCTTGGGGTGGGGGGAGGGGCGAGATGGGGTTAAAATTTGGAACTCAAAATCTTGTGGAAGTAAATGTTGAAAACAAAAAAATAAATAAAAATTACCATAAAAAAATACATGTATTTTTACATGGAGGCTACAGTCAAGTAGGGGAGATGAAACATGTATAAATAACTCAATAAAAGGCAGAATATGAAAGTGCATTCAATAGGAGAGGTAAGATATTCCTGAGGGTAAGCAGGGTAGGGCTGAATTTCTGGAGAAGACAGTGTTAAGACTAGGCCTTGAAGGATATGTTAGATTGACAGAGGCAAGACAGAGATGTTGAGAAAAGAGGAACGATCTTTTTGATCTTTCAAGGTAAAGTGAATAAGATTAACGGACAGGGGTGGGAAAAGGTTTCATTGGCTGTATATAAAAAAGAGCAATTAGCTGGGTCTGGCTGGAGGCTGCCCAGCAAGAAATGCCAGGAATACAAAAAGATACCTCTTCAACATAATTCCTTAACTGACTTGATAGGACATTTTTGTTCATATGTATCTTAAGGTTTTCTTTGATATTTCAATATCTCTAATGTTTTTAAAAAACCTATTGTACAAAGATTTAGAGTCAATGAGGTCTGCTTAATATAGATTCTTGCCAACCCAACATGTCAGAACTAATATTTTTAAGGTTAAATACATGTAAACAAGGGTACTAACTATAATTTTTACTTTTAAAAAAGAAAGTTGGTTAGATGGACCCAATGAAAGATTTTAGCACAAAGTTAAATTAGTTACTATCAAGTTTAAATGAAGTTTTAAATGTAGGCATCAGGATTAAATCACTGAATAATTTGACAAATCAAGCTCTAAAATGGAAGTGAAACATTAGGGCAGATGGAAGGATTTAGAGAGGATTTTTTTTTTTACTGTATCTCACTCTTAATTATATTTCACCATCTGAAATAAATTATGATGAGTCATGAATTATATAACCCCAGAAGGAGGTTCAAATATATCTTACATTGCTCTTTCTAGAAGTGTCATTTGTGTCAATTGAAAGGGTTGTAAGATGAGAGATTGTTCAATACTAAAGATGAGACAACTATAATTTCATATTGCTTCTACTAAGAGAACCACATAGGCAATGTTTCTACTCCAACATTTATAGTCAGAATCAGAGCAAGTTAGAGCCCAATTCCATCATTTTACAAAGAAGGCAGCTGAGGCCCAAAGGGTGAAGTGATTTGTTCAAAGTCACAAAGATGGAAAGTGGCAAAGGCCAAGCTGAGACTGATGTCCCTTGATTTGGGTTTAGTGCTCCTCTTATCACACTAAACCACCTCTTGCTAGCAGCAGAGCTCAAATAAACTCAATATATTTAATTTCCTAATGAGATAAACAATGTGCATAAGTGACCTTTGAAGACAGACTCAAGACTTACCAGTAGGAGTGGTAACCAGTTTAGTTGTCATGATCGCCCCATTGCTGCTCACCACCATAATGGGTGAATTGCTGCTGGTGGGCAGTGTTGCTGTGACTGGTTTAGGGAGGATTTTACTTGGTTGAACCTGCTGAGTGATGATTTTAACACCTGTGAATGAAGAAATATATATAAAAATCACATATTTTTTAAAAAATTCTGAAACATATCCTTCACATGATCCTAAGAGGGCAGTAGTTTCACTTATCTGTTTTAACTTTAACTAAGCATATTATGTCAACCCCTTAATACCTCCTCCCCTAAATTTACATAATTCTACCACTTCTCTTCTTCAGATCCCACATCCAACAAAAAAGTTGCTAAGAATTTAAGCAAAGGAGAAACAATTTTTCCCTTCATTCCTGCCCTAAGCTACTCAAGTCTTCTTACTGAGATCAAATGAAAGAGCCAGTTAACCACTAGAAATGGCTTTTCCAGAGGAATAATCTGTAGACAATTATTTTATGTGACATGTTCTATGCAAAAGGTTTGGGATAGGAAAACCGTGACGAGCAGTCAAGAACAAAGTTAAAGAGAAAGGGGTTTTTACAGATTTCCAACACTTTCTTTTATTGAAACACTGTCATCAATCTCCTTATCACTGAAAAAGCAGCTTTAAAAAATCATTTTAAATATTCCATTTTACAAGTGTTAGCCTGTCAACTCCAGCATTAGAAAGATTCCTCTTCTACAGTCTGACCCTGGTGCCTTCTGATGTTATGCAGGTGGCCTTATCTTCTCCAGGGTTAGGCCCACAAAGCACAAACTCTGCTGAGGTGGAAAGGTTTCAAGTGGAAGCCAATGACAGCCTGGCATGCCTGCAGTCTGAGGACTTGCCTGTCTAAGGATTGAGAAACAGAAGGTACACTGCATTTTTGCAAGGAGTGACACACAGGGAAATCAGAGAGCTTTTGAAATGTCTTAGTAAATATACTTATTGAATGTTTATATTCAATGCTCAAAAAACATTGAATCTTTTTTTTTTTAAAGGAATTGGGGTTAAGTGACTTGCCCAGGGTCACACAGCTACTAAGTGTCAAGTGTTTGGTCTGAGGCCAGATTTGAACTTAGGTACTCCGGACTTCAGGGCCAGTGCTCTATCCGTTGCGCCATCTAGCTGCCCCCAAAATACTGAATCTTGAGGCAGACAGCAACTCCTCAGTAGAAGGTCTTTGAGAAACAGCAAGAAATGAAAAATTCTTTCCCTTACAGCCAGCTCTGAACTGAGCTAGTCTGGTCCCCAGTTAGCAGATATATAACCGATATATAACCCATTACTGACCCCATACCCTAAGCCTTTCTTTCTAGTCTGGTAAAATTTGCCAAATCCAGTATTATAGCTTTAAAAACTAGGTGGCAGCTAGGTGGTAGGTGGTACAGTGGATAGAGCTCTGGCCTTGGAGTCAGGAGGACCTGAGTTCAAATCCAACTTCAGATACTTGACACTTACTAGCTGTGTGACCCTGGGTAAGTCACTTAACCCCACTGCCTCACCAAAAAAAAAAAAAAGGCAAAAAATAAATAAATAAATAAAACAAAAACTTAGAGGGCTTCAATAAAGTCAAATTAGAAACTGACTGAGGGGAATCTTACTTATATTATAATAATGTATATTAGTTATAAAATTAATCATTAACAAAACTAAATGAGGATGAAATTACTGTTAGGATCTGTTCCACAGACATCAAAATCATAAAAGGAATATATTACTGTGGAAAGTAAGAAGTACATTACTTTTTAAGGGGAAATGACTGAGGCTGACTAAATAGGAAGAAAGGAACCTCCACTTATTTAATAGTATTAAATCATTTCACCTCACTGTAAACAAGTGATGTTAAAATTTTACACAGCCTCTAAGAATCCAGATTCAGTCTTCTTCACTTGACAGAAAAACTAAAACAAGAGGTCACGGAAAACAATCATCTTTTGATATTATCTCATGGATGAGTTGCAAACATGGTTTAGCAAAAACATCCCCAAACCCAACCTTAACAACTGCAATACTGCAGAAATATGAAGCATTATTCATTAACCAAACATATGGATACTAGGATCTCTTTCCACCAATCAAAAGATAATCATTTCAGATGTGCTTTAACACATTCAAAGATACAAATTTAAAAGCCCTGGTATTGCCTCTAACTGTTCCATCCAAGGAAGCATGAAAAGCCATTTTATTTCAAACATTTAAGCCACAGGACAGTAGGACAAAACTAACACTCCAAAGGATATTTGTAGATTGTTATAAAACCACTGGCTTTTCCTCCATGGAATCTGGGGAGCACTGCTATGCCCTGCCAACCTCTTTCCATAACTGCAAACCATAAGCTCTCTAGAATATTCTTTAGCAGTAAAACAGGCACTCACTACTACATTCTTTGGCAGTAAGACTTAACAACTGTCCTCATTAGAATTTGGAAACTAGCACTGGTTTCCAAAACAACAGGGACCAATTTTAAAAGGTAAATTCTGGTCCCTGCCTTGGGTTTGCATTATTATCTCCGAAATGTTCTTCAGTTACCTGATTCCTGTTTGATCTGGATGGTGGGCTTGATGCCAGGTGGTAACTGAGATTGCTGGGGCTGTTGCTGATGAGACACTGCTGTGGGCTGGGCCAGTTGCTGCTGGGGCTGTTGCTGCACTTGATGCAGTTGCTGTTTTGGGGACTGTTGATGTTGTTTAGGGAATTGTGCTAGAATCTGGGTGGGCGTGGCCACCAAGCTTTTAGGGGAAGGAAGTCTGGTTGATGCCACCTTAATTGCTGATGTGGATACACCTATAAAAGTGCAAGAGGAAGAAAAAAAATATTTAAGAATAAAAAAGGTGAAAATTATCATTGGGTATGGCAACAGGAAAACCATTTGCTGTGGATTCAGTAAATCAAAAAAGAAACAAGCAAAATACCAGACAGATGTTTCAGTCACATTTTTAATTTTTTTGTGTGTTTGTATTAGAAAATGAAAAGCACTCATGAAATTCACAGAATTTTATTATTAGAAGTTAGATTATGTAACTTCTCAGATCCATTTCATCCAGTATGAGTTCATCTACATCTCCCTGAAGCAGTATTCAGGTGTCTTAGCAAATCGATAAACATTTACTAAGCACTTACCACGTGCCAGGCACTATGCTAAAAACTGAGGATACAAAAAGAGGAAAAAGACAGTCCCTATTCTCAAGGACCTCATAGTTTAACAGGGGAGACAACATACAAAAATATGCAAACAAGCGACATAAAGGACAAATAGGAAGTAATTTAAAAAGAAAAAGTGCTAGAATTAAGAGAGGTTGAGGAAGGCTTCCTGAAGAAAACAGTGTTTTAGTTGAGACTTAAAGGAAACCAAGAGGGAGAGCATTCCAGGCACAGCAAACAGCCAGAGAAAATGCCTGAGTCTGGAGATGGAGAGATGGAGTGTCTTGTTCATGGAACAGCAAGTAGGAGAGTGTCACTAGATCAAAGAGTACACATCAGGGAGTAAGGTGTAAGAAGAATGGAAAGATGTTGGGGCAGCTAGGCTATAAGTGGCTTTGAACATCAAAAAATAAGATTTTGTATTAGATCCTGGAGATGACAGGGAGACACTGGAATTTATTGAGTAGGAGGATGACATGGTTGGATGTAAGCTCTAACAAAATCACTTGGGTAGCTGAGTGGAGGATGGATTGCAGCAGGGAGAGACCTGAGGCTGGCAGACCCATCAGCAGGCTCTTGCAACAGTCTAGGACTGAGGTGATGAGGACCTGCATCAGCTGGGGTGGCATTGTCAGAGAGTAGGGGATTTATTCTAGAGATATTGCAAAGATGAAACTGATAGGCCTTGGAAACAGAGTAGATATGGGGGGTGAGAGGTAGTTAAAAGTCAAGGATGACACCTAGGTTTTGAGCCTGAGGGACTGGATGGTGTTGCCCTCAATAGTAATAGGGAAGGTAGGAGAGGGAAAGATAGTAAGTTTGGATTTTGGAATCTTGAGTTTCTACTGGACAAGATGTCTGAAAGACAAGATGGCTGAAAGACTGGAGGTCAGCAGACAGCCGAGGGCAGAATAGGTAGATCTGAGAATCATTAGCTTCTGCTTGCACATCTCTAAGGAATAAATAATCAAAGGGGGAACTCACTACCTCATGAGACAGCCTATTCCATAACTGGACAGTTCTCAGTGTTAGAAAGTTATTGCATACACTGAGACCAAATCAGTTACCTTGTTCATTCCCTGCTCCCCTGAGGCAGACCTTCAAATATATGTTGATAACCTGAAGATAACATCTGTGCTTTTATACTGGCCACCTCCCCTACTTAGAATGCCCTCCTTTCTCACTTCTGCCTCATAAAATCCCTCACTTTAAGACCAAGCACAAGCTTTCACATGAAGCCTTTCCCAGTTTCTCCAATGTTGGTACCCTCCCACCCTACTCTGTATTTACATTTTATATGCATGTGTTTTGTAAGTGTAATGTCTTCCCCAACAGACTAGATATACTTATTTCCCCAGTGCCTAATACAATGCCTGGCATATTGTAGGTGCCTAATAAATGCTTGTTGATTATGATCATCTCCCTCTACCACACACATATATACGCACATGAGCAGAAAGATTTTTCTCCTTTAGGTTTTTTGTTGTTTAGTCATTTAGTCATAATTTAGTCATTTAGTCATAATCATGTCTGATCCTTTGTGACCCCATTTGGGATTTTCTTGGCAGAGATACTGGAGTGGTTTGCCATTTCATTCTCTAGATCATTTTACAGATAAGGAAACTGAGACAAACAGGGTTACGTGACTTGCTCAGAATCACACAGCTAGTAAGTGTCTAAGGCTGGATTTGAACTCAGAAAATTGAGTCTTCAGGCTCAGCACTCTATCTATTGTGCCACCTAGCCACCAGGCTAAATAGTCCCAAACCTTTAACTGGTCCTCCTCTTAAATGGTTTCCAGTTCCCCTCACAGTGTTCCCTGGATGTACTTCTGGGTGTGTGTCACTGCTCTTCTTAAAATATGATCCCCAAACAGAACACCATGAGGTCTGACCATAGCAATGTGCAATGAAATCAATATCCTTTGTATCCTCTCTGTTTGTAAACCAAGAAGGCATTAGTTTTTCTGAATGTCTTTGTCATACTAAGAGCTTATGATGGCGGGGGGGGGGGGGGGGGGGAGGGAAGGAAGGTCTGTGCCTTTCATTTCAATGACTTAGGAAGTTCTTGAGGAGGAAAGTCTCTACCAACACAAGACTGAAACTGTTCTGCAACTAACGACCTTGGAGAATATCCCATGAGCCCAAAGAGATTAAGTGGCTTGCTTGGGGTCACGTGGTCAGGATAAGTTAAAGGCAGGATCTAACCCAGATCACTGTGATTCTGGAGCCAGGCTTCTACCCACTGTACAATAATCTCTCTTATATTCAATTAACCACCTTAGGGGTTGATGTGAATAGTTTAACAGCAAGAGGGGAAAAAAAGGAATTTACAAGTATAAACTGATACAAATTACAATTAAGTAATAAAATAGTGAGATCTTCTTCATATTGACTGCCAGCAAACCATAAGTGTATTTTTTTCATTTTCCTCAATACAACATCAAAGCAGACTGTCGAATTTGAGGCACTATAGATCTCATGTTTGGATCCCATTGTGAATGTATATTATGAAATATTACACTTTCAGGTTTCAAAAAGCCAATTTTTAATCTGTATCAAGTAAAGTAAATACTACAAAGTTCTAGTTCTTTAACCCGACACTCTAAGAAAATAAATTCATGAAACTATTCAACATAACAAATGTACATTGTCGTCTGTCAATTCACTTAGTGCTACCTTGCTACATGTTATTTTATGTGATATTTTATTCCCCAATTTGAACGTTTATTCTACTGTGTTTTCTTTATGGCTCTTGAGTTTTAATGAAAAATTTTATTAAAAGCCTCATTCATATAAAATTTTTCTTAGGATTAACAAAGGAGGATTGTTAAATGTATACCTCTAATGTAAAGAAAGCAGCTAAAGTCAAACTAATTTAAAATGAACAAACAGTATAGAGAGAAGAGTAGGTAAAAACAGAAATTGTAACATTAGAAAGCCTAGCAAACAATATAGTTTCAAAATCCGACTAGCTTCCTATGTGCTACTGAGCCAAACAGATTCAGTCTATGTCTGTTGGGATTACATTTCTTGGTAAAGGGGTAGCTTTGGATACATGTGAAATTTTTTGTTTTACACTACTGAGTCTAGTGAAAGAACGGACATGAATGCGGCAAAAAAAAACAACAAAAAACCAATACCTTCTTCATGAAAGCAAATGTGAAGCACAAAATAATTATTTAACTGAATTAGGAAAAAAAAAAAAACACCACAACCTATGAAAGTAGACTACTACTGACAGAGCTCCTGATACTTAAGCAGTACACAAAATCGAAAAAGCCATAGCGTCAAACAGAAGATCAAAGGGTATATCACCCAGTCTCTTGGATTTGACAACCACATAGATAACCACACTGATTGAAGAATTCATACCCGTCCTTTAAAGCTAAGAAAACAAGAGGAAGAAAGATTGTCTCAGAGACAGATAGGTTGGAACACGGAGCAGGAACAAAAAAGAGGACGAGTCCAACCTGAATCACAGTAAGCCACAGAATAAAGTATATTGAAAGCAGAGTGGCAGAGACTAAAGAGAGGATGACACGAAGCTAGGAAGTTAATAATGAATACTAGTGCTAGGCAGAAAGGGAAAAACATAAGAATATGGAGGCTTCCAAGAAATATGTAGGAAACCAACAAAAATTTCAAGGAAAAGGATGAAAAAATGGAATCATAAAGGTGAAGCAAAGGCAACAAGAATTTAACTGAGAAGCAAATTTAATAGAGAGGAGAGGTTTTGGTCATCATGGTTAGAAATAAGAATAAATTCTTTGTTAAAAGAACAGAAGTGGGATCAGGGTTTAGATCTAACAATGGAGTTAAGATATCTAAGACTACATGGGTAGTCTGGAGAAAAAGTAAGCAATCAAATAACTGTAAAACATATTCTCCAGGTACTATACTTCCTCCTCTGTTGGCTCACTGTGGTTAAGGGATGACACTAAATCATGCCTAATGATTGGGTTTTTTTGTTTTTTTGTTTTTGTTTTCCTGAAAATTCCAATCACTGGGTTTTAAAAGGTTATGCCAACAGCGTTGAGAAGCCTGGGAAGGTCTTACCAAACCAGAAAGCCTTAAGTTATGAACTCCCAGCTTTGGACTGTGCATTTATTGTTTAAGGAGAAGCCTGGCTAGGTGCTGAAAAGTTCATTATCAGAGCTTTGGCTATAAAGGGATAAAATTGTTAGCCACAACTACTAATACACCATATAATTACTGTAAAAGTAAAAGAAGGGGGAGGAATTTGCAAGCTGCATCAGTGGAGGAGAATTATGGTTCCTTGAAATACTCAAGTGGGCTTATGAAATATGATGCTTTTAGAAAGAGGATTGGATAATTATCCCCAGCATCTTTTCACTATATAATAGAGTCCAAAGCATTCTTTTATGTATCAAAATGTTCCAAGTATTAGATATTGTTAGGGTTCACCAAACACACTAAATACCAGGATATCAAAATAAAAACTACAGCGCTTCTCCAAAAGCCTGCACTTACTGTTTTAGGCTGCAGCATAATAAGAAAGACTCAATTGTGACGTCCAGTCATTCTAAAGATTGTTGAGATGGGGCATTTAGAATAAGAATTAAAGGATGAACACAGAGATGATTTGGGAATTCCCAGGAGTGCCTAGAGAGATCTGAATCAATACCTCTCTTTTGGCAAAATACAAATGAAGGGCGGGAGAGCAGTGACTTGTTTGAGCTCTCCCCCTAAACCCTTCCAAATACCTATAAAAAATGGATCTAAACAAACTCTAAAGCAGCAGAACCCACAAAAAGACAGAGTGAAAC
>NW_020947569.1:0-1925 GCF_900497805.2 Vombatus ursinus | reverse complement strand
TAAACAAACTCTAAAGCAGCAGAACCCACAAAAAGACAGAGTGAAACAAATTTCCAGCCAAAGACAGCCTGGATGGTTGATAGGAAAGGTATATCGGGCGGGGAGAGGAGCGCAGTTTGGCGTGGGCGCGCAGGCCGCAGTGACCCTGGAGCAGGCCTCAGAGGACTGAATCACTGGCAGCTGTAGCAGTTTCCAGACTTCTCAACCCCTGAACGCCAAAGACAACTTAGAAGGTCAGTGGGAAAAGTCTGTGACCGCAATGAGAGAAGGAGCTAGGTCTCAGCCACCCCTGGGGCCGCAGCTGTTTCCTGAGCTTCCGGCCCACAGACTGAGGAGGAATCAAGTGGCTGATCAGAGGGGGATTGCAAGGATCTCTTTGCCAGTGCTGAGGCAGGAATCTCTTGCTTTACTGGTGCTTGGATCTGGGTCACAGTTCTGAGGGGCGGTCCTGGGGCTAGGAGGAACGCTGGTGCGGTGGAGCTTGCTGTGGCTGTGGAGAGGAAACACCTCACGCCTTATCATAGAACCTTGGAAGAACTGAAAATTTTCAGGTCCCTAGAGGTATCTCTGAAAACAACTGTACAAACCCCCAAAGCTTGGGACAGTACATTCTACACATTGGAAACAGACTTCTACCTTAACAAAGAATTTAAAACTCAAGTAACTGGCCGGGATCATGAGTAAGCAGCACAAAAAGAGTCAGACTATATTATCTTACTTTGGTGACAAAGAAGATCAAAACATACAACCAGAAGAAGACAACAAAGCCAAAGCTCCTACATCCAAAGCCTCCAAGAAAAATATGAATTGGTCCCAGGCCTTGGAAGAACTCAAAAGGGATTCTGAGAAGCAAGTAAGAGAAGTAGAGGAAAAACTGGGAGTTTTGCAAGAAAATCATGAAAAACAAGTCAACAGCGTGCCAAAGGAGACCTAAAAAAACACTGAAGACAATAACTCCTTAAAAAACAGCCTAACCCAAATGGCAAAAGAGGTCCAAAAAGCCAATGAGGAGAAGAATGCCCTAAAAAGCAAAACTGGCCATATGGAAAAGGAAGTCCAAAAGATTACTGAAAAAAATACTTCCTTAAAAATTAGAATAGAGCAATTGGAAGCTAGTGACTTCATGAGAAACCAAGACACTATAAAACAAATCCAAAAGAATGAAAAATTAGAAAACAATGTGAAATATCTCATTAGAAAAACAACTGACCTGGAAAATAGATCCAGGAGAGACAATTTAAAAATTATTGGACTGTCTGAAAGCCATGATCAAAAAAAGAGCCTAAACATCATCTTTCAAGAAATGATCAAGGAAAACTGCCCTGATGTTGTAGAACCAGAGAGCAAAACAGAAATAGAAAGAATCCACCGATCACCACCTGAAAGAGATCCCCAAAGGAAAACTCCTAGGAATATTGTAGCCAAATTCCAGAGTTCCCAGGTCAAGGAGAAAATATTACAAGCAGCCAGAAAGAAACAAGTCAAGTATTGTGGAAACACAATCAGGATAACACAAGATTTAGCTGCTTCTACATTAAGGGACCGCAGGGCATGGAATATAATATTCTGGAGAGCAAAGGAGATAGGATCACAACCTAGAATCACCTACCCAGCAAAACTGAGTATAATCCTGCAGGGGAAAAAATGGTCATTCAGTGAAATAGAGCACTTTCAAACATTCTTGATGAAAAGACCAGAGCTGAATAGAAAATTTGATTTTCCAATACAAGACTCAAGTGGAACATGAAGAGGTAAACACGAAAGAGAAAATCATAAGAGACTTATTATGGTTGAATTGTTTACATTCCTGCATGGAAAGATGATATTTGTAACTCATGAGACCTTTGTCAGTATTAGAGTAGTTGGAGGGGAAAAAATTATATGTATGCATATATAGACATAGATAGATAGATAGATAGATAGAT
>NW_020947568.1:0-2668 GCF_900497805.2 Vombatus ursinus | reverse complement strand
CTTCCCGGCACCCCACCGGACCCTGCTCCCTTCCCGGCACCCCACCGGACCCTGTTCCCTTCCCGGCACCCCACCGGACCCTGTTTTGTAACCGGACAGTATAAATATCTCAGATGAAACCCTCGGTGGGACGGCCCCTAGGATGCACGCCTGGGGTCCGTCGCCGGCCGGCTCAAATAAACGCGCTCTCAATTAAAGTCAATTGGGTGTGATGCTCTGATTTCTCTCGGGCGTCCAGTTCATTTGGAGGTCCCACCGAGATTGCCCTTTGGGCCAGCTGCTTCGGCGTTGCTGGAAGGCCGGGGTGGGACGTGTTCAGGGGATGGCCACCGGGAAGATGTGCCCCGGCCCCGAACACTGACTTATCCCGTGCGAACCAGCCCGCCCCGTATTCTTCCTCTAAATTTCTTAATTGGGCACCGAGCGCTCTGGTCTCAGTCTGATCGGTGAGTACTCAACGGAAGTAAGTGGCCTGGCTGGACGCAGCTGTAACGCCCTTACTGACCTCCACGGGACGCCGTGTGAGAGTCCTGATTATCTGCAGTCTGGCGCCACATGTTAATGTCTGGAGTGTTGCCTTAACTGTTTATGTCTGTCTTATATGTTTTATCCGTCTGTGATTGTCCTAATTGATTTGCCTCTTCCCGTCCGTGATGGGTCAGGGGCCGTCAAGCCCCGCACCGGGGACCCCTCTCTCAGTTGTCCTACAGAATTTTAAACAGTTTCGGCGCATTGCCAAGGGATATGAGTTTCAGGTTACCAAAGAAAATTTGTCCACTTTTTGCCAACAAGAATGGCCTACATTTGGGGTTGGGTGGCCCCCAGAAGGGACATTTGACATGACCATTACTGGGAGGATCAGGAAGATTGCTTATGGGACCCCTGGCCATCCCGATCAGATCCCATATATAACTGCATGGATAGATTTTAAACCCCCATCAAAGCCACTCCGGGTTCAAGCTTTGTCCAAAGTTGGGGTGCACTCGGGGCCAACATCCGGTCAAAAAGTTCCCAGGACTACGCAAATAGGAACCAAGGTCTTACCCCCTTCCGATCCTGACCCCCTGGACCCGGCTGAGCCCCGACCCCCACCATATCCTGTTCAGGGGTCGAGCCACCCCTCGGCCCCGCCTCTGACAAGTCCTCCTCATACTCGAACAGGGACGCCTTACGGCTCCTCCGGGTCCGGGTTTTCCCCCGACTCCACTGTATCTGCCTTTCCTGCCTTTCCCCTGCGACAGGTCCCCACGACCCCCGGGGAGTCGGGGAGACCCTTCATGGTCTATGTCCCCTTTTCAACCAGTGATTTATACAATTGGAAACAACAGAATCCGTCCTTTTCGGACAAGCCCCAAAGTCTGATTTCCCTTTTGGAGACAGTCTTCTATACACACCAGCCTACTTGGGATGACTGTCAGCAGCTCCTGCGGGTTCTTTTCACCACTGAGGAGCGTGATAAGATCATATTGGAAGCCAGGAAAAGGGTTATGGACCCCGACGGCTGCCCCTCAACTGATCCGGACCGCCGGAATCATGTTTTTCCCGAAAGTCGCCCTGGCCTCGGACCTAGCCAGGTTTCGCGTATCCCACCCCGAGGTCACACTCCTCCAGTATGTGGATGACCTGCTGCTGGCCGCTTCATCCGAGACGACCTGCCGAGATGCTACACTGCACCTCCTGCAGCTATTGGACAAGTCGGGCTATCGGGTTTCGGGTAAGAAAGCTCAGCTGTGCTTACAATCTGTTATCTATCTAGGATTCACCCTGCAGTCCGGACAACGGCTGCTTTCGCGGGAACGTGTGTCAGCTATCCTGGGCATGCCGGCCCCAGCAACCCGCCGCGGGCTCCGCGAATTTTTGGGAATGGCCGGGTACTGCCGACTGTGGATCTTAGGATTTGCGGAAATCGCTAAACCACTGTATGAGGCACTGTCAGTGGCCTATCTTTCCAAGCAGCTTGACTCGGTCGCTGCTGGGTGGCCTACATGTCTTCGAACTGTCGCGGCTGTCGCGACCCTGGTCAGGGAGGCAACAAAGCTGACCTTCGGCCAGCCCCTTGAGATTTCTGCATCTCACCACCTGGAGCAGTTGCTGCACACCCCTCCCACTCGGTGGATCTCTAATTCTCGTCTGACTCACTACCAGTCCCTCCTGTTGGATCCGAGCCCGCAGCTCCTCCTGGTACCAGGACTTGTATAACTGGTCCCCTTGGCTCACCACTCTACTCTCTGCTATAATGGGCCCCTTGGTTCTTCTCCTCCTAGGATTATTGGTCGCCCCTTGCATCATGAATTGTCTCTCCCGCTACATCCAGCAGCGTATACAGTCTCTGAAACTGTTTGTCCTACGCAAATCCTATACACCCCCGGATTTGGAAGAGTTAGCGCCCCTGGACTCTGTTGAGTCCTCTGTATAACTTGCTCTTGAAAAGGGGGGAATGTGATAGACCCTCCGTTAGGGAATCCAGGGAAGTCTCCACGCCCCGGGGCCTCTGGCTCAGCTTCCCCTAACGGCTGTTACAACACCCTGGGTGAAATCCTCAAGGGTGGGGTGCAACATCCTGTTCTGTAAATGACCTGATCTGTCTTCCCGGCACCCCACCGGACCCTGCTCCCTTCCCGGCACCCCACCGGACCCTGTTCCCTTCCCGGCACCCCACCGGACCCTG
>NW_020947567.1:0-2383 GCF_900497805.2 Vombatus ursinus | reverse complement strand
AGGGCAGGAGAGGGTGGGACAGGATGGGAGGAAGAGGGAGCCCGTTTAGTTGGAGGCCAAGAATACACAGTCTCCGATGAGTCCTCCAATCAGGTCAGGCCTCAGGGCGGAGGGTGGCCAGACTGTCACCTTCCTGTCCCTTGACCCAAGACCACCTGCACCTTTGTGGATGCCCCGCCACAGCTGCCGCCCCAGCTTGAGCTTGCCTTCCACTCAGACCCCCAGACTTTCTAAAGAGCAGCCACTATCTGACCATGCCTTCTTCTCTTTGTATTACTGAAGCTGGTGGTGGCTTTCCTTTATCTGTGCTCTTTCACAGATATGCTCCATTGACTTCCTCAGCTCATCACGAGATCCTCCTGTGGCCATGGGGAGCCCTGGGGTAGAGGCCCTGAACTGTATCCTGGCATCTGCTCTTTTAAAGCCTGGCCTGAACCACACTGGGCAATGCTGGGCTTTCCCACCTTGTGAAAGAGGCTTAGTCATCATCCCAGCTAGGAACAGCATGAGCATGTCCTTTCTAAAGGCCACAGTCAGTCAGAGACGCTCATTTATGGACCAAAGCTAGGGAATAGATGGTGTTTTTGTGGAGAGACTTCATTGTTGGATCTTGCTAGCCGGACATTGAAGAATCATTACCTGTCCATTGTCAGTGAAGAACACGAGAGCCCTTTTCTGTTCTTATCTGGAGGAAGGTCACCAGGCCTGGTCAGGCTGGAAGGAGAGCCGGCTTCATCTGCAGATTCCCTAAATATTCTTAGTACAGCTCTCACTGCTTCCAATTCTTCATTAGCCCATTAATACTGGAATATTATGAATTATGGAAGCGCTCTTGAGCTGTTTATGTTTTTAAAATTAGATCAACATCATCCTTAGTTTTCATTTGACCCTAACCCTATTATTTTCAGAAAATAAACAATCAAATTACCTGTGGTGCACCAAGAAATAAAACACCCCCCTTCTGCTGACTCTCTCCATACTGGTGCAGTTCCAAACACCACGTACTGTTTCTCTCTGTCCGTAAAGCAGATGTGGCCTAATTGACTCTTTTGTGTTGTCTTGAACTGTACAAATAGCTCGCAGTTACCGAGCAACCTTTCTGAGTGGCTACCGAGTGGGAGGGGGACATACGGGGACTTCACTCTCTGGAATGTTTGAGGAGGGATCAAGGATGAAATGTCAGGGGAGCAGGGGGTCACAAAGACAGTGGCAGCTCAGATCCGGGGCTGTTGACTGATGGTCGGGGGTGGGGGCCGTTGGCAAACCTTAGCTTGGCAGGTGAGAGTGACCAGAGTGGCTCGTGACAGTCTGCCTAGGACCAGAAGAAATCGGGGCCGTTAGCTGGGGCTTTCCGAAGTGATGCGCACGGACCCCACGTCCTCCCAGCAGCCGCAAATGCCCTCTGAGCCACCTGCGTGGGATCAGGGCCACGGCTTAGGCTTGGGCCTGGTGGGGAAGGTGAAGCCCCCTGCCACCTGGCCCTGCCAGGCGGGGTATCTGGGAGAGCGGCACACTCTCCCAGCCCCAGTGGGAGCTTGGATGTCATCCATCCATCCGTTAGCTGAGTAGGCCTTCCCAGTGCGATGGCTCTGACAACTGGTCATCCGCTCTCCACCTGAGACTCCAAGGGTCAGGGAACCCTTCCCTCCACCTTCCCTCCACTAGCAGCCCACGCGCAGCTCTCATCGTTGGGCTGGCCTTACAGCTGCCACCCAGCGTTCCTGGTTCTGCCTCCACATCCTTTGAGGTTGGGGTGGAATTTGCCGCAAGCCTTCTGTCCTCCAGGAGATAAAAGGATAGACAGAAATTTAGAGTCCAAAGAGGGGGTAGGAAACATGCACAGTTATGATAGTAGCAATAATAGCTAACATGCCGATAGGGCTTTCGGATAGGAAAAGCCCTTTACGATATGATCTCACTTGACCTTCACCTCAACCCCATTTTACAGAGAGGAGGTGAAGTGACTTAGCCAGGGTCACACAGCTAGGCAGTGTCTGAGGCCGGGTTTGAAGGCAGGTCATCCTGGGCTGGACCCAGGTAAGGTGTCTCTCCTCTGCCGTGCTGGGTGGGTGCCTTATACGTGTGTATTTCACTGGCATGCTCACTCACATCCCTGTGAAGAGAGTCATGTGTAGGTATTCCTCATTCCACCTTGACAGATGAGGGAGCTGTGTCCCCGAGTTACCCAGCTGGCTTCAGGTCTAGGCTTCATCTGATTACGTGGCCCTGCACATGAGCCGGGGGAGAGCAAAGCTCTCTGAGCCTCATCCAGGAGAGACCCTACCGAGTTAGGTCTCAGAGGACGGGTGGGCTGGTGGTAGAGATGGAGGCTCTGTCAGACGTAGGGAAGGGCAGGAGAGGGTGGGACAGGATGGGAGGAAGA
>NW_020947566.1:0-5034 GCF_900497805.2 Vombatus ursinus | reverse complement strand
CACACACACACACTTTATTTCTGAGGTCCATGAGAAGGAGGAGTTCATTTCTGGAAGTTAATCCTCCCACCCCACTCTCTATGGCCTTTCATCTACCTCACTTACACAGGCTGCAGAGAAAGCAGGACTTTCTGAAGAACTGGCTAAGTACCTACTGGAAAAGTGTTCAACTGAAGAGGTGAAGAAGAAACTAAGAGAGACCACAAATACAGCCTGCAAATATGGGGTGAGGAGCTTTGGTCCCCCATGTCCCAAATCCAGCTTATGATCCTTGAAGACACTGGGTAAGGAATTCTGATACACCTTAGAATTTGTTTCCACAAGCCCACCTTCCCAATATGACACTTTCCCATTCCTCACCATTATTAGTCAACTAATAAATGCAAGAGAAGAAAGGAAAGGGGAGAAATGGATAGGGAAAGAAGGGATGAGATAGAAAAGAAACAATGTTGAGACAGAAAGACAGAGACTCTCCTGCCTATCTCCTATGTGGTCTTTTGCAATCTGCATTGATACTGGATCCCCTAACCCCAGTTCCCTTCATCAATCTAAGTCAACATTGACTTCCACCCTTCATGGTCCTCTTTCTTGTCTCTTCTGTATTGTACTGTGATCACTCTTTCTCCAGGCCTTTGGATTGCCCATCACAGTGGTCCATATGGCTAACAAATCCCACATGCTCTTTGGCTCTGACAGGATGGAGCTGCTGGCCCATCTGCTAAGTGAGTTGGAGAAACTTTCCCTTACCATTGATAAGACATTCCTTATCCCACAGCCCTGCCTACCTGCCAAACTTACCACTGAGGAAGAGGTTAGAGGAAGCAGGCATTCTTGAGCAACAAATTTTCATTAAGTTTCCAAGAGGCAGAGCCTTGCACTGGACACTTCAAAGGGGAACAGGCTCTGTCTTAAAAAGTAGAAGCAATCTCTGTTGTAAGGAAACCATGAATATTGTAGAAGATATGGAGAAACCATCTGCTCCTTAAACCAAGAATGTCTCATTCCAAGAATTCCGTGGGTCCTTGTGGGCATGAGAAGGGGTAAGGGAAGAGAATAGTAGATAGCATACTTTGCCTAGGTCCCAGGTACTCCCTTCCTTTAGGACTGTGTATAGAAGGTACCTGGTTTTCTTCTTCCAGGAGAACAGTGGCAGGGCCCAGTGCCCAGCCCTGTGAAAGGTAAACTTTGAGCACTTATAGAAGAAGAGGAGCTGCTCAGCCCTAGGAGCCAACTCCTTCCTCCCCACAGCATCCCCATCATGGAATCCAGGATGCTGGGGCTCTGCATTCCCATATTCTCATGTTTGGGGCATATGTGGCGTGGTATCCTGAACTTATTCCTATTGCTCACAAGTGCCTTAGGTAGGGCCCCAACCTTCATGGTTTCAACCAAATAAACTCCCCATTGGGGTAGACATTTGTGTGTCTGTCACTGCCTGGTGTGTGTTGGGTATTCTTGATTCTGTATCTATTCTTTGGAGTTAATGAAAAGAAGATCCCCTGTAATTTCCTAGCCTATGTGCCAAGGGAGAGAGAAAAATGGCAAGCAAGAAAATCACCCATTATACAGATGAAGAAACTAAGGCTGGCAGTAGTAACTTGCCCAAAGTCACATAACTAGGCATCTGCAAAGCCAGGACTTCTGCCTCAGGCTACCTGTCTTTTGAACATCTTCAGTGGTAGCCAATCTTTGTTCTTTGACAATGATGTAAGTTATGGAAACAGCTGGAAATAGTTTGTTAGGTGAGTACAGCTCCCTTCTACGATTCATCTTTTGGTAAATCTGCCAGAGTATACTAGGCTTGCTGAGCCATTGATCTAAGACTGTGCCAACTATAGTGAAAGGTGAAATACTCTAGGCCAAAGTGGGGCTATGCCTGAGCCTGGACTGAATTTAGGCACTGACCAGTGTGAGCTGAGGACTCCTGAAGTGACCTAGACCCCGAAGTGATGAGCTGGGAATTGAATGGCCTCTAGCTAGAGATATGAGATTATGTTACTGACTGGAAGATGAATAATACCTTTAAGATCACAATTAATGCAGAGTTGGAAAAGACTTCAGAAGTCATCAAGTTCAACCCCTGTCTAAATATGAGTTCCCTATACCTCGTGTCCTGTAAAAGGTCTGTCAGAGCACCAAGAAGCCACCTTCAGAAACACACAGTGTTTGGCAGCTGACGCAATAAAATAGAGGACAACTTTGGAATGTGATATTCCAGGGTTAATGAAAAAGGCTTACAACAAGGGGTGTGCTGGAGTTAGCTCTGACAATTGATTGTTAACTTTTTAGTGTAAATATTTATGTGTCAGAAATCAGCAATCACTATACATCAAGACTTGATTTATTGTTTTGTTGATTTTCTAGACGTATGAAAATGTCAATAATGCAGATTAAATTTAAAATATATATATATACGTGCATTTTTTTTCCAGAGAGTGCAGTTGTTAAATATTTACCAGCACACCTCTGTATTACTCTATAAACATTGCTTGAGCTCAATAGGAGTGTAGTAGTAGGCTCAAGGAATGAAATAAGTCATCAGTAGACTAAAAGCCTTGTGACTGGACCATTATCTATCCATTTGAGCCTCACAATACCTCAGCTTACTATCAAGAATAATCTATTTGGCAAAACTGAACATAATCCTACAGGGGAGAAGATGGAACTTTAATGAGATAGAGGACTATCAAGAATTCCTCATGAAAAGCCAAAGCTGAGTAGAAACTCTGAATTGCATATACAGAAGTCAAGAAAAATATAAATTTATTTTATAAACTGGAAGAAACTCTCTGATGAATTGTTTGCATTCAAATAGAGGAAAAGAAACAAGTGTTCTCACATTCCTGTCTTCAAGGGTCATAGGGAAAATTATATAAAACATTGAGTGACTGGAGGTGTTCTGTTTGGATGGTTCTTAAAAGAAGAGAAAATGGAAGGGAAATGGGAATGAATGAGGAGGAAAAAAAGGAGGAAGAAGAAAGAACTTACACTACCATAAATAATAAGAGTGAATAATAAGGTGAAGTGTATAAAAATGTGCAGCAAAGGTGGGAAGAATGGGTATCTCATGAACCTCCCTTTCATCTCTACCAGACAAAGGAAAGGTGAATACACATCCACATATACCAAGAGTTTGGTATGGAAAAAACATTCAACTCAACAAGAAAATAAATAGAGATAGAAGAAAGAGGTGAGATTTAAGAGGAATAAGCAAAACAAACTCCCAACATTGAAATATATTGTGAAGTAACTAAAAGGAATGTGGACAAATTAGGGAAAATAAACATAAGAGACTGTAATAATAACTAAAATAATTTCAAAAACATAATTATGTCAATAGATGATGAAAATTTTTTTACAAAGTTCAACACCCATTTCTGTTAAAATGCCAAAAAGTATAAGGATAACTGAACCTTGTGTTAGTGTGGTAAATTATCTATCTAAAATCCAAAAATAAAAATAAATTAAAACAAAATCCAGAACCAGCATTGTATGTCATAGAGAAAGATTAAAAGCCTTTCTATTAAAATTAGGAGTATTTGCAAACACTACAGCATAAGAAATCTTAGCTATAACAATAAGACAAACAAATTGAGAGAATAAACAAGAGCAAAGAGGAAACAAAACACTGACTTTTACAAATGATACGTTGATTATTTAGAGAATCTCAGTCAACTAAAAAGACATTTGGCACAATAACCAGAAAAGTATCAAGATATAAAATAAACCCACAATAATTATCAGCATCTCTGTATGTTACTAACAAAACCCATCAGGCAAATTAGAGGAATTCCATTCAAAATAACTATAGAATACAAAAAATATAAATAAATCCACCTACCAAGACACACACAGAAGTACAACTACAAAACACCATTCACAGAAATGCACAGACCTAAGTAACTGGAGAAACACTAATTACTTGTGGTTAGGCCATGACAATAACATAAAAATGATAATGATATTTAAATTAATTTACTTTATTCTATACCATATCAAACTACCAATCGATTACTTTTTAAATTTTATTTTATTTTTATTCCAAAGATGACAAATACCTCTTAAAAAATGAACATTTCCATATACTTATAAGAACAAAAGAAGCCTGGATATGCAATTGCAAATCTATGTTACATAGAACTTGTTTTTCTTTAAGTATGTAATAAATTCAACATGTTGCTTTCAAAGCTCTCTTGCTCTGATTGCCTTTGGATTTCCTTCTCCCTTTTTTTAGGGAGTGGGGATCATGGGAAATCCTAATTTTCATCTCCTCCCTTCCGCCAAATTTTTTTGCCAGATCTTACAAAGTCATGGCATAATCTTTAAGAACCCTGAGTAACTCCATACCATGGTGAGGTGCATAGCTAAAAAAAAAAAAAAAAAGTCAGTTGAAATGAGTTGAAGTATAGATAAAATTTGCTGACCCCATGCACATCACTATGCAACAGAAAACTCCCTAGGATCTCTAGCTACTTAATCATAGTGTGTTCCCTATGCTGACAAAATCACTGATCCCTTATGGCTTCATGCACTCATCGTCAGTCAGTCAACAAACAAGCATTGTTTAGCTTTCTATTGTTCAGTCATGTTGGATTTTTCATAACCTAATTTGGGGTTCTCTTGGCAAAAACACTGGAGTGTTTCACCATTTCCTTCTGCAGCTCATTTCACTGATGAGGAAACTGAGGCAAACAGTTAAATGACTTGCCCAGAGTCACACAGCTGGTAAGCATCCAAGGGCAGCTTTGAACTCAGAAAGAGGAGTCTTCCAGACTCCAGGCCCAGCATTCTATTCACAGTGCCACTTTGCTGCCCATTGTTTAAGCTTCTGCTATAAGTCAGGCATTTGCTAAGTGTTGAAGACACAAAGATAAGGTTTACAACACCTCTTCTTCACTATATTGTGAGGTATGCAGCTTAAGTTTTATAGGGTGTTTCGTTGTGTGTTTTACTGGTCCTGTGATTTTATCAGTAGAGGGAGCTCCCAAAGGGTGGAAGGAGGAGTAAAGAGCACTGCTGCTCCCCTCTCCCCCA
>NW_020947565.1:0-5034 GCF_900497805.2 Vombatus ursinus | reverse complement strand
TGGGGGAGAGGGGAGCAGCAGTGCTCTTTACTCCTCCTTCCACCCTTTGGGAGCTCCCTCTACTGATAAAATCACAGGACCAGTAAAACACACAACGAAACACCCTATAAAACTTAAGCTGCATACCTCACAATATAGTGAAGAAGAGGTGTTGTAAACCTTATCTTTGTGTCTTCAACACTTAGCAAATGCCTGACTTATAGCAGAAGCTTAAACAATGGGCAGCAAAGTGGCACTGTGAATAGAATGCTGGGCCTGGAGTCTGGAAGACTCCTCTTTCTGAGTTCAAAGCTGCCCTTGGATGCTTACCAGCTGTGTGACTCTGGGCAAGTCATTTAACTGTTTGCCTCAGTTTCCTCATCAGTGAAATGAGCTGCAGAAGGAAATGGTGAAACACTCCAGTGTTTTTGCCAAGAGAACCCCAAATTAGGTTATGAAAAATCCAACATGACTGAACAATAGAAAGCTAAACAATGCTTGTTTGTTGACTGACTGACGATGAGTGCATGAAGCCATAAGGGATCAGTGATTTTGTCAGCATAGGGAACACACTATGATTAAGTAGCTAGAGATCCTAGGGAGTTTTCTGTTGCATAGTGATGTGCATGGGGTCAGCAAATTTTATCTATACTTCAACTCATTTCAACTGACTTTTTTTTTTTTTTTTTAGCTATGCACCTCACCATGGTATGGAGTTACTCAGGGTTCTTAAAGATTATGCCATGACTTTGTAAGATCTGGCAAAAAAATTTGGCGGAAGGGAGGAGATGAAAATTAGGATTTCCCATGATCCCCACTCCCTAAAAAAAGGGAGAAGGAAATCCAAAGGCAATCAGAGCAAGAGAGCTTTGAAAGCAACATGTTGAATTTATTACATACTTAAAGAAAAACAAGTTCTATGTAACATAGATTTGCAATTGCATATCCAGGCTTCTTTTGTTCTTATAAGTATATGGAAATGTTCATTTTTTAAGAGGTATTTGTCATCTTTGGAATAAAAATAAAATAAAATTTAAAAAGTAATCGATTGGTAGTTTGATATGGTATAGAATAAAGTAAATTAATTTAAATATCATTATCATTTTTATGTTATTGTCATGGCCTAACCACAAGTAATTAGTGTTTCTCCAGTTACTTAGGTCTGTGCATTTCTGTGAATGGTGTTTTGTAGTTGTACTTCTGTGTGTGTCTTGGTAGGTGGATTTATTTATATTTTTTGTATTCTATAGTTATTTTGAATGGAATTCCTCTAATTTGCCTGATGGGTTTTGTTAGTAACATACAGAGATGCTGATAATTATTGTGGGTTTATTTTATATCTTGATACTTTTCTGGTTATTGTGCCAAATGTCTTTTTAGTTGACTGAGATTCTCTAAATAATCAACGTATCATTTGTAAAAGTCAGTGTTTTGTTTCCTCTTTGCTCTTGTTTATTCTCTCAATTTGTTTGTCTTATTGTTATAGCTAAGATTTCTTATGCTGTAGTGTTTGCAAATACTCCTAATTTTAATAGAAAGGCTTTTAATCTTTCTCTATGACATACAATGCTGGTTCTGGATTTTGTTTTAATTTATTTTTATTTTTGGATTTTAGATAGATAATTTACCACACTAACACAAGGTTCAGTTATCCTTATACTTTTTGGCATTTTAACAGAAATGGGTGTTGAACTTTGTAAAAAAATTTTCATCATCTATTGACATAATTATGTTTTTGAAATTATTTTAGTTATTATTACAGTCTCTTATGTTTATTTTCCCTAATTTGTCCACATTCCTTTTAGTTACTTCACAATATATTTCAATGTTGGGAGTTTGTTTTGCTTATTCCTCTTAAATCTCACCTCTTTCTTCTATCTCTATTTATTTTCTTGTTGAGTTGAATGTTTTTTCCATACCAAACTCTTGGTATATGTGGATGTGTATTCACCTTTCCTTTGTCTGGTAGAGATGAAAGGGAGGTTCATGAGATACCCATTCTTCCCACCTTTGCTGCACATTTTTATACACTTCACCTTATTATTCACTCTTATTATTTATGGTAGTGTAAGTTCTTTCTTCTTCCTCCTTTTTTTCCTCCTCATTCATTCCCATTTCCCTTCCATTTTCTCTTCTTTTAAGAACCATCCAAACAGAACACCTCCAGTCACTCAATGTTTTATATAATTTTCCCTATGACCCTTGAAGACAGGAATGTGAGAACACTTGTTTCTTTTCCTCTATTTGAATGCAAACAATTCATCAGAGAGTTTCTTCCAGTTTATAAAATAAATTTATATTTTTCTTGACTTCTGTATATGCAATTCAGAGTTTCTACTCAGCTTTGGCTTTTCATGAGGAATTCTTGATAGTCCTCTATCTCATTAAAGTTCCATCTTCTCCCCTGTAGGATTATGTTCAGTTTTGCCAAATAGATTATTCTTGATAGTAAGCTGAGGTATTGTGAGGCTCAAATGGATAGATAATGGTCCAGTCACAAGGCTTTTAGTCTACTGATGACTTATTTCATTCCTTGAGCCTACTACTACACTCCTATTGAGCTCAAGCAATGTTTATAGAGTAATACAGAGGTGTGCTGGTAAATATTTAACAACTGCACTCTCTGGAAAAAAAATGCACGTATATATATATATTTTAAATTTAATCTGCATTATTGACATTTTCATACGTCTAGAAAATCAACAAAACAATAAATCAAGTCTTGATGTATAGTGATTGCTGATTTCTGACACATAAATATTTACACTAAAAAGTTAACAATCAATTGTCAGAGCTAACTCCAGCACACCCCTTGTTGTAAGCCTTTTTCATTAACCCTGGAATATCACATTCCAAAGTTGTCCTCTATTTTATTGCGTCAGCTGCCAAACACTGTGTGTTTCTGAAGGTGGCTTCTTGGTGCTCTGACAGACCTTTTACAGGACACGAGGTATAGGGAACTCATATTTAGACAGGGGTTGAACTTGATGACTTCTGAAGTCTTTTCCAACTCTGCATTAATTGTGATCTTAAAGGTATTATTCATCTTCCAGTCAGTAACATAATCTCATATCTCTAGCTAGAGGCCATTCAATTCCCAGCTCATCACTTCGGGGTCTAGGTCACTTCAGGAGTCCTCAGCTCACACTGGTCAGTGCCTAAATTCAGTCCAGGCTCAGGCATAGCCCCACTTTGGCCTAGAGTATTTCACCTTTCACTATAGTTGGCACAGTCTTAGATCAATGGCTCAGCAAGCCTAGTATACTCTGGCAGATTTACCAAAAGATGAATCGTAGAAGGGAGCTGTACTCACCTAACAAACTATTTCCAGCTGTTTCCATAACTTACATCATTGTCAAAGAACAAAGATTGGCTACCACTGAAGATGTTCAAAAGACAGGTAGCCTGAGGCAGAAGTCCTGGCTTTGCAGATGCCTAGTTATGTGACTTTGGGCAAGTTACTACTGCCAGCCTTAGTTTCTTCATCTGTATAATGGGTGATTTTCTTGCTTGCCATTTTTCTCTCTCCCTTGGCACATAGGCTAGGAAATTACAGGGGATCTTCTTTTCATTAACTCCAAAGAATAGATACAGAATCAAGAATACCCAACACACACCAGGCAGTGACAGACACACAAATGTCTACCCCAATGGGGAGTTTATTTGGTTGAAACCATGAAGGTTGGGGCCCTACCTAAGGCACTTGTGAGCAATAGGAATAAGTTCAGGATACCACGCCACATATGCCCCAAACATGAGAATATGGGAATGCAGAGCCCCAGCATCCTGGATTCCATGATGGGGATGCTGTGGGGAGGAAGGAGTTGGCTCCTAGGGCTGAGCAGCTCCTCTTCTTCTATAAGTGCTCAAAGTTTACCTTTCACAGGGCTGGGCACTGGGCCCTGCCACTGTTCTCCTGGAAGAAGAAAACCAGGTACCTTCTATACACAGTCCTAAAGGAAGGGAGTACCTGGGACCTAGGCAAAGTATGCTATCTACTATTCTCTTCCCTTACCCCTTCTCATGCCCACAAGGACCCACGGAATTCTTGGAATGAGACATTCTTGGTTTAAGGAGCAGATGGTTTCTCCATATCTTCTACAATATTCATGGTTTCCTTACAACAGAGATTGCTTCTACTTTTTAAGACAGAGCCTGTTCCCCTTTGAAGTGTCCAGTGCAAGGCTCTGCCTCTTGGAAACTTAATGAAAATTTGTTGCTCAAGAATGCCTGCTTCCTCTAACCTCTTCCTCAGTGGTAAGTTTGGCAGGTAGGCAGGGCTGTGGGATAAGGAATGTCTTATCAATGGTAAGGGAAAGTTTCTCCAACTCACTTAGCAGATGGGCCAGCAGCTCCATCCTGTCAGAGCCAAAGAGCATGTGGGATTTGTTAGCCATATGGACCACTGTGATGGGCAATCCAAAGGCCTGGAGAAAGAGTGATCACAGTACAATACAGAAGAGACAAGAAAGAGGACCATGAAGGGTGGAAGTCAATGTTGACTTAGATTGATGAAGGGAACTGGGGTTAGGGGATCCAGTATCAATGCAGATTGCAAAAGACCACATAGGAGATAGGCAGGAGAGTCTCTGTCTTTCTGTCTCAACATTGTTTCTTTTCTATCTCATCCCTTCTTTCCCTATCCATTTCTCCCCTTTCCTTTCTTCTCTTGCATTTATTAGTTGACTAATAATGGTGAGGAATGGGAAAGTGTCATATTGGGAAGGTGGGCTTGTGGAAACAAATTCTAAGGTGTATCAGAATTCCTTACCCAGTGTCTTCAAGGATCATAAGCTGGATTTGGGACATGGGGGACCAAAGCTCCTCACCCCATATTTGCAGGCTGTATTTGTGGTCTCTCTTAGTTTCTTCTTCACCTCTTCAGTTGAACACTTTTCCAGTAGGTACTTAGCCAGTTCTTCAGAAAGTCCTGCTTTCTCTGCAGCCTGTGTAAGTGAGGTAGATGAAAGGCCATAGAGAGTGGGGTGGGAGGATTAACTTCCAGAAATGAACTCCTCCTTCTCATGGACCTCAGAAATAAAGTGTGTGTGTGTG
>NW_020947564.1:0-2048 GCF_900497805.2 Vombatus ursinus | reverse complement strand
ATTGGTTTCCTTTCCAGTGGTTATCAGAGTTCACTAAAGTCCCAGTTTTTAGTCCATTTCCCTATGTAAGAAGTTTTAAAACAGGTGCACTGTTTCCTTCAACAGTGAACATTTGTTAGGCGCCTGATAAACAACTACAATGTATAATATGTGTGTTAAAGAGATATAAATCACAAAGCTGGGGCAGGGAGGAGGGAAAGGATGTTATGAATTAGATTAGGTTAAGCTTTGGGAAGGAAGCAGTGTTTGAAGTGGGTTTTAAGAGGTGGACAGAAGCTTCCAGGCATAAGATCACCATGAGGAAAGACAGCTAGGTACATATAGTATATTGTATGTTAGGGTACATTTATTCAGTTTGGACTAAAGTATAAAGTGCATCGAGGGGATTGATAAAAGATAATAATGATACCAGGTGTTGGAGAATCTTAAATGCCTAGCAGGAGTATGAATTTTCCTTGGGTGGCAACAGGGAGCCATTGAAGATGAAGATAGTATTGGACCAGATATATGCATAAAAAGAAAAAAAAAAGATTCTAGGAGCAGTATGTGGGATTGATGGGAGAGGGAGAAGACTTGGCAGCTAGATTCCCTGGAGTAGAGTTATTTCCTATAGTAATAGCGCAGGTGGGTGCTAACAAGAAACTAGGAACAAATCATCTATTTACAAAACATTTTGCCTGTGAGGACTGTGATTTTACCACTATGAGGAAGATGCAAGCTTACTATGAGATGAGATCCTGAGAGTATGGAAATTGGTAATTTGAATTTGAAAACACAAGTCTTCAAAGAAATAATGACATGGTCCTTATAGAGGTAGTGTGGTTTAGTGGATAATGATAAGGATTTGGAGTCAGGAAGGCCTGATTTGAATCCTTCATCAGGCACTGACTAGCTGTGTTACTAGTTGTATGACCCTGGGCAAGTCATCTATTTAACTTCTCTTTCCTCCTGTGTACAATGGGGATAAGAATAGCACCTACTTCACAGGATTGTAGTAAGTAGTACTAACTGACATAATATATGCAAAGTACTTTGTGAGCTTTAAAATGCTAATATGATTATTAATAGCCTATAAATTAATGAATTTTTAAAGAGAAATGCAAGTCTGCTTCTAAATGGGACACAGTCCATTGCCTTTACCAAATTAACTCATAATTTGGATGAATAAACAAGTATACCTAACTTATAACACCACATTAATTAAAGATGGGGAAATAGCCAGTTGGATAGTAACACAGTACTACATAAAAAGTATAGTATAGATTCTTTACTGCTATATTAGAGTTAACATGGTATAATGGAAAGAATACTGGATGTGGAGTCAGACAACTTGGGTTTAAATTCTACCTTTAAATCCCATAACTCCCAGTGTGACCTTAGGCAAGTCATTAACATCTCTGGACCTGTTTCCCTCATCTGTATGATGAGGTACTTGGGCCAGATCACAAAATCCCTTTCAATTCTGATACTCTGATTCTATTAGTGTGTGTTTGAGAAAGTATCCAGTTCCATAAGTCAGGTGATCTAGATTCTGTATTCTACCACATTCTTTGAGTTTACTGTGGATAAATAATTTTATTTCTATGAAGCACCAAATTAGCCTTATTTTAAGATTGTATATGATAATGATTATGAACAAGTCTTTTTAATGTCTCTCTTAAATCCTTGCATAATTTGGGTTCCAGAAATAAAGTATTTTGACTTATTGAAAATTTTATAATAATTTTATTTATACTAGATATAATTCATATTTCTCTAATGCGTTAAGGTTTCCAGAGTGCTTTCCTCATTTATGTTGGTCTTATGTCTTATGTTAGTTGTACAAATATGATCACTCCCATTTTGTGCACTTAATGTTTATTGAATGAATGTGTGAAGAAATGACATAGTTTGAAAGGAGGGAAAAATCTACCACTGAGCTGTTCTCTTTTTTTTTTATTGGTTTCCTTTCCAGTGGTTATCAGAGTTCACTAAAGTCCCAGTTTTTAGTCCATTTCCCTATGTAAGAAGTTTTAAAACAGGTGCACTGTTTCCTTCAACAGTGAACA
>NW_020947563.1:0-1068 GCF_900497805.2 Vombatus ursinus | reverse complement strand
ATATTTTTTAACCAAATTGCTTGCTATGTTTTAAAGTGACGGTCAGATTCTATTGTAATACCTTTGTTTAGAGGTCCAGCACTACTAGACATCAACATGAAGTATAAAGCAATAACTAAAAAAAAAACCTGTCTAGTACCAGGAAAACAATGGAGAAGGATCAGTAGAACAGAATAGATAAGTAAGAAATAGAATCTAATGTATATAAAAGATTAGCGTTTAATAAATTCACACTTAAACAATGGGTAGCATACATCGGAGTGGAAAAAAGTAGTGGATTTGAAATCAAAAGACCAGGGTTCAAATATCAGTTCTGTCATTTAACCATGTAACCTTAGGCAAGTTATTACACCTCTCAGGGCCCCAATTTTCAAACAGCTAACATAAGAGCAGTGATAAATACACTTCTTACTTTACAGAGCTTAAAGGATTAAAGGAGATAATGGCAGTTTGAAAATTGGGGCCCTGAGAGGTGTAATAACTTGCCTAAGGTTACATGGTTAAATGACAGAACTGATATTTGAACCCTGGTCTTTTGATTTCAAATCCACTACTTTTTTCCACTCCGATGTATGCTACCCATTGTTTAAGTGTGAATTTATTAAACGCTAATCTTTTATATACATTAGATTCTATTTCTTACTTATCTATTCTGTTCTACTGATCCTTCTCCATTGTTTTCCTGGTACTAGACAGGTTTTTTTTTTAGTTATTGCTTTATACTTCATGTTGATGTCTAGTAGTGCTGGACCTCTAAACAAAGGTATTACAATAGAATCTGACCGTCACTTTAAAACATAGCAAGCAATTTGGTTAAAAAATATCATTACACTTTTGTAATTTTGCCATGATTACAAAATACTATGCTTATTGTGTAAATGTTTTCTATGGCAATTCTTTCCATTGATTACTGTTTACAAGATTATTACTCAGCTTTCACAAATATTTTTTAACCAAATTGCTTGCTATGTTTTAAAGTGACGGTCAGATTCTATTGTAATACCTTTGTTTAGAGGTCCAGCACTACTAGACATCAACATGAAGTATAAAGCAATAACTAAAAAAAAA
>NW_020947562.1:0-3592 GCF_900497805.2 Vombatus ursinus | reverse complement strand
TTATCCTCACAATTACCCTGAAAGGGAGGTGGTAGATGCTGTTATTAACCCTATTTTACACATGAGAAACTAAGACAGGCAGAGGGTCACACAACTAGGTTACACATCTGTATCTCTATTTAAGACCCCTTCTGGGTGGATCTTGACTCCATCCTCTATATAATGGAGGCATTTTCTAGGACCACCGTACTTAGCTATACTTGACAGTATTCTCATTGTCTATTAATGCGTTACTACTTCCTAATGTGTCTTACAATCTCCTAAGTGTCTGAGAATTGATTTGATCTCTGGTCTTCCTGACTCCATGCCCAGCTCTCTATCTACTGCACCATCTAGCTGCCTCCAATAGAGAAGACTACCACCCTTCCCGTCACCAAGGTTGAGAACCTCAGTCATCTGTGACTGACTCTCTCTCTCTCTCTCCCTCTCTCTCTCTCTCTCTCTCTCTCTCTCTCTCTCTCTCTCTCTCTCTCTCTCTCTCTCTCTCTCTCTCTCTCTCTCTCCTCCCCACATACACACATATTCAATCAGTTACCAAGTCTTATTGATTATGCCTCCACTTTTCTCACATCGGTCACTTCTTTTTTAGTAAAATAAAAGTAATAATAACTCATATCTATGTAGTGCTTAAAGTTTCAGTTTGTTAAGCACTTCACATACATACAAGCATATATCTCATTTGATCTTCATGGCCAGCCCCCTACTTCAGGCCTAAATTAGGGAGTTGGGGCTCACTGTGGGAAGGGAAGATCATCAGGCTCTCTTGTCCATTTCTCCCACCATTTACCAAGAAATGGTTTCTAAATGGGTAATTTTATGACAAGTCGTTGACCACACCAAAAAAAAAAACAAAAAACAAAAAACAAAGGAAAACCCATGTACACAACTTTTGTAAAATCATAGATTTCAAGCTGGAAGGAACCTTAGAGGCCATCTAGTAAAATTACCATATTTTATAGATGAAGAAAATGAGGGCAGGAGAGTTCAAGTGACTTACCGAAGGTCATGTAGTAAATGGCAAATTGAGGGCTCAAACCCAAATCCTCTGACTTCAAATCCACTATGCTATGCTGTTATGAAAATTAAAAGATGATGACAAGGACCAGTAGGGAGGGAGGGAAGGAGGAAGGGAAGGAAGGAAGAAAGAAAGAAAGAAAGAAAGAAAGAAAGAAAGAAAGAAAGAAAGAAAGAAAGAAAGAAAGAAAGAAAGAAAGGAAGGAAGGAAGGAAGGAAGGAAGGAAGGAAGGAAGGAAGGAAGGAAGGAAGGAAGGAAGGAAGGAAGGAAGGAAGGAAGGAAGGAAGGAGGGAAGGAAGGAAGGAGGGAAGGAAGGAAAGAAAAAAGGAGAGTGGGAAGGGGAGGGGGAGGCAGGAGAGAGGAGAGAGAGAGAGAGAGAGAGAAAGAACACTCTCAAACCAGTCTCCCAATCTTAAAATGTGTTATTGCTATATAGGTGCAGCAAAACAGGCTTTCATTCAGAACTTTTATTTTTTATTTTATTTCGCATTTCCCAATATATAAGGAGTCTTGAATCAATGATAGAGGTTAACAAGTGAGTACAAAGAGATTAAAAGGCTTCAGCTTCAAAGCCCGCTTCATCTCTCACCTGGAATTTTTTTAATTTAATATTTTATTCTTCCCCAGTTACACGTAAAAACAATTTTTAACATTTATTTTTAAAACTTCCTCTCTCTCCACCACGCCCCATTGCAAAAACAAGCAATTCGATGCAGGTTACACATATGTAGTCACGCAAAGCATTTCCATAATAGTCATGTGAACGAAAACATAAACCAAAAAAAAAAAAAAAAGCCCTCAAGAAAAATAAAGAAAGTAAAAAAAGTATGCTTCACTCTGTATTCAGACACCATCAGTTCTTTCTCTGGGGATGGATAGCATTTTCATCATAAGTCTTTCAGAGTCAAGGATCACTGTATTGTTGGAAATAGCTAAGTCATTCATAGTTGATGATCTTACAATATTATTGTTATTTTGTACACAGCACATTTCACTTTGTGTCAGCCCACGCAAGTCTTTCCAGATTTTTTTCTGAGAACATCCTGCTCATCATTTTTTATAGCACAATAGTATTCCATCGCAATCATATGCCACAATTTGTTCAGCCATTCCCCAATCGATGGGCGTCCCCTCAATTTTCAATTCTTTGCCCCCAGAAAAGAACTGCTATAAATATTTTTGTACATATACGTCCTTTTCCTTTTTGTTTTTTATCTCTTTCAGGATATAG
The DNA here is from genome assembly GCF_900497805.2 of Vombatus ursinus. Classification (NCBI taxonomy): domain Eukaryota; kingdom Metazoa; phylum Chordata; class Mammalia; order Diprotodontia; family Vombatidae; genus Vombatus; species Vombatus ursinus. Next base: position 1,346 of record NW_020947562.1, on the reverse strand, counting down.
ACCTAGTAGTGGTATTGCTAGGTCAAAGGACACTCATGGTTTTACAGCCCTTTGACCTTAGTTCCAAATTATTTTATAGAACAGTTGAATCAATTCACAATTCCACATTAATGTGCATTAATATCTCATTTTTCCCACATCCCCTCCAGTATTTGTCATTCACCTTTTCTGTCCTATTAGCCAATTTAATAGGTATGAGGTAGTACCTCAGAATTGTTTTAATTTGCATTTTTTCATATGGCCATAGACAGTTTTGATTACTTCATCTGAAAACTGATCATATCTTTTGATTGTTTATCAATTGGGGAATGGTTCTTTTTTTTTATAAATTTGACTCTTCTCTATATGTTTGAGAAATGAGGCTTCATCAGAGCAATTTACTTCAAATTTTTTTTCATAATTACTATTGCTAACTGTATTTCCCTTCATCCTATTCCCCACCCTGGTTATTTTATTCTCTCTCTCCTGTCCCTGTCTCCCTATCCCTCCTCAAAAGTGTTTTGCTTCTGACTACCCCCTCCCTCAATCTGGCCTCCTTTCTATCACCTTCCCTTCTCCTATCCCCTTCCCCTCCTATTTCCTATATCCAATTTCATGTATATTTTATTCCCTTTTTGAGCCAATTCTCATGAGGGTAAGGTTCACTCACTCCCCCTCACTTCCTCTCCCTTCCGCTCCATTGTAAAAGCTTTTTCTTATCTCTTTTATGAGAGATAGTTTACTCTATTCTACCACTCCCTTTCTCTTTCTCCCAGTACATTACTCTCTCACACATTAATTTTACTTTTTAGATATTCCTACATATTCAACTTACACCTGTGCCCTTTGTCTATATATATTCCTTCTAACTACCCTAATAATAAGAAAGGTCTTATGAGATACAAATATCATCTTCCCATGCAGCAATGAAAAAGTTTAGCCTTATTAAGTCCGTTATGATATCCCTTTTCTGTTTATCTTTTTATGCTTCTCTTGAGTCTTGTATCCAAAAGTCTAATTTTCCATTCTGCTCTGGTCTTTTCATCAAGAATGTTTAAAAGTCTTCTATCTCAAAAAATTTTTAAAAATTAAAAAAAAAAGGAAATCCTCTATCTCATTTAATGTCTACCACCACCCCCACACCCTCACCAAGAATTATACTCAGTTTTGCTTGGTAAATGATGCTTGATTGTAATCCTAGCTCCTTTTCCCTCTGGAATATCATATTCCAAGCCCTCCAATCTTTTAATGTAGAAGATGCTAAATCTTGTGTTATCCTGGGGGTGGAGCCAAGATGGCAGAGTAAAGGCAAGGACTCATCTGAGCTCTCCCCCAAATCCCTCCAAATCCCTTTAAAAAATGACTCT
>NW_020947561.1:0-5449 GCF_900497805.2 Vombatus ursinus | reverse complement strand
AAATGCCTTAAAAAGCAGAATTGGCCAAATGTAAAGGAAGTCCAAAAACTCACTAAAGAAAATAATTCCTTAAAAATTCAAATGAAGGGGGCAGAGCTAAGATGGTGGAGGGAAAGCAGTGACTTGCTTGAGCTCTTCCCCAAACCCCTCCAAATACCTATAAAAAATGGCTCTAAACAAATTCTAAAGCAGCAGAACCCACAAAAAGACAGAGTGAAACAAATTTCCAGCCCAAGATAACCTGGATAGTTGATTGGAAAGATATATCCCACCGGGCAGGGAGAGGAGAGCAGTTTAGTGTGGGTGCGCAGGCCGCAGTAAACCTGGAGCAGGCCTCAGAGGACTGAATCATGGGCAGCTGTGGCAGTTTCCAGATTTCTCAACCCAAGAAGGCCAAAGACAACTTAGAAGATCAGTGGGAAAAGTTTGTTTCTGCGGTGGTGAGAGAGAAGCATGGTGGGGTTCCAGCTCCAGTCCCTGAGCTTGGCCACAGGGCAGGTGCTGCCTCCTGAGCTTCTGGCCCACAGACTGAGGGGAAATCGAATGGCTGATCAGAGGGGGATTGCAGGGATCTCTTTGCTGGTGCAAGATTCTCTTGCTTTGCCCGTGCTTGGATCTGAGTCACAGTTCTGGGTGGTGGTCCTGGGGTGAGGAGGAGCACATGGTGGAGCTTGTAGTGGCCATGGAGAGGAAATCCTTCTCACAGTTCCAAGGCAGAAAAGAGTGCTTGTCACTTGTAGACCAGAGCACAGGACAGGAAAGGAGCAAACACCTCACCCTTGATCATATCACCTTGGAAGAACTGAAAATTTACAGGTCCCTAGAAGTATCTCTGAAAACAGCTGCATAAAACCCCTGAAGCTTGGGACAGCACATTCTCCACACTAGAAATAGATTCCTACCTTAACAAAGAGTTTATAACTCGAGTAATTAGCCAGGATCATGAGCAAGCAGCACAAAAAGAGTCAGACTATATTATCTTACTTTGGTGACAAAGAAGATCAAAACACACAACCAGAAGAAGACAATAAAGCCAAAGCTCCTACATCCAAAGCCTCCAAGAAAAATATGAATTGGTCCCAGGCCATGGAAAAACTCAAAAAGAATTTTGAGAAGCAAGTAAGAGAAGTAGAAGAAAAACTGAGAGTAATGCCAAGGGAGACCCAAAAACATACTGAAGAAAATAACACCTTAAAAAATAGCCTAAACTTGATGCTTCCTGGCAATACAAAGATCTAAGACATCTCCAGAGGCCTTGTGATGGAAAATGCTATCCACATCCAAAGAAAGAACTGTGGAAGTTGAATTGCTATTTTTTTGTTTCCTCTTTCTGATGATTCCTCCTGTTGGTTTTAATTTTTACTTATAATATCACTAATGTGAAAATATGTTTAATATGAATGTAAATGTATAGCCTATATCAGATTGTGTGCCGTCTTGGGTAAGGTGGTGGGGAAGAAGGGGAGAAAAATTTTAAACTCAAAAGCATATGGAAGTGAGTATTGATAAATCAAAATAGATTAATAAAAAAAATAGCCTAACCCAAATGGTAAAAGAGTTCCAAAAAGCCAATAAGAAGAAGAATGCCCTAAAAGGCAAAATTGGCCAAATGGAAAAGGAAGTCCAAAAGATTACTGAAGAAAATACTTCCTTAAAAATTAGAATAGAGCAATTGGAAGCTAGAGACAATTTGAGAACAAGACACTGTAACACAAAAGAATGAAAAAATAGAAGAGAATGTGAAATGTCTCATTGGAAAAACAATTGACCTGGAAAATAGACCCAGGAGAGAGAAATTAAAAATTATTGGACTATCTGAAAGCCATGATCAAAAAAAGAGCCTAGACATCATCTTTCAAGAAATTATCAAGGAGAACTGCCCTGATATTTTAGAACCAGAGGGCAAAATAGAAATTGAAAGAATCCACCAATCACATCCTGAAAGAGATCCCCAAAGGAAAACTCCTAGGAATATTACAGCCAAATTCCAGAGTTCCCAGGTCAAGGAGAAAATATTGGAAGCAGCCAGAAAGAAATAATTCAAGTATTATGGAAACACAATCAGGATAACACAAGATTTAGTAGCTTCTACATTAAGGGATTAGAGGGCTTGGAATATGATATTCTGGAGGTCAAAAGAGCTAGGATTAAAACCAAGAATCACCTACCCAGAAAAACTGAATGTAATCAATGTGGTGAAAAATATTGACATTCAGTGATGCGGAGGAATTTAATGCATTCTTGAGAAGCCAGAGCTAAATAGAAAAACTGACTTTCAAATACAAGACTCAAGAGAAGCATGAAAAGGTAAACAGGAAAGAGAAATTATAAGGGACTTACTAAAGTTGAACTGTTTACATTCCTACATGGAAAGATGATATTTGTAACTCATGAGTCCTTTGTCAGTATTAGGGTAGTTAGAAGGAATATATATATATATATATATATATATATATATATATATATATATATATATAATATGTATATGTATATGTATATGTATATGTATATGTATATGTATATGTTAGAAGGAATATATATATATTATATGTGTGTATATATATATATATATATATATATATATATACAGAGGGTACGGAGTGAGTTGAATATGAAGGGATGAAATCTTGAAAAGAAAATTAAGGGTTGAGAGAGGAATGTACTGGGAGAAAGAAAAAGAGATAGGTAGAATGGGGTAAATTATCTCAGATAAAAGAGGCAAGAAAAAACTTTTACAGTGGAGGGGAAAAGAGGGGAAGTGAGAAGAAATGAGTGAACTTTACTCTCATCAGATTCGGCTTAAGGAGGAAATAACATACATACCCACATGGGTATGGAAATCTATCTTACCCTATAGGAAAGTAGGGGGGAAGGAGATAAGAGAGGGAGGGGTGTAGAAGGGAGGGAAGATTGGGGGAGGGGGTAATCAGAAGCAGACACTTTTGAGGAAGGACAGGGACAAAGGAAAGAATAGAATAAATGGGGGCTGGGATAGGATAGAGGGAAATATAGTTAGTCTTTCACAACATGACTGTTATGGAAGTGTTTTGCATGACTGCATATGTATAGCCTATGTCAAATTGCTTGCCTTCTCAATGAGGGTGGATGGGGAGGGAGAAGGAGAGAGAATTTTGAACTCAAAGTTTTAGAAACTAATGGGCTCAGTGTCATGTACCCCAAGACCCTCATTGGAATAAGCTCACCTCTCATTATAATATTCATTCTCTCTCATTACTTATTAACAAATCAGAGTCAATTGCCACCCTCAGGAATACCCACCTTTCCAAGAGCATGTAAGCAATGAGTGGGTTCCAAGAGGGGTCTTTGGCATTCAAGAGTGTTACTGACCCTTTTATTAATAAAATGTTTGCATTATTAATAAAATTATTAATTACCCAGAAACTATATTGATTGAACTTTTTAGATGTCATATTATTATTATTATTACTATAACAACAGAATTTGCTTCCTCAATGCTATCACATGACCCTTCACTTTCCTAAGATCTATCGTCGTATGTAAAGTTCTGAGGGGGAATATTGCTTTATTACAACCCCCATCCCAAAAAAATAGGAGGTAGTAAGGCATCAATAGATAATGAAAATATTATGAAGCATAGCTAAATATGCTGGTCCTAGAAAAACAACCCCATTGTACAGAGGATTAAGTCAAGACCCACACAGAAGGGGTTTTATATGTAGATATAGGCACAGACCAGGAGATTTGGTTTTGGGTTTTGTTTTTTTTTTTGTGGGAAAGATCAGAGTAGTAATAGGACCACTGCTTGAGGTAGAAAAGATAATTTTAACAGATGGTGGTGATAAGGCAGAGAGTTCTAATTAAGATGGAGATGTGAAGGGCCACAGAGGAGCCTAGCTCTCCCACATAAACTCTGTAATGATTTTGAAGGGCACCAGATTGAAAAATGAGCAAAAAATTCGACCAAAACAAGCAGTAAGCTTCTTCATCAAGCCCAGAACTGAACAAGAAGATAGTCAGAAGCTGCAGCACTGAGAGATCCACCAGGAAAGCCTACAGAAGCTCAGGTGAACACGCTGAAAGACCATGATAGTACAATGGATCTGTATCCCAAAAGACATAAAAAACAAAAGGAAAAGGATCTATATGTACAAAAATATTTCTAGCAGCTCTTTTCTGGGGGCAAAGAATTGGAAGTTGAGGGGATGCCCATCAATCAGTGGATGGCTGAACAAGTTGCAGTATATGATTATGAGGGAATACTATTATATAAGAAATGATGAGCAGAATGCTCTCAGAAAAACCTGGAAAGACTTGCATGGACTGATGCAAAGTGAAATGTACTGTACCCAAAGTAACAGCAATATGATAAGATGATCAGCTGTGAGTGACTTAGCTATTCTCAGTAATACAACAATCCAAGACAGTTCTGAAGGACTTATGATGAAAAATGCTGTGAGAAATGCAGAGGAGGAACTGATGGTGTCTGAATACAGATTGAAGCATACTTTTTTTAAACTTCATTTTTCTTGAGTTCTTTTTCTTGTCTCTGTTTTCTGTCACAACACGACTATTATGGATATATTTTGCATGACTACACATGTATAACATATCAAATTGCTTGTCTTCTCAATGAGGAGGAGTGGAGAGGGAAGAAGGGAGAGAATTTGGAACTCAACTTTCTAAAAACAAATGTTAAAAAAAAACAACGAATGTTAAAAATTGTTTTTGCATGTAACCAGGGGGAAAAAATCTAAATAAAAGCTAAAAAAAAGAATGTGACAGTGCCCCAACTCAAATAATAATAGCAATAATAATAATAATATTTATCTAGCTCTTACTATGTGCCAGGCGCTGTGCAAAGTGCTTTACAGTTACTATCTCATTTGACCTCCCACAACAACCCTGGGATGTAGGTGCTACTATTATCCCCACTTTACAGATGGGAAAATTAAGACAAACAGAGGTTAAGTGATTTGCCCAGTCATGCAGCTAAGTTTATGAAAGAGGATTTGAACTCAGATCTTCTAGACTCCAGGCCTAGCACCCTACCCACTGCATCAGCTAGCTGCTCCTACGTGAGGAAAAACTCACTAACAATTAGAGCTGCCCCAAAGTAAAATGTACTACTTCTCCTTCACCGGAAGCCTTCAAGCAAAGGCTGGGTGATTGATAACTAGTCAGAGATGTTGGGGTCTCCAGTGGGAAGGGGTTCTTATTCCAGTATGGGTAGGACTGAAGTCCCTTCAAACTTAGAAGTTGGGTGTTTTGTCTTCTTACTCCACCTGTGGATCTGTTTATGTGTAGATCAAGAGAGCAGAATGGTCTTTAAGGATCCTTTGACCTCTAAATACTAGCATTCTTAAAATGGTAGATTTCACTATCAGTTGGCACTGTGGACTGAGCTTCCCCTGGAGGCAAACTCTTGTATCAGGTAAACCAGATTGGTGCAGAGGAAGGACTGATACAG
>NW_020947560.1:0-1483 GCF_900497805.2 Vombatus ursinus | reverse complement strand
TACAGTCCTCACTCTCAGGAGTCTTAAAAAGATCATGAGAAAGAAGTACACATGAACATATCTTTTACACACAAAGTAGAACCACTCAAATGCAGCATTTTTCATAGACATCTCATACCCACCTCATCTAATATGGAACTCATTATCTTATCCCTTAAACCCTCCCCTCCTCCAAACTTCACTATTTCTTTTAAGGGGGAAGGGAATAAGCATTTCTAAAGTATTTCTAAGTATTTCTATTCACTATTTCTTTTAAGGGGGAAGGGAATAAGTATTTCTAAGTGTGCTATATGTCAGGCACTCTGCTAAGCATTTTGCAAAGGTTATCTTATTTTATCCTCATAACTATCCTGAAAGGTAGGTGGTAGATGCTGTTATTAACCCTATTTTACACATGAGAAACTAAGACAGACAGAGGGTCACACAACTAGGTTACACATCTGTATCTCTATTTAACACCCCTTCTGGGTGGATCTTGACTCCATCCTCTATATAGTGGAGGCATTTTCTAGGACCACCGTACTTAGCTATACTTGACAGTATTCTCATTATCTATTGATGCCTTACTACTTCCTAATGTGTCTTACAATCTCCTAAGTGTCTGAGAATTGATTTGATCTCTGGTCTTCCTGACTCCAGGCCTAGCTCTCTATCTACAGCACCATCTAGCTGCCTCCAGTAGAGAAAACTACCACCCTTCCTGTCACCAAGGTTCAGAACCTCAGTCATCTGCGACTGACTCTTTCTCTCTCTCTCACTCTCTCACTCTCTCCCTTTCTCTCTCTCTCCCTCTCTCCTTCTCTCTCCCTCTCTCCCTTTCTCTCTCTCTCCCCTCCCCACATACACACATATTCAATCAGTTACCAAGTCTTATTGATTATGCCTCCACTTTTCTCACATCTGTCACTTCTTTTTTAGTAAAATAAAAGTAATAATAACTCATATCTATGTAGTGCTTAAAGTTTCAGTTGGTTAAGCACTTCACATACATACAAGCATATATCTCATTTGATCTTTATGGCCAGCCGCCTACTTCAGGCCTAAATTAGGGAGTTGGGGCTCACTGTGGGAAGGGAAGATCATCAGGCTCTCTTGTCCATTTCTCCCACCATTTACCAAGAAATGATTTCTAAATGGGTAATTTTATGACAAGTCATTGACCACACCAAAAAAAAACAAAGGAGAACCCATGTACACAACTTTTGTAAAATCATAGATTTTAAGCTGGAAGGAACCTTAGAAGCCATCTAGTAAAATTACCATATTTTATAAATGAAGAAACTGAGGGCTAGAGAGTTCAAGTGACTTACCCAAGGTCACATAGTAAATGGCAAATTGAGGGCTCAAACCCAAATCCTCTGACTTCAAATCCACTATGCTATGCTGCTATGAAAATTAAAAGATGATAACAAGGACCAGTAGGGAGGGAGGGGAGGAAGAAAGAAAGAAAGAAAGAAAGAAAGAAAGAAAGAAAGAAAGAAAG
>NW_020947559.1:0-25793 GCF_900497805.2 Vombatus ursinus | reverse complement strand
GTACAAGATGGGAGGATTTCTATCAGCAGAGACAACGTGTACATGTAAAGAGACAGAAATTATACGTGAAGGAGAGATACAAGATGGGAGAATTAGCAGTTGAGGGAATTAATAAAGGGAATTAATATGTGCCATGTAAAAGACAGCCCCTGAGCTGAGTCCTGAAGGAAACTATTCAGTCAACAAGCATTTATTAAGCATGTTGTGCCATGCAATGAAATAAAAAGACCGTGGTTCCTGCCCTTGGAGCACTTATATTCTAACTTGGGGAGATAACATGTAAATAACTAGGTACATAGAAGATATATACAAAGTAAGCGGCAGGCAATCTGAGAGGAGAAGGCATTAGCAGCTTGAGGGGGACCAGGAAAGGTTTCCTACAGAAGGTAAGCTTTGAGATGAGTCTTAAAGGAAGCCAGGAAGGTGAGGGAGCAGAGCATTCCAGGGGATAGCCCAGGGGTGGAGAACCTGCAGCCTCCAGGCCACATATGGCCCTCTAGGACTGAATTCAAACTTCACAGAACAAATCCCCTTAATAAAAGGATTTATTCTATAAAATTTGGACTCAGTCAAAAGTTGAACCCAAGGACCTAGAAGGCCACATGTGGCCTCAAGGCTGCAGCTTCCCTACCCCTGGAATAGCCACTGCTAGGGCAACGAAACAGGACCTACAAAGTGGGGAAGAAGATAGCAGGATCACAGAACTGTTGGAGGAGAGGAGAGTACAAGAACACTGGAAAGGTAGAAGGGTGCCAGCTTATGAAAGGCTTTAAAAGCCAAAGGACTTTATATTTGATTTGGGATGTAATGGAGAGCCACCGCAGCTCACTGAGCAGTGCAGTGACACCCTCAGACTTCCACTTTAGAAAGTGGGAGCAATTCGAGGCAGAGTCCATTTCAAACTAAGCATCACAAGAGGCAGAGATGGGAAGGGAGTGAGCTTACTTTGTTGTTGCCTTTTTTCCCCAAACTGTTTTTCCTTTATTTTTTTTTTGGGGGGGGGAGAAGCAATTGAGGTTAAGTGACTTGCCCAGGGTCACGTAGCTAGTAAGTGTCTGAGGCCTGATTTGAATGCTGATCCTCCTTACTCCAAGCCCAAGTGCTCTATCCACTGTGCCACCTAGCTGCCCCTGCCCTTCCCTTAAAAAACACTCAATTAGTTCATATATTGAATGGGAAAAAAAAATGCCATGACCTAAAAGTGATTGCCAGTCCACTCTGGGTACCTGTGAGACAGTATGACATCCTTGTGCTTGGGAGCTTAACATCCTCTGAGAAACAAATACCATTATCCCTCTTCCCCTGGCCACATTCAAACACCACTCAACCAGCCTTCCCCCCTGAGATAAATGCCTAATGAGGATACCCTTCTCCATTCTAACTCAGCACTTTCCCATCTGCCCCTGAGTTGTGTCCCTCAGAATGAGGCAGATTGTTCTTATGCTTGAAGTGAAGACCATACACCTCCCACCTTTGCTTACCCAACTTTGCTCAGTGACTTTCTTCACCTCACCTTTCCTATGCCTAGTCTCAATTTAGGATCATAGCATGTCAATCCGGAAGGGGCTTTAAAGATCTATTAACTCTATGAGGGAGCTCTCTAGCTGGCCTCAGTTATGCCATATTAGTCATAAAGTTTTCCTCTTATTCCCACCTTTATTAATATTTATATTATTAGATTGTTCAAGGTTTTGTTCTACTGTTTTCCTTCCTTTCTCTCTCTGTCTCTTTTGCAGGTCCTCCTACCTCTACTCAGAAACGCAATTGTTTTTCTTTTTTAAATTTATTTTTAGTTTTCAGCATTCACTTACTAATTGTTCTTCTAACCCTCCTATTTCTTAGGTTTTAAACACACTCAGGTCAAATTAGAGGGCAGAGGAAAAGGTGTTGTGTAGGGGAAGAGATCTTTCACAAGGGACAAACAAAGGAAGGATTTCCTACTGATGAGAGGTGCTCCAACATTCCTATTTGCTGATGATGTCATACTTAATTGTATCAAGCCTGGGAAACAATAGTACACAGAAGAGGGATTAGAGTTTTTCTCCTAGGTCCCAAAGGGCAGCATAAGGAGCAGTGGGTGGAATTTACACAGAGTCACAAGTTGATTGTCTAGAAGAAAAGGCTTCCTAACAATTAGAGCAGTTCCCAAAGTATACTTTGCTGCTTGTGGAGATGGTGAGTTTACCATCACTGGAGGTCTTCAAGCTAAGGCTAGATAACATGGATTTGTATTGTACGTTGTAGGGAGGTTCTTTTTTCATGCCCTGGTTGGGATGAGATGGCTCACGAGGGCCCTTCCATCATGCAGATGTCATCTGTGAAAGCCTCCATAACTCCAAGAAGTACATAAGGACGCAAGAGACTGGTTTAGCCATCAATGGTGAAAAAATGAAGTGATGGAAAGTTCATCTTGAGCAATTGATGATATACAACAATTCAGTGGGAAGTGGGGTTAAATCGGTCCTTGGTTTGCTAACATGCGAAGCTGTCTTGGACAAATGGCAAATGGATCCTGGAATGGAGGGCAAGGAGGAAACCAGCTGGCATGTTTTTGGAAATTGGGCTGTGCTTTCAGTGAGTCTAAGCTGCTGACTACTGCCAGGGAAGTCTGTCTCTCACACTAAAATTCTCCCGGTGCCATGTCATGGCTTAGAATCTTACCACACCAAGAGGTAATGATGAATGAAAACAGATAACCCAGCGTTCATGGCATGACAGACACAAGCAGACTGGCATATGACATCAATGCATATAGCAAAAGGTGGTCATGGCCAAAGGCGTACCGGTTCATGTATCAAGAATGAGAAGCAAGGGATAGTCAGCTCAAATGGTGCACTGGGACCCCCCCAAATGCTCCAAGAACAAGGAAGGCCTCCACTGGGTTATGTAATACAGTCTCATCTATAGAGCAAAACGATAAAAATTTCACAGGCTAACAAGGTATGGAGAGGTTGTTCCACACACTGGAAGGGGAGGAAGGAGTGAGTACTTTGACAAAATTGAAACCAATCCAACTCAACATTCATTTATTTAGTGTTGACTAGGTAGAAGATGCTGTACTCCTCTGACCACACAAAGACAAAAGATAAAATAGTCCTTGCCCTCAGGGAGCTTATGATTCCATGGGGGGGGGGGGCTACATCATGTAATCAGAGAAGTGCAGAGATGAGTATTTATGGGGCACAGAAAACACTAACATCTAGGGGGACAAGGAAAGGTTTCTCATAGGAGGTAGTACTTGGGCTGGGCTTTCTTTGTTTTTTTCCTTACTTTTTAAGAAAATATTTTATTTTTTTCCCAGTTATATGTAAATACAATTTTAACATTCATTTAAAAAAAAAACTTTGAGTTCTAATATTTCTCCCTTCTTCCCTCTTCTCTCCCCTCCCTGAGATGGTAAGCAATTTGATATAGGTTATACATGTGCAATCAATGCAAAACATATTTCCATATTAGTCATGTTGTGAAAGACACAGACAAAAGGGAAAAAAAACCATGAAAAAAATAAAGTGGAAAATGGTATACTTTGATTTATATTCAGTCACCATCAGTTGTTTCTCTGGATGTGGATAGCATTTTTTCATGAGTCCTTTGGGACTGTCTTGGATCACTGTATTGCTGAGAAGAGCTAAGTCACTCACAGCTGATCGTCGTCCAATATTGCTGTTACTGTGTACAAGGTTCTTGCTCACCTCACTTTGCATCAGTTCATGCAGATCTTTCTTTCTAGTTTTTCTTTTGGGGGAAATCAGCCCTTGAGATGGGCTTTGTAACAAGCTAGAGCAGCGGTGGAGAATCTGTGACCTGGAGGCCCCATATGGCCTCCCTTTTAGGTCCTCAAGTGCGGCCTTTTGACTGAGTTCAAGTTTTATGGAACAAATCCTTTTTATTAATGGGATTTGTTCTGTGAAGTTTGGATTTGGTCAGGGCTGTACTTGAGGACCTAGAGGGCCACATGGGGCCTCAAGGCCACAGGTTCCCCAAGCCTTAGCTAGAACTTCCTAAGAGGCAGAGGTGAGGAAGGAGTGTATTCCAGGCATGGGAGGGGGAAGGGGGATATATTTCAAGGTAGTTAATAGTAAGAATAAGAATAATAAGAGGAGGAGAAGGAAGAGGAAGAAGAGGAGGAAGAAGAAGGAGAAGAGCTAATATTTATGTAGCGCTGTAAGATTTATAAAGCACTTTATACGTGTCATCTCAAATGATCCTCACTACAACCCTGTTTGGTAGATCATATTATTGTCCCAATTTTACAGACGAGGAAACTGAAGCAAACAGAACTTAAGTGACTTGCCTAGGGTCATACGAGTAGTAAGTGTCTGAGGCAGGATTTGAATTCAAAGCTCCCTGATTTCAAGTTCAGTTCTCTGTACAAACCCCGTTAAGCTTCCCACCAGGCCATGTCCTTTCCTGGTTTCAACCTCTCTAATTTAAAACTTCCTTTGCTAAGCTAAGATTCTAAGCTAAGATTATTCCATTCTCTCTAAAGCAAATATGGTCTCGAAGCAGCAGGTGCTCCTCCTGAAACATCACTCCCTACCAAGGATGCTCTAACATCTGAATGCTATCGACTCACTAAATAAATAATATACATTTGCACTATAGTCCTGCAGAAGATACTATATTGCCAAGGGACCTAAACATCTTAACAATAGCAAAATACATATTAATCTTTGGGAGTACACCTTAGAGAGAAAGCCTTGGGTTATCAAGGATATTTAAATGAAAATCACAGGTATCAGGCTAAACACCCATTGGGGAATTTAGGTTCCAAACAAACTCATGGCTCCATTCAAATTAATGGGGAGGAAGCACAAATGGAGGAAACAATTCTCAAAATACAGAGGAAGGAAAGCCCAAGATGTGACCAGCAATATTCTCAGTTTATAGAGACAGGTGTTCTTTCCTCCTCATAATAAGGTTAAATAGGGATGAAAAAAATGGAAGTTACTTTTTTCTTTCATGAGTTATTAATTCATTTAATATGTATTTGAGTGATTATTGATTTAATATACACTTGAACCATAACTAGGGCGGGATAGCTGGGGCTTTGCACCAGGGTGCCAAAATACAAAGAGTGCAAAAATGTTGAATGATGATTTGTGCAGTTTGAAAAATTTGTTACATTTTGACATTTGCATTGTTTCAATAGATCTTAGCCCCAAATTAGCAAGAATAATTTATTTAGCTAAGAAATAATCATGAGCTCTTGTCTGAATTAAATTATCTTAGCTTCCCTCTGCTAGGTGACAACCAGGGTCTGTCCTATGGCTCAGAGGAATCTGTCATAACTGCTTCTTGTATTATTTTCACAGGGTAGCTGGTGGCACAGATGATAGAGAGCTAGACTGATTCAGGAAGACCTGAGTTCAAATCCAGCCTCAGATACCAACTAGCTATGTGACCCTGGGCAAGTCATCTAACCCTGTTAGCCTCAGTTCCTTATCTGTACAATGAGTTGGAGAAGGAAATGGCAAACCACTCCAGTACCATTGCCAAGAAAACCCCAAATGCCATCATGAAGAGTTTTTCATGACTGAAAAAATAACTAAATCACAACAAAAATCGTTTTCACATTGTGGATTACAAAGTTCACTGGCCAGTAAGTCCCCTTGGTGGGGAGGAGTTGGCACAGAGTTGCAAAATCCCCGCAGGCTGAGATTGCTTTTGTCTTTGCAGTTCTAGCATGGTGCCTGGCATGTAGTTGTTGTTGATTCTTCCTCTGAACCTTCCTAAACCCAATCCTTCCTGTCTCCTCCCCACCCATCTCCAGCCCTTAACTCTGCTAGTTCACTCTCTCTTAACCCCCTTCTCTGTATTTCATCTTTCCCAGCCACCTATAAGTATGTTCTAGTATAAGGACCTTTCCTCAACTCCTGATACGCCCTCCAGCTACTGTCTCATCTCTCTCTTCTCTTCCAAAATTAACAGAAAAAGTAGCCTAAGGTCCATCCGCCTACTCCCTCACTTCCCACTATCCCCTCAAGCACCTACAACCTGACCCCAATCCCCACCATTCTCCTCATTCTGCTCTCCCAAAGGACACCAAAACCTCTGAGCTCATCAGCTTTTCCCCAGTACCTACTCTCCTCCGACAGCAATATGTTGATCAGGGCCACCACTACTCACCTGGTGGAAGTACTTGGAAGCTCTGGAGTTTCCCTCCCTTCCCACATTCTATATCTGACCGCTTCTTTCCCTTTTGTATCCTCCTCTCTATTCCCACTGCCACCAGTGAAGCTCTATGTCTTTAAAGGCTGTTTTTCCTTTTAAGCATGGAACACATTCATCTTGTAACTTTAAAAGCTGTCCAGCTTGTCAATGATTCTTCTTCACCTTCCTTTTGTTCTTTTCTATGTATCAAAAAAAATACTTCAATAAGCTCTTTCCTTCCTTTTCTTTTTCTTTTTTGGCTACTCTGTCTCTAGTTCTCCTTCCCTTCCTACCCCTAAATGAAAAGAAAAACAAAACCTTTATTTCCAATATGCATAGTCCAGAAAAACAGTTTTCTATACTAGTCCTGTCCAAAAATATGTTTCATTCTGCATTTCATTTCATCACTTCTGTCAAGAGGTGCTACCCCATCTGTTACAGTCCAGAAAATTTCACCTCCTCCACGAAACCTTCCCTGACACCTCCCCCCACACACCCTGCCCCAAGGCCATTCACCTCCGGTCATCTCACAAAGCACTTTGTTTATAAATACCTAACCTTTTACTATGTATTATAGTTTCTTGTGCAGGTAACTAAATGCAATTCAGTTAGAAATTAAAAAAAAAAGTGTGTGCTTACCACATATATTTAGCACTATGCTAAAGCCAAGGACACAAAGACAAAAACAAAATATTCCCTGACTTCAGAGAGCTTACATTTTACCATCACATCCTCTTGGAAGACTATAAACTCTACTAGTGCAAGGTCAGTGTTTTAGTGAACCTATTTATCTCCGCCCCCCCCAGCACAGGGTTCTCTCTACAACAGGTATCTATTGAAGGTTTATTGAACTAAACTCATAGATATATGCAGGATAGTTGGGGAGGTGGGGGCATACCAGGGACCAGGGACCAATTAGGATGCCATGCCATTAGTACAGAAAAGAGATAATAGGGTGCTGGTATTCAATTCAATTAATACAGATTAATTTTCTAATTGCAGGGCACTCCGCTAAACCTTGGGGAAGATACACAAAGAAAATGGAAAGGATAGGCCAATGGTGAGTGACCTCAGGCAGTAATCATTGTGGTATCTCATTTAACCCTCACA
The DNA here is from genome assembly GCF_900497805.2 of Vombatus ursinus. Lineage (NCBI taxonomy): Eukaryota > Metazoa > Chordata > Mammalia > Diprotodontia > Vombatidae > Vombatus > Vombatus ursinus. The sequence continues at coordinate 18,530 of NW_020947559.1, read as the reverse complement.
ATAATTCAGTAAGGAAGGTACTATTATTTTCTCCATTTTACAGATGAGGGAAATGAGGCAGAAAGAAGTTCAGTGACTTGCCAGAAGTACCTTTCTGTTCTTATAAAAGGCAGCAATTCATTGCTCATTTTTATAAATGACAGTGTCAGGTAGCTTAGCAACTGCTAACTAATTTTTATGTAAGTTTTAAATTTTTAAGTGACTTGCCAGAAGCATCTTTCTGGCCTCTCATAAAAGGCAGCATTTCACTGCTTATTTTTACGAATGACACTATCGTGTATCTTAGCAACTGCTGACTTTTTTTTTTTAACATACATGGCAACTGAAGACTGAATTGATGTAAGAATATTTCATATTCAGAAGCATTCAATTTCCTCAAATGAGATTTTCAGGGAATTTTGAACTAAAATGATTTAACATGAATTCAAGAATTAAGTAGACTCAAAATATGGCAATTGAGATAGGGATTAAATGATCCAATCATCAACTGACAAAACAGAAAAAAACAAAGTTAAACAAACAGCTAAAGATGGATCTCAGGTGCTGGTACAATCTATCCCGATAGGTGTTGCAAAATTTCCAATTTTTAGAATACTTTAAAGGTTTCAGAGATATGTACAAAGTTGCAAAAATGACCTGTTCCGTGACAGATTTTTAACCGTTGGTATGCCCAAAAGGTGATGAAAATTGGAATAAAATAAAGTCAAGAAAACTTTTAGAGGAATCAAGGCTCAAATCAACAGAGAAAAATACTTTAAACACCTTAGATTTTGTAGAATGACCTAATCATTCATCAGTCCCCAAACTGAATCACTGTTTGTACTGATTACTCATCAGGCTGTGAACATATGCAATGTATATTCACACATGTATAGCATATAGTAATACAGGAAGTTCTATGATTTCATCAATGTGGGAAACTCCCTCCACAGATGGACACTCTTGAGTGATGTAACAGATGTCTTACGGAGTTGCAAGTGAAGTGGGATTCCAACCTAGGTCTTTCTGATTTCAAACTCAGACTCAATCCACTATCCTGCCTCCGCCAATCTGCTGTTACAGAGTAAATAGTGATATGATTATGTCACACATGTAACAAAAACGACAGGTCAGTTTCAAGAACAGGGTTTTAAAATTAATTTCACACATAATACGACAGATTGTTTAAATATTTGGTACAATTTGGAAGACTCATTTTCCTGAGTTTAAATCTGGCTTAAGACACTTAATAGCTGTGTGACCCTGGGCAAATCACTTAACCCAGCTTGCCTCAGTTGCCTCATCTGTAAAATGAGCTGGAGAAGGAAATGGCAAATCACTCCAGTATATTTGCCAAGACAACCCCAAATGGGGGCATGAAGAGTCAGACACAACGAGATACAACTGAACAACAGCAACAATTTGAGCAGTTTAGAAATTTAACTGCTTTGCATTAGGATCATGGCTTTAAAGCTGGAAGGGACCTCAAACGTCCAACCAGTGCTAAAACCAAGACCCTAATTGCCAAGATAAGTGATACCATCACTTGTAAACAGTGAAATGCTGCCCTATGTGTGGACCAGAAAGGTACTTTAGGCAAGTCATTTGAACAGGTCACACAGGTAAATAAGGAACAGAGGCAGGATTTGAATCCATGGTTTCCAGACTCCTCAGTGCTTTCTCCTCTGTACCACAATGAGATAACTATTTCAAAGCTTTGGGATTTGGGGTCTGTTTTTTAAAGATGAGCTTCTCATAAACATCAATAACTGATCTATTATAGTAACTAATAGGTTATGCAACTCTCTGAAAGTGTTTTCATCGTCAAACATACTGCACTAAATATTTAGCTGGTCTGGAGAAAAGGGACTCCTACAAATAACAAAAAGACTTTGTCCATTTTATTAGTAAGGTGTTACTTCAATCGACTTGGTATCAGTTAAAAAGATTTTGAGTTAGACTGGTTTGCTTTGCATGATACATATTACAGCTCAGGCTATTTGCAACAGCCTGGACATCAATCCTAGAAAAACTTCACTCTTGTTTTTTGGTTTTTGTTTTTTTCCTCTAAATTAGATTTAAGGCAGGGTATTTAATTTCATCACTGACCGTAGAGAAACCCATAAACTTCTCATCCTGGACTCTTCTACCATCTAAAGCAAGACACCTAAAACACTTCTTAGAGCACAGATCTGATCTGCTCTTTTTTACTGTTTCCAGTATGGTATACTGACCTCAGCAAAACCTCTGAAGTACAGCCTATTTTGTGGCCTCCCAAATCCCATAAAAACTTGAATTCATTAACTTGATTTACTTTGGGTATTTTGTAATATACCTAAATATGAGTACAACTTTTGCAGATACCATTATTATTTCTAGGTCAGAGGTTCTACACCTAATTATACCCCCAGTTTCTGCTAGTTGACACATTAAAAGAAATAGGCTTGCCGGCACCTTATTTCTTTGGAAATCATTTGTTATCTATCAGGAACCACTGACTGTCAGCAATGTGTAGATTTCTTAGACTAGAGGTCTTTTAGGGAAACAACAATCGCAAGAGACAGACACATTAACTAAGGCCTCTAATTGTCAAAATCTGAACTGACCACTCCCCTTCCCCAAAAGAGCTTAAGCAAAGAAATGAGAGATCATTCCTATCTTATACTCCCAGGCTTTCTTGTAAATTTTAAAAGCCTAAGGACTCTTCAACACCCAAGAAAAGTTTGGCACCAACATTGTGAAAGGCCCACATGGGAGGATGTGGGATAGAAATAGGGGGATGCTCTAAAATTGAGTGTGGTTTTGTGAGGATGACTTCGAAATGGATTCGAAAAAAAGAGATGGTTGTGACAAAAGGAAGGTGCAATTGACGACAAACTCCCTCCGTAACCACCCTTTCATTGCGATCTTTAGAGAGAAGAACGCTTTAGAAGCTACCGAAAGAACAAGTTAGCAGGAGGAGGACGGTTGAGTGGTTCCCCTCACAAGCCTGGAGGATCTGGTGGGAAGATGTGCCTCCGAACCCTGGACGCCTCCCCGCCCCCATGGGTCGGGCTATCACCTCTTTCTTCCCGCCGTCTGGGGAAGCTGGCGAACGGACATCTCTGAGACACCCCTTTGCCATCATTAATCTTTAATTCCCACCCCCTTCTCTTCCTCTTAATGAGTTTCAACTTCGGACTTAGGTGTGGGGGAAGGTGCTGAGAGAAGGCAGTGGCTGTTCCCCTAGAGGGATGCGCCCAAGGTGAGCGAAAACGATGCTAACCTCTCCCTACCACCGCCTTTCTTCCTCCTCCATCTTCCAGTTCCCAGAACCTGCAGCCCACAAGCAGAGTGCACAGCAGGTTGGGGAACTGGGGGCGCCAGCCCAGCCAGAGTGAAGGGGCGAGGCCAAAGAGGTTGAGGCCAGCTTTTGGAGCAGCCACAGTAGACGGCTGGCTGGCTGCAGCTGCGGCACAGTCACAGCAGAGAGGCTGGGCAGAGGAAGGCGGTGGCATGCTACTACCGAGAGGAGAAGGAAGGAGGAGGAGAAGGAAAGAGGCGGTGGTGGCAAGTTCTTGTAGTAGTCACACGTTATAACGGAGCCTGACTAGTCACCCTCCTCCTCCCAGTCCCCAGGGCCGGGAGGGCGGTGCTGGGACTGGCACTCCTCTCCATCCTCTCCTCCACTGGCCCTGACTGCCCCATCTCCTTTACCTTTGGGTCCTTGGGCGGGCGGGCGAGGGGATGAGACCAGGCGAGGCGAGCGCGCTCCGAGCTAGCCTCACAGGAGGCGGCTGTTCTCCAAGATGGGAGGGTCGTCGGTGGGGCCACCGGGAGGCCGCCGAGGAGCGCGGCTCATGGCTTGTCTCAGTGGTAGCAATGCGGCGGCGGGGACAGCGGCCACTGCTGCTTCCTCCTCCCGGTTCCGAGGCAGGACGCAGCTAACGCCCCTGCCCCTTAACAGCCCTCCCCCCCGGCCTCCTCCTCCTCCTCCTTCCTTCTCCTCCTTCTCGGGCTGCTGCTGCTACCTCTGCTGCCGCTGCTGATGAAGCTGCCTTCAGCGTCACCCGGCGCCTGGCCCCGTGCCGTCTCTGCTGCTGCTGCTGATTCTGCCGCTGCTGTTCTGATTCCGTCGCTGCCCCGGCTGCTCCAGCTGCTGCTGCCCCCGCCGCCGCTCCTGCGGCCAGCGCCGCCCAGCTCCCGGCCCCCAGGGAGGGCGGGCCTTGACTCCCACCCCCTGCCCACCGGCGGTGGCGCGCTGAAATCAGCGGGACCCACTCCTGCGCCCTGGCCGTCGTGACGCAAGCAGGCGTTCCAGGGGGATCCTTCCCGCTCGCCCAAGCAGCCCTAGCACCGAGCTGGGAGCGGCGCAGGCGGTGGCTGCAGCTCTGTGTGCTGGAGGGCTGGATAGGCGCGAGCCTCCCGGGCTTCCCGGGCTGGAGTCCCCCCCCCTTCCCCCGTGAGGGTGTGGGTGTGGGTGATTAGGCGGCGGCTGCTGGCTGTGCAAGGTCCCACATCCCCGAACAATGCCAGGAAAAGCTGGGGGCTTCTTTGGGCGGCCACCCCCACCGCCCGCCCGCCCGCCCCTCCATCCAAAGGAGAAGCGAGGAAGGGAGAAGCGGGGACTATAACTAGCCATGGTAGGAACTCCTCGGACTATCCCGGGTCGGGAATGGCGATAATCCTCCCCCACACACTCGCCTTCCCTTCCCTCCTGGCCGAGCCCGCGACCCCGAGAGAAGGAAGGGTTAAGAAGGGCAAGGCCCAGTCGGCTGGGATGTGGAGCAGGATGGGAGGGGGTGGGGACAACTGCAATTTCCTGAACCGGCAACCCACCTCCTCCCACCCCCCACCCCCGACAGTCCCCACTCCCAGGTAGCCCCCGGCAGAGAGCTACTAAATTTCTACTTGATGAGCCAGTCGCTCTCCTGCAGGGATCCCCACTTATCCTAAAGTTGCTGTGAGAATTCACTCATTTACTATCCGCACAACCAGGTCTAACCTTTCGGCTATCCCACGCCCTAGCAACGCCCGGGCTGTGCATATCTGGAGTGGAGAGCACACATGAAGTGCGACCTGGTACACACTTGGGAAGCCTTTCTTCCTCTTTGCTTCGTCTTTCCTCCCTACCCAGATTCTTTTTCCATCTTTAAGGCTACCACGTGTATGGGAAATACTTGGGTCCAAACTGCAGACCTGGAGAGGTCATTAGGAGACACTTCTTTCTGAGGCGGCATCAATAAAAGAAGGATTCTAGAAGAACGAATTAAACACACAGCTCTGGCCTGGCAAATTGGGCAGGAAATAGATTTGGACGACCTGGACGGCTTTAGGCAGCCATCAGCCTCACGCAAGGGGGCCGGATCCAACAAACAGACCTCGAGAAAATAGGCCCCGCTTTCTTTTCCTCCCCTTACTTCGTCTCTGACTGGATGAGAATTATACAGTAGTTGTCCGACGCCTTTACAACTTCCTGGCTGAAGCTCCAGCAAGCCACCCTCCTTTAGTGCCTTCCTTGTAACTCTGTTCTACTTTCCTGGAAGCCTACCTCGAATGCCCCTAGGGCTGCTCTGAGGATATCTCTAATCCCAACCTTATTAAGCAGGCTGACTCATCAAGGTGGACTTCATATGCCCTCAACTGAAACAAATTCTCAAGATAACCAGATGAATGAGAGGAGCATCTGTGGGTGGGGCTTACCAGAGCATGTTACTAGGTAGAAAAAAAAGGACGAGATTGTGGACATTGAGTTGGAAAGGATTGTAGAAAGTCACTTAGTCTAGCCCGTACCCTAATGTACACTACGAGTGCTGGCCCTTAGAGAAAACCCCTTACCTCCCCTGGAGCAGCTTCTTTTATCAGACCTAAATCTGCCATTGCATTTCTGGGGCCAACCAGAATGAGTCCAAAGTCCCTTCACCGTAGAATGTAAATACCTGGAGGTCAGGAGTTGCTTCAATCTTGTATTTGAATTTTTTTTTATTAATTTATTTTGATTTATCAATAATCACTTCCATATGCTTTTGAGTTTAAAATTTTTCTCCCCCTTCCTCACCACCACCCTCCCCAAGGCAGTGCACAATCTGATATAGGCTATACATTTACATTGATATTAAACATATTTTCACATTAGTGATGTTGTAAGTAAGAATTAGAATCAACAGGAGGAACCATCAGAAAGAGGAAACAAAACTCAACAGAAAAGAAAAAAAAAGCAATTCAACTTCCATAGTTCTTTCTTTGGGTGTGGATAGCATTTTCCATCACAAGGCCTCTGGAGATGTCTTAGATCCTTATATTGCCAGAAGGGTTAAGTTTATCAATATTAGTCATCACACAATGAGGCTGTTATCGTGTACAATGTTCTCTTGGTTTTGCTCACATCACTCAGCATCAGTCCAAACAAGTCTTTCCGGGTTTTTCTGAAGTCAGCCTGTTCATCATTTCTTATAGCACAATGGTATTCCATCACATTCATATACCACAACTTGCTCAGCCATTCCCCAATTGATGGGCATCCTCTCAATTTCCAATTCTTTGCCAAAATTCTTTGAGTCCAAAGTCCCTTCACTGTAGAATGTAAACACCTGGAGGTCAGGAGTTGCTTCAATCTTGTATTTGAATATTCAAAGCAGAGCTTGACGCCTAGTGGGAGTTTGTTTAATAGATGATGGGTGAATTGAATTCTGCCTCTCAGTCTTTGAAGACAGCTCTCTTGACCTGCCCAAATCTTCTCTTCTTCAGGCTAAACATGCCCACTTCTTCCAAGTGATTCTTCCCTTGTATGGTCTCTAGTCCTTCCATACCACCCTGGATCAGACTTCTGTATGTGAGCTCCAGTATGCTGGTGACTTCTGAAATGGAATCCCCAGAACTGAAAACAGTTCACTTTGACTGATGGATTTCAGTAGTTGATCCATCCTAGGAAAATGATAGATCCAAGCGATCTCCCTAAAGCATTGATCTGACCATGACACTCCCAGCTCAACAAACTGCACTGACTTTCACCTCCGGGATTACATATAAAATCCTCTGGCATTCAAAGCCCTTCATAACCTGTCCCAACCCCATCCTCTCCAGCACCCCCCCCACACACACTTTCCTGGTCTTCTTATACCTTACATCCTTCCCCCTTCCCACTATGTACAGTTATTACTTCCACATCAAGGATGTTGATCCAGAAAATCCATGTGAAAAATCTTGGCCGTCTTCTTCTTCTTCTTCTTCGCCGAAGAGCATCTGTCTGAACATTAGTAAACTATTGGCTAGATTTTAACAGTCTGAGCAGTGGCTAGATTTTAAGAATCTGAGCAGTGGCTACATTATAAGAATCTAAGCCTTTTGTGTGTGTGTGTGTGTGTGTGTGTGTGTGTGTGTGTGTGTGTGTGGCAGTTGAGGTTAAGTGACTTGCCCAGAGTCATGAGTGTTAAGTCTCTGACACCTCATTTGAAGGAGTCTTCCTGACTCCAGGGCCCATGCTCTATCCACTGCTCCACCCAGCTGCCCCCTTGCCTCTCTTTTCTTACCAGAGAAGAAGTATGAATTATTATGGTATTAAAAGATAAAATGTGTTGATATTATACAATAACATACACATATTTTATGCAATTCTGAGTTTCTAAACTTTGTCTGTGTTGTCTGCTGGCCTTAATATGTCATCTGCGGCTCCTGCAAAACTCCTAAAAAATTCCCATTTAATTTCTTATGCCAATCCTCCCTGTATTGAAATGGAGATGGGCAAAGTGCCGATATGGAAAGGGTAGCTATTCTTCTCATGCTTCCATCCATCAGTACTAGCCCTCCTTGCTAGATCTCTCCACTCTAAGCAACCACGAGCCCCTTGAGAACAAAAGATGTCATTTATCTTTCTTTGTATACTACTCAGACCTTAGAACAGTGCATGGCACCCAATTTGTCTACCATTTTTGAAGAGGATCAGTGACCTCCCAGGTGACATATTGACTTTCAAGTGAATTGGATTTAAGTGAGGCAGAGCTTCACAAAGACATTAGCCTCACTCTTTCTTCCAGAGTCATCGAAGTCCAGACAACTGTTGACAGTCCAGAATTCAGTGGAAGACCCTGGATTCTTTGATGTCTGGCCAAGCTCTAAGCATTCCATACCACCTGCTTCAGTGACCTTCATGACCTTTGGAACAAACAGTTCTCCCCTACCTATTCCACTGGAAGAAGCTTTCATGTGCTTGTTGTAGACACCCGTCTCCCCATTCACCAACAGGTTTGAGGCCTGTCAGTTACCCTGAACTCAGTTTAGCCTGTCTGCTGAAAGTTTCCCAGGATGCAGCCACTGTTCATGCTACAGTTTCTTGGAGCCACAGGTGAGATTTGGGTGACAGGTGAACACCAAAGGTGGATAAGGAGCCTGAAAAAGGCTCAGGAAGCTCTTGTACCAGAGGTGTTAGTCCGTGGGTACCTAATAAATGTCTATTCACTGACTGAAGTCACTGGATAAAAATGCCCCAATATATTCTTCTTTTTTTTTTTTTTTGCCCCATTATCTTCTGAGGTAGCTCAGCCTGGTAGGAACATGTCTGGGCTCCGGGGTCTTGCTCTGTTCACTCTTTACTAAATACTAATTGACATCTGTCCCTTGAATGGTGATGATAGCCGTTGTGGCCTAGGATGAGCTCTCATCAAAATTTTTTCTTCTGGCTTTTATCTCATGTTAATATCCCTAGAACCTTGGTGACACTGAAATGCTTCAGTGACTGTCCAGCCACTATGGAGGCTCAAGTGGCCTTCTCTAAACCACAGACCCTTCAGTTTTTTTGAACTTATCTAGGCAGTTAGGTGGCACAGTGGATAAAGGGCTAGACTTAGAATCATGAAGACCTGAGTTCAAATCCTGCCTCAGATGCTTACTAGCTGTATGAGCCTAGACAAGTCACTTAACCTTGCTAAGCCTTAGTTTCCTCATCTGTAAAATGGGGATAATAACACCTACCCTCACTTGGTTGTTGTGAGGATAAACGGAGATAACATGTGGTCATATAAATACTAGCTATGTCAGATTCCTGGCAGCTGAACACCCATGGCTACCTGCACAGGTTCTGACCAGTATTCAGCTTCGGCTGAGAACCACATTCTTCACAGCACCATCAAAAGATGCTTAGTCCATCAGTTCTTCCTACTTGATACGTCTGAAGCCCAATAAACTTCCTCTCCTGTCCTGGTATGATTCAAGTTCATTCGAAGTCCATACTTGCCTGACCCTCCTCAAAACCCCTCCAGTAGAGCTCTAACTGATTGAAATCAAGTGTCTGTTTTCACCTCTTGGTGAAAGCCTCTTGGTTCCCTGGCTTCCTTCAAATTCCAGCTCCAATCCCACCTTCCACAGGAAGCTTTTGCTAAACCCCATTATTTCTAGCATCTTACCTCTCTGGTCCCTCTCTGATTTATGCAAAGTCTTGTTTCTACATAGTCTGTATGTTGTCCCCTGGGAGCTCCTTGAAAACAGATTTTTTTTTTCTGTTGTTGTTGACCTTTTCTTAGTATCTCCAGTGGTGGTTAGCACAGTTCTTGGCACATAGTAAGTATTTAATAAATGTTTATTGACTGACTGCACCCCCATCCACAAATGTCAATTCTCCTCTTTCAACTGTTCCTCAAATCCCTGGGTTAAGAGCACACAGGTGTGTCTTCTAAAAGTACAGTTCCCCATACAGACTGAACTGACTTTGCCAAGCTCAAGTCCTACCCTCTTTCCCCACCGCAGAAAAAACAAAATCGCAACACAGCGCTCTTTCCACTACTCAGTGCTGGCCACTTCGAAACGGAGGACAAAAATAATCAGCTGGTGTTTATGTTCCTGGTTAAACTCTTTCAGCCTGAAGGATGCCTTACTCGAATGAAACCTTTGGCAATGGAAATGACAAATCATGCATCATCATAAAACTCAACCCAGTTCTAGCCTTTAGACTTAAGCCTCCCCCCAAAAACCTCGATTCTCTGGAAAAGGGTCTGATGGTATGTTACAATCCAAATGCCCTGCTTGCTCATTGTGCTGGCCAGAGAGAGGAGATGAAGGTAAAGTTGGAACCAGGGAATACTTTGGCATAGGGAACTCTTCTGGATTTCCTCTGCAGTATTAGTCATATTATGGTAAATTTCTGCGGCCAGTGTATCTCCAGCCCCTTCTCGCAATGCCCTTCCCCAGTGACTACTGACCCAGAAGGACACAAGAGTCTAAGACTTACTGATGGTGAGAACATTGGCTGTAGTGAAGAAGACCATTTTCAGGAATGCTTCGATAGGAAATTTGTGTTTTGATCACATTTCTGAAACTGGAATCCTTTTCTTATTGATGAATAATTTCAGGGATACTTTATCTTAATTGCTCATTGCATTATTTTTAGTTTCTCTGTGAAGGACCCTTATTGTCCTCAAGTCTTTCTGTTAGTTAATTAATAGCCTGTAAAGGAACACGTATAGGTTACTGGAAGGAGGGGGAGGAAAGAAGCTCCTATTTCAATGAAGCCTGTAGCAGACTCATTATTTTTAAGCAAGAATCTTTTGTGACAAGAGTACGCAAATTAGGGATTTATCTGTGAATTCATCCTTGTAGTGAACTCTAGGTATGGGAATTAGATTAGAACCCTTCTATGATTTGGTAGATAAGGCTTAGTTTCCCCAGGCTCGGAAAGATTAAGGAATAATGCCTGGTCGAGCTGAATTTGAACTCAGGTCATAGTATTGTTGAGAGGCAAATTAGACAGAGCTAACCCTGAAGCCAGGAAGACCTGCCTTTCATCCAGACCGGCTGTGTGACCTTGGGCAAGTCACTTAGCTTCTCAATGCTCTAGGGATCTCTAAAAAGTGGTGGTACAGAGAAGGCTCCAGTTCACATTGGTAGAGTTTCTTTACCTGGAAGTTACTTCCACCAGGGAAATCACAGGTCCAGTCCCTATTTCTAGCTGGAGCTGAAAGGGAACTCAGAGACCGTCTTGTCCAACTTTCTCACTCTATAGATAAGGAAACTAAGTCCCTAAGAGCTTACGTGGAAGAGCTGAGATTTGAACCCAGATAAAATGCTTTTTAAACCAGGGGTGGGGAATCTGTGGCCTCGAGGCTGCATGTGACCTTCTGGGTCCTTGGGTGCAGCCTTTTGACTAAGTCCAAGTTTTACAGAACAAATCCTTTTATGAAGAGCATTTGGTCTGTGAAGTTTGGATTCAATCAAAGGGCCACACTTGAGGACCTAGAGGGCCACATGTGGCCTCGAGGCCTCAGGTTCCCCAAATCTTGCTTTAGTTGGAGGCACAATGTATAGAGTGATGGACTTCGGAGTCCATCTTGATTCCAAATCTTGCCTCAGATACTTGACCCAGGGCAGATGATTTAGCCTTAGATTGTTTGTCCGTGGAAAGGGAGTAATCATTGCACTTACCTTACAACGTTGTTGTAATACTCAAATGAAATAACATACATAAGGTACTTTTAACTTTCAACCCATGTTAAGTACTTTGTGCTATGTAAATACCATTATTATTTTTATTATTCTCCACTGTGCCATGTTTCCTGACTTTAAGCCCTGAACATTATGATACTGCCTCTAAGTGTCGTGGTAGGGCATGAATAATCACCTCTTAATTAATCTGTTGTTTGTTTGAAAGAGTTAGATATTCCTCTACTATGTTTTTTCCAAGAGCTAGAAGGGAGGAGGAACACACATGTGTCTGTATATGTGTATATACATGTACACGTACATATGTACATATATATGCATACATACATTTACACACATATACCTGTCTACCTGGAAAATGTTTACTTTTCAGGAACAGATGGGGGGTGATTCCAGAGAACTGAAAATAAAACATGCTATCAAGAGGTAATAGACAGGTCTTTGTTCTAAGAGAGATGGCCAAATGACCATCCTTTTATCAATAACTTGTTGACCTTATTAATTAAATGATTAGATTACCCAGAAAAAAAGAGGTAATGGACAAAAGTAGAATGAAACATATTCTTTTTGACATGATTAGTGTGGGGATTTGTTTTGCTGGACTGTGCATGTTTATTACAAGGCTTTTCTTTTAATGTTCAATGGAGGGAGTGAGAAAGAAAGATAAATGTAATTTTCTTAAAAGAGCAATTAGGTGGCAAACTTTTCTCGTTTTTGAATTGGTCCTGACTTTTTAATAAAATCAACATTCTATATTTGACTTGAAAACTATGTACACACCCAAACTCTAAAGCTCTTCTAAACTACCCAAGCACCAGATTCCTGAGGAAACCAGTATTAAAATTAGATTTCTGGATGTTGCTTACAAACAGCCATTCTATCTTCCCCTGACATTCATTCACTACCAAGGGTCCAAGGGTGGTTAAACTCTTGACTTTTCAATCTAGGATTTTCACCAGGATTTATGGGAGGGCATGGACACAGAACACAGGACAGAGTTCTCCACATCCAGACAGGAATAGGCTTCGACCCGTAGCTTGGGAAGGAATAGCCATATCAGTTAATCATAGATGTATCAAAGTCAATATCACTCGTCATACTATTTGAAAATAGAAATTAACATGGATTCCTTTGTAAAATGTTGTTGATTGTGCCTGATGTTATATAATAACAAAACTAACACCTCCACCCAACCCATCTTGCCCTACATCCTCTAGCTTACACATTCTGAGACTGTTTCTGAGCCATGTGGGTGTGCGCCTGGTAGAAAAGAGCACAAGTTTGTTCTAAGTTCCTCTTCTGTAGTACATCTGCACCAGTTAACACTCTCTGATTAAATATTGAGCTAAAATCTACCTTTTTGCAAGTTTCCAGACTGAAATCCTTGCTTTAAAAAATGCCAAGTGAGAGCACATTATAAGGTTCCCTAGAAAACTTTCTGTAAACTGAAAGTTGCCTTAGAGGTGAAAAGCCCTATCTTGAACCTAAAATAACAAAGCTGGTTTGGTGCCAGAGGAAAGGGTGGTGCTGTGGGCCTAAAAATAAGCCCTCCTAGAGACTTTACTTCTAATTCTTCTGCAGCGAGTCGCATGTCTTTGCACACTGAGAAATGAGAGGGTTGGTTGTTGCATGTTAGGCTTTTCTCCAGGCAGGCAGACAAGGTTTGCTTTAAATTTGTACTTGCATGTTCCACAAGGTTCCAAGGCCCTTCCCCCAGCCGTTGGAGCCAGCCAAGCTAGCCATCCTTGTCTTTCACAATATGGTATTCATACCCCAAACACGCTCCCTGAAAGTAGCACTTGTTCTCTGGTAGTTTACTGGAAGCAGGACTCTTAATTAAAAAGATCGTAAAGGGAATGGCTGTTTTGGGCTTTGACAATGGCAGTTGAGTACATCTGGGAAGCTAATGAGGCTCTCACAGGGAGAACTCAACAGCGCACATCCCAAGGATCTGTGGCTTGCCTCCGGTAACCAGATCCGAGAGGTAAGGAGGATCTTAGAAAATGGAAGTCTCCTCCAGCTCTAAACCCTCCAATTGTTGTACCTAAGTAGCACCAAGCTTTGGGCTACAATTCATGGGGTGATAGCCAGGCCTGGGATTCTCCACCTCCTTACACCTCCTCCTCCCAGAGTCCCTTGTTCCCTTTTCAGACTTGACTAAAGTAGACCTTTCCTGAGCCCCACCCCCATCCCCATTTCTAATTGCTCTCCTCCCAGAAATTATTTAGCAGTCACTTTATAGTTTGCATTTTCAATGTAGAGAAGGGCAAACTGAGGCAGAGAGAGGCTGCGCTGCTGACTAACAATTCTGTGTTACCAACCTGATGCAGTCCATTACAGGCTAGACCAATGCAGGACTGCTTGCTAAGGGGCCTACTTTTAAGAAACAGAGAGATATGTCTGGTGCCTCCTTTGATTCTGAGGCCCGGCCATCACTGACCCTGGATGGAAACTTTAGTGGAGGCAGTATTATTGTGGCTACTTGTGTTTCACACATAAACTTGATTCCACCTCTGGAAACTTACCTGTAAAAGTTCTTGTTTTAGAAAATACAAGCCCAACTGTGCTCTCTCTACACTGAAAACAAGATGCATTTTCTTATACTCTTCTATTTTTAACGTTTCTTCATTTTATCGGTTTACAATGTTCTTCTTTAGCAGGAAAAAAAAAACAACTCGGAATGCTGATTTGGCCTTCGAAGCACTAACAGGGGGGAGAGAAGCCTCTTCAAGACCTTTGGCTCTATTTCTTGGTAGTTTTTTTAGAAAAGCCCGTGGTCACCTAGGTCAAAATGGGATAGCCTATTCACTAGCTAAGAAGTCAGTATTGGTGATGTGGCTTAGTTTTGATGGAATTTTTTTCCCTTCTTATTTATTCTTTGTTATAAAAGATGGCTCACTGGGTAGGGAAATGGAAAGGGGTAGATATATCTGGACATGAAGGTGATTATAAACACAACTTGTGACTAGCCAATGGGGCCCAGTCCTCGGGGCAAGCACAGTATATGTTTCCTGCAGGCGATCTGAGTGGAGGCTTGGTGAACCTATTTCTAGAAATGCATGATGGCACAGGAAGGGCCCTTTTGATACAGAGCATGCACAGGCACTCAATGACTGTTTCCTGTGCTGTATTAGATGATGACAGAGAGTCATTTTATTGGCTGCTGAGCTGAACTGAGTGTGCTTGCAAAAGGCATGGACAGAGAGAAGTCTCTCTCTCTGTCTCTGTGTCACTGTCTCTCTCTCTCTCTCCTCTTTCTCTCTCTGTTTCTCTCTCCCTCCCCATCTCTTTCTCTCCCTGTCTCTGTGTCTCTATGTCTCTCTGTCTCTTTCTTTCTCCTTCCCTTTCCTCCTTCCCTTTTTCTCCTCTCTCCAATCTTTCTCTCTCTCTAATCTCTCTCTCTCTCTCTCCTCTCTCTCTCTGTTTCTGTCTCTCTCTCCCTCCCTTCCTCTTTTTCTCTCATCGCCTTTCTGTCTATGTCTCTCTCTCTCAGTCTGTCTCTCTCTCTCTGTGTCATTCTCTCTCTCCCCCTCCCTCCCTCCCTCTTTCTCTTTTTGTCTCTCTGTCTGTCTTTCTATGTCTGTCTCTCTGTCTCTCTCCCTGTCTGTCTCCCTCTCTCCCTCCTCCCATCTTTTTCTCTCTGTCTCTGTGTCTCTATGTCTCTCTGTCTCTCTCTCCCTCCCTTTCTCCTCCTTCCTTCTCTCTCTCCTCTCTCTCTCCACTCTCTCTCTCTCTCTCTCCCTTCTTTTCCCTCTCTGTCTCTGTCTTTCTCTCTGTGTCTCTTTCTCCCTCCCTTTCTGCTCCTTCACTCTCTCTCCTCTCTCTTTCCAGTCTCTCTCTCTCCTCCCCTTCCTCCCTTCCTCCCTCTCTCTCTCTCTTTCTCTAGGTCCCTCTGTATCTTTCTGTCTTCATCTCCAGCTGTCCCTCTGTGTCTATGTGTGTCTCTGACTATGTGAGAAGGACAAAATGCTCTTAGCTTCCAGGGGTCAGTCCCTTTTGCACCTGGTCACCACGTAGCTTCAAACACACACACGTACTTTTGTTTCTTCTGTGTCTGGTGTGTTTATTCTTTATTGATCCTAGGTTAATATGTATCAGGGAAACAATGACATTGTGAACTTCAAAAGATCATGAGCTCACCAAAAGTGCAATGACAGTAACTGAATCTGATAGCCTGTGTAGCCTTGAGGAATGACTATTTTGACCCAGCTCAGTATTAGAAAAGCCCAACAGCTGAGGCACTGTGCCTTTCAATGAAGGGAGTGCCTAGGTTATCAGCTATGTGGTACCCAGAAGTAAATTTGATGGGAGGACTGGTTTGTAGCTAACCTCCCCACCCCACCTTAAATTTAAGGCCCATCTCTCAGGAGACTGAGATGGTAGAGGAGAGTGTTCCCCCCCAGCTTCATGGGGAATATTTTGTGGGTTGAGTCTACTCTTCCTGGGCACCAAAGTGTAGAGGAGAAAGAATAAGAATGTATGCCCTGTTTAATTTGCGGAGACATTTTATACTTCTGTTCTTGCTATATCTTCTCAGTAAACAGCCCTTTGCGAAATCTAATTGATCTTAGTTGGTTATCAGTTATATCAAGATGTCAGCTGGTCAAAATGATATCAGGTTAGTAATCTCTAGAGATCCAATGGGAGCTGCAGTAGAGAAAGATATCCCCAACCCTATGGGGATAACCTCTAGAATCCTAAGAAAGGATTCTAATAGCTGAGTTCTGGGAACTGGACCTGCCAATGTGGGTGGAGGAAGGGAGTTGGGACAATGAACACTGAGCCTATTTGCCATACACAAAAAAAAAAAGCCCTTTTTTTTTAAAAGTTAGTGTCAGACATATCACATCACAACTCAAAAATTTCTCAATAGTTCCTTATTGCGTCTAGGATAAAATAAAACTTTTCAGCCTGCTTTTCTAAGTCTTTCATAATATCATTCCCACCTTCAGTGGTCACTCATGGGCCTGATCCCAATACTCATTGGCATGGCAGCTTTAGCCTGTTTCGTTTTTCTGACCCGTTCTAGATTGCCTTTCCTTCGGCAGCCTAGTGGCCCTCCACTCCTGAGGGTACTTAGCATATTGTGGTTGGGCTTTAGCTTTCCTGGAGCTCAGAACTCCTGAACTCGATTGATCCACCAGCAGCAAGGAGTACAGGCAACTACCAACACATTCATCCTAACAGAACTCTAGATCTCTCTCCTCTGTGCCTCTTCAGGCCTGGACTGATCATTCTCCTCACCTCTGACTCCAAGAATCCATGCCTTCTTTCAAAGCACAGCTTAGCTCTCAACCTTCCATGGGAGGTCTTTCCTGATCTCCATTGTCCTGCCGCCACCCAATTTGCCAATGCTCTCTCATTCTTGAAATTACTTTGTAATAACATTGATATTGTAGTATATTCATTTATCACGCATGTTGTACAGTAGAATGTACACCTTTTGAGGTCAGGAGCTATTTTCATTTTGTCTTGTTTGATTTTGTATCACCAGCGCCTAGCTCAGTGTACATAACAGGTGCTGGTTCCTTGAACGTAGTAGGTGCTTAATAAATGCTTTAAATTTATTTAACTTGAATTGACATGATCACTAGCACCCAACAAATGGAAATGAAAGACAGACTGACCATGGGGGTGGTACCAAAGCCCCAAATCAGGATGAATTATACAACATTTCTCCCAAGTAACTTAGCTTTTTATCCCCTTTACCTAGAGGTGGGGCTTTCCATTTTGGAGCTATAACAAGGCTTCTTTATGCCTTTGCTTTTTATTTCCAAAGATTTGCCCTCTAGGACTGAGTCTGAGATTGTCTGCAACCATTTTTCTTTCTTTCTTTTTAAAAGCAATGTTTTACTTTTTCCCCAATTACATGTAAAAACAATTTTTAACACTTTAAAAAATTTTTTTTGAGTTCCAAATTCTTTCCCTAACTCCCTCCCCTTCTCCCTCCCTGAGATGGTAAACAATTTGTTATAGGTTATACATGCAACCATTTCTCCTACAAATAATTATCTCCTATGATAAGATGAATGGAGGAACCCCTACCTTCGGGAGAAAAAAAAGAGCAGAAGATCTGCTTTGTTCATTTTTGTTGAGAAATGTTCTTTTCTTTGGCCTTTCCCTATCATCCTTTGGGCTTTTTTTTTTTTTTATATTTATTTAAAACTCTGTTTGCCCCAGTCTGAAATCTTAAGAGTGATCTTTGACCATTCCCCTTCCCTCCCTGTCTACACCCAATCATTGACAAGCCTTGGCCATTGAATGCCTTCAACATCTCTCAGTTACCCCACATTGCTCCTCCATTCATCTGGCCACCCTCTTGACTTTCATCACTGCTTTGGCCTGGACTACTGTAACAGCCTCCTAACTGGTCTCCCTACCCCCAGCTTCACCCTCCTTCAGTAGATCCCTTCACACATAGCTGCTAAAATCATCTTTGTGCAGCACAAGACCGACAATCGCTCACTCCCATGCTCACTTACCTTCAATGGCTCCCTAGTACCTCCAAGATACAAGATGAACTCCTTCTGGTGGGATTTAAATACCACAAGGCCCTCTACAATCTAGCTCCAACCTACCTTTCCGGTTTTATTTGACATTATTCCCCCCTCCCCAACCCCCCCCCCCATGCTCTGCACCAGGCAACCTGGATTGCTAGCTGTTTCCCAGTTTCACCCTGAGCTCTTCTGTCTGCCTAAATTCTCCATGCCTGTCACAGTGTCTCTTTCTCCTTTTTATTACAATCATCTCTTCATTCAACAATCACCGTGTGTGTGCCAGCTGCATCCACAGTTATCTCCCTATCCCAGGCCCTCTCAGTTAGGTCAGGCTCAGCTTCCTTTGTTTTTAACTTTGCATTCCCCAAGGCAGTGGCTTTGCCCCGAGGCAGGAGTATAACAAATGTTTACAGACTCAAATTCTTACATGTTAGCGCATGCTGCCGCAGCCCTGTTTATCAAGAGATCCCTGGCCTGGTAGACCTAGAAGTTAGTTATTAGTTGAATAACATGCTATGGCTTTCTTAGTTATTGCTACTGTTGTTTGCCTTCTGACATTACATAGTCTCTTAAATATTACCTCCTACAGACATCTTTTTTTGGGGGGGGGTGATGTTCGTCTGGATCTGTGATAATTGGCTAAGGAAC
>NW_020947558.1:0-25798 GCF_900497805.2 Vombatus ursinus | reverse complement strand
GTACAAGATGGGAGGATTTCTATCAGCAGAGACAACGTGTACATGTAAAGAGACAGAAATTATACGTGAAGGAGAGATACAAGATGGGAGAATTAGCAGTTGAGGGAATTAATAAAGGGAATTAATATGTGCCATGTAAAAGACAGCCCCTGAGCTGAGTCCTGAAGGAAACTATTCAGTCAACAAGCATTTATTAAGCATGTTGTGCCATGCAATGAAATAAAAAGACCGTGGTTCCTGCCCTTGGAGCACTTATATTCTAACTTGGGGAGATAACATGTAAATAACTAGGTACATAGAAGATATATACAAAGTAAGCGGCAGGCAATCTGAGAGGAGAAGGCATTAGCAGCTTGAGGGGGACCAGGAAAGGTTTCCTACAGAAGGTAAGCTTTGAGATGAGTCTTAAAGGAAGCCAGGAAGGTGAGGGAGCAGAGCATTCCAGGGGATAGCCCAGGGGTGGAGAACCTGCAGCCTCCAGGCCACATATGGCCCTCTAGGACTGAATTCAAACTTCACAGAACAAATCCCCTTAATAAAAGGATTTATTCTATAAAATTTGGACTCAGTCAAAAGTTGAACCCAAGGACCTAGAAGGCCACATGTGGCCTCAAGGCTGCAGCTTCCCTACCCCTGGAATAGCCACTGCTAGGGCAACGAAACAGGACCTACAAAGTGGGGAAGAAGATAGCAGGATCACAGAACTGTTGGAGGAGAGGAGAGTACAAGAACACTGGAAAGGTAGAAGGGTGCCAGCTTATGAAAGGCTTTAAAAGCCAAAGGACTTTATATTTGATTTGGGATGTAATGGAGAGCCACCGCAGCTCACTGAGCAGTGCAGTGACACCCTCAGACTTCCACTTTAGAAAGTGGGAGCAATTCGAGGCAGAGTCCATTTCAAACTAAGCATCACAAGAGGCAGAGATGGGAAGGGAGTGAGCTTACTTTGTTGTTGCCTTTTTTCCCCAAACTGTTTTTCCTTTATTTTTTTTTTGGGGGGGGGAGAAGCAATTGAGGTTAAGTGACTTGCCCAGGGTCACGTAGCTAGTAAGTGTCTGAGGCCTGATTTGAATGCTGATCCTCCTTACTCCAAGCCCAAGTGCTCTATCCACTGTGCCACCTAGCTGCCCCTGCCCTTCCCTTAAAAAACACTCAATTAGTTCATATATTGAATGGGAAAAAAAAATGCCATGACCTAAAAGTGATTGCCAGTCCACTCTGGGTACCTGTGAGACAGTATGACATCCTTGTGCTTGGGAGCTTAACATCCTCTGAGAAACAAATACCATTATCCCTCTTCCCCTGGCCACATTCAAACACCACTCAACCAGCCTTCCCCCCTGAGATAAATGCCTAATGAGGATACCCTTCTCCATTCTAACTCAGCACTTTCCCATCTGCCCCTGAGTTGTGTCCCTCAGAATGAGGCAGATTGTTCTTATGCTTGAAGTGAAGACCATACACCTCCCACCTTTGCTTACCCAACTTTGCTCAGTGACTTTCTTCACCTCACCTTTCCTATGCCTAGTCTCAATTTAGGATCATAGCATGTCAATCCGGAAGGGGCTTTAAAGATCTATTAACTCTATGAGGGAGCTCTCTAGCTGGCCTCAGTTATGCCATATTAGTCATAAAGTTTTCCTCTTATTCCCACCTTTATTAATATTTATATTATTAGATTGTTCAAGGTTTTGTTCTACTGTTTTCCTTCCTTTCTCTCTCTGTCTCTTTTGCAGGTCCTCCTACCTCTACTCAGAAACGCAATTGTTTTTCTTTTTTAAATTTATTTTTAGTTTTCAGCATTCACTTACTAATTGTTCTTCTAACCCTCCTATTTCTTAGGTTTTAAACACACTCAGGTCAAATTAGAGGGCAGAGGAAAAGGTGTTGTGTAGGGGAAGAGATCTTTCACAAGGGACAAACAAAGGAAGGATTTCCTACTGATGAGAGGTGCTCCAACATTCCTATTTGCTGATGATGTCATACTTAATTGTATCAAGCCTGGGAAACAATAGTACACAGAAGAGGGATTAGAGTTTTTCTCCTAGGTCCCAAAGGGCAGCATAAGGAGCAGTGGGTGGAATTTACACAGAGTCACAAGTTGATTGTCTAGAAGAAAAGGCTTCCTAACAATTAGAGCAGTTCCCAAAGTATACTTTGCTGCTTGTGGAGATGGTGAGTTTACCATCACTGGAGGTCTTCAAGCTAAGGCTAGATAACATGGATTTGTATTGTACGTTGTAGGGAGGTTCTTTTTTCATGCCCTGGTTGGGATGAGATGGCTCACGAGGGCCCTTCCATCATGCAGATGTCATCTGTGAAAGCCTCCATAACTCCAAGAAGTACATAAGGACGCAAGAGACTGGTTTAGCCATCAATGGTGAAAAAATGAAGTGATGGAAAGTTCATCTTGAGCAATTGATGATATACAACAATTCAGTGGGAAGTGGGGTTAAATCGGTCCTTGGTTTGCTAACATGCGAAGCTGTCTTGGACAAATGGCAAATGGATCCTGGAATGGAGGGCAAGGAGGAAACCAGCTGGCATGTTTTTGGAAATTGGGCTGTGCTTTCAGTGAGTCTAAGCTGCTGACTACTGCCAGGGAAGTCTGTCTCTCACACTAAAATTCTCCCGGTGCCATGTCATGGCTTAGAATCTTACCACACCAAGAGGTAATGATGAATGAAAACAGATAACCCAGCGTTCATGGCATGACAGACACAAGCAGACTGGCATATGACATCAATGCATATAGCAAAAGGTGGTCATGGCCAAAGGCGTACCGGTTCATGTATCAAGAATGAGAAGCAAGGGATAGTCAGCTCAAATGGTGCACTGGGACCCCCCCCAAATGCTCCAAGAACAAGGAAGGCCTCCACTGGGTTATGTAATACAGTCTCATCTATAGAGCAAAACGATAAAAATTTCACAGGCTAACAAGGTATGGAGAGGTTGTTCCACACACTGGAAGGGGAGGAAGGAGTGAGTACTTTGACAAAATTGAAACCAATCCAACTCAACATTCATTTATTTAGTGTTGACTAGGTAGAAGATGCTGTACTCCTCTGACCACACAAAGACAAAAGATAAAATAGTCCTTGCCCTCAGGGAGCTTATGATTCCATGGGGGGGGGGGGCTACATCATGTAATCAGAGAAGTGCAGAGATGAGTATTTATGGGGCACAGAAAACACTAACATCTAGGGGGACAAGGAAAGGTTTCTCATAGGAGGTAGTACTTGGGCTGGGCTTTCTTTGTTTTTTTCCTTACTTTTTAAGAAAATATTTTATTTTTTTCCCAGTTATATGTAAATACAATTTTAACATTCATTTAAAAAAAAAACTTTGAGTTCTAATATTTCTCCCTTCTTCCCTCTTCTCTCCCCTCCCTGAGATGGTAAGCAATTTGATATAGGTTATACATGTGCAATCAATGCAAAACATATTTCCATATTAGTCATGTTGTGAAAGACACAGACAAAAGGGAAAAAAAACCATGAAAAAAATAAAGTGGAAAATGGTATACTTTGATTTATATTCAGTCACCATCAGTTGTTTCTCTGGATGTGGATAGCATTTTTTCATGAGTCCTTTGGGACTGTCTTGGATCACTGTATTGCTGAGAAGAGCTAAGTCACTCACAGCTGATCGTCGTCCAATATTGCTGTTACTGTGTACAAGGTTCTTGCTCACCTCACTTTGCATCAGTTCATGCAGATCTTTCTTTCTAGTTTTTCTTTTGGGGGAAATCAGCCCTTGAGATGGGCTTTGTAACAAGCTAGAGCAGCGGTGGAGAATCTGTGACCTGGAGGCCCCATATGGCCTCCCTTTTAGGTCCTCAAGTGCGGCCTTTTGACTGAGTTCAAGTTTTATGGAACAAATCCTTTTTATTAATGGGATTTGTTCTGTGAAGTTTGGATTTGGTCAGGGCTGTACTTGAGGACCTAGAGGGCCACATGGGGCCTCAAGGCCACAGGTTCCCCAAGCCTTAGCTAGAACTTCCTAAGAGGCAGAGGTGAGGAAGGAGTGTATTCCAGGCATGGGAGGGGGAAGGGGGATATATTTCAAGGTAGTTAATAGTAAGAATAAGAATAATAAGAGGAGGAGAAGGAAGAGGAAGAAGAGGAGGAAGAAGAAGGAGAAGAGCTAATATTTATGTAGCGCTGTAAGATTTATAAAGCACTTTATACGTGTCATCTCAAATGATCCTCACTACAACCCTGTTTGGTAGATCATATTATTGTCCCAATTTTACAGACGAGGAAACTGAAGCAAACAGAACTTAAGTGACTTGCCTAGGGTCATACGAGTAGTAAGTGTCTGAGGCAGGATTTGAATTCAAAGCTCCCTGATTTCAAGTTCAGTTCTCTGTACAAACCCCGTTAAGCTTCCCACCAGGCCATGTCCTTTCCTGGTTTCAACCTCTCTAATTTAAAACTTCCTTTGCTAAGCTAAGATTCTAAGCTAAGATTATTCCATTCTCTCTAAAGCAAATATGGTCTCGAAGCAGCAGGTGCTCCTCCTGAAACATCACTCCCTACCAAGGATGCTCTAACATCTGAATGCTATCGACTCACTAAATAAATAATATACATTTGCACTATAGTCCTGCAGAAGATACTATATTGCCAAGGGACCTAAACATCTTAACAATAGCAAAATACATATTAATCTTTGGGAGTACACCTTAGAGAGAAAGCCTTGGGTTATCAAGGATATTTAAATGAAAATCACAGGTATCAGGCTAAACACCCATTGGGGAATTTAGGTTCCAAACAAACTCATGGCTCCATTCAAATTAATGGGGAGGAAGCACAAATGGAGGAAACAATTCTCAAAATACAGAGGAAGGAAAGCCCAAGATGTGACCAGCAATATTCTCAGTTTATAGAGACAGGTGTTCTTTCCTCCTCATAATAAGGTTAAATAGGGATGAAAAAAATGGAAGTTACTTTTTTCTTTCATGAGTTATTAATTCATTTAATATGTATTTGAGTGATTATTGATTTAATATACACTTGAACCATAACTAGGGCGGGATAGCTGGGGCTTTGCACCAGGGTGCCAAAATACAAAGAGTGCAAAAATGTTGAATGATGATTTGTGCAGTTTGAAAAATTTGTTACATTTTGACATTTGCATTGTTTCAATAGATCTTAGCCCCAAATTAGCAAGAATAATTTATTTAGCTAAGAAATAATCATGAGCTCTTGTCTGAATTAAATTATCTTAGCTTCCCTCTGCTAGGTGACAACCAGGGTCTGTCCTATGGCTCAGAGGAATCTGTCATAACTGCTTCTTGTATTATTTTCACAGGGTAGCTGGTGGCACAGATGATAGAGAGCTAGACTGATTCAGGAAGACCTGAGTTCAAATCCAGCCTCAGATACCAACTAGCTATGTGACCCTGGGCAAGTCATCTAACCCTGTTAGCCTCAGTTCCTTATCTGTACAATGAGTTGGAGAAGGAAATGGCAAACCACTCCAGTACCATTGCCAAGAAAACCCCAAATGCCATCATGAAGAGTTTTTCATGACTGAAAAAATAACTAAATCACAACAAAAATCGTTTTCACATTGTGGATTACAAAGTTCACTGGCCAGTAAGTCCCCTTGGTGGGGAGGAGTTGGCACAGAGTTGCAAAATCCCCGCAGGCTGAGATTGCTTTTGTCTTTGCAGTTCTAGCATGGTGCCTGGCATGTAGTTGTTGTTGATTCTTCCTCTGAACCTTCCTAAACCCAATCCTTCCTGTCTCCTCCCCACCCATCTCCAGCCCTTAACTCTGCTAGTTCACTCTCTCTTAACCCCCTTCTCTGTATTTCATCTTTCCCAGCCACCTATAAGTATGTTCTAGTATAAGGACCTTTCCTCAACTCCTGATACGCCCTCCAGCTACTGTCTCATCTCTCTCTTCTCTTCCAAAATTAACAGAAAAAGTAGCCTAAGGTCCATCCGCCTACTCCCTCACTTCCCACTATCCCCTCAAGCACCTACAACCTGACCCCAATCCCCACCATTCTCCTCATTCTGCTCTCCCAAAGGACACCAAAACCTCTGAGCTCATCAGCTTTTCCCCAGTACCTACTCTCCTCCGACAGCAATATGTTGATCAGGGCCACCACTACTCACCTGGTGGAAGTACTTGGAAGCTCTGGAGTTTCCCTCCCTTCCCACATTCTATATCTGACCGCTTCTTTCCCTTTTGTATCCTCCTCTCTATTCCCACTGCCACCAGTGAAGCTCTATGTCTTTAAAGGCTGTTTTTCCTTTTAAGCATGGAACACATTCATCTTGTAACTTTAAAAGCTGTCCAGCTTGTCAATGATTCTTCTTCACCTTCCTTTTGTTCTTTTCTATGTATCAAAAAAAATACTTCAATAAGCTCTTTCCTTCCTTTTCTTTTTCTTTTTTGGCTACTCTGTCTCTAGTTCTCCTTCCCTTCCTACCCCTAAATGAAAAGAAAAACAAAACCTTTATTTCCAATATGCATAGTCCAGAAAAACAGTTTTCTATACTAGTCCTGTCCAAAAATATGTTTCATTCTGCATTTCATTTCATCACTTCTGTCAAGAGGTGCTACCCCATCTGTTACAGTCCAGAAAATTTCACCTCCTCCACGAAACCTTCCCTGACACCTCCCCCCACACACCCTGCCCCAAGGCCATTCACCTCCGGTCATCTCACAAAGCACTTTGTTTATAAATACCTAACCTTTTACTATGTATTATAGTTTCTTGTGCAGGTAACTAAATGCAATTCAGTTAGAAATTAAAAAAAAAAGTGTGTGCTTACCACATATATTTAGCACTATGCTAAAGCCAAGGACACAAAGACAAAAACAAAATATTCCCTGACTTCAGAGAGCTTACATTTTACCATCACATCCTCTTGGAAGACTATAAACTCTACTAGTGCAAGGTCAGTGTTTTAGTGAACCTATTTATCTCCGCCCCCCCCCAGCACAGGGTTCTCTCTACAACAGGTATCTATTGAAGGTTTATTGAACTAAACTCATAGATATATGCAGGATAGTTGGGGAGGTGGGGGCATACCAGGGACCAGGGACCAATTAGGATGCCATGCCATTAGTACAGAAAAGAGATAATAGGGTGCTGGTATTCAATTCAATTAATACAGATTAATTTTCTAATTGCAGGGCACTCCGCTAAACCTTGGGGAAGATACACAAAGAAAATGGAAAGGATAGGCCAATGGTGAGTGACCTCAGGCAGTAATCATTGTGGTATCTCATTTAACCCTCACAATAATTCAGTAAGGAAGGTACTATTATTTTCTCCATTTTACAGATGAGGGAAATGAGGCAGAAAGAAGTTCAGTGACTTGCCAGAAGTACCTTTCTGTTCTTATAAAAGGCAGCAATTCATTGCTCATTTTTATAAATGACAGTGTCAGGTAGCTTAGCAACTGCTAACTAATTTTTATGTAAGTTTTAAATTTTTAAGTGACTTGCCAGAAGCATCTTTCTGGCCTCTCATAAAAGGCAGCATTTCACTGCTTATTTTTACGAATGACACTATCGTGTATCTTAGCAACTGCTGACTTTTTTTTTTTAACATACATGGCAACTGAAGACTGAATTGATGTAAGAATATTTCATATTCAGAAGCATTCAATTTCCTCAAATGAGATTTTCAGGGAATTTTGAACTAAAATGATTTAACATGAATTCAAGAATTAAGTAGACTCAAAATATGGCAATTGAGATAGGGATTAAATGATCCAATCATCAACTGACAAAACAGAAAAAAACAAAGTTAAACAAACAGCTAAAGATGGATCTCAGGTGCTGGTACAATCTATCCCGATAGGTGTTGCAAAATTTCCAATTTTTAGAATACTTTAAAGGTTTCAGAGATATGTACAAAGTTGCAAAAATGACCTGTTCCGTGACAGATTTTTAACCGTTGGTATGCCCAAAAGGTGATGAAAATTGGAATAAAATAAAGTCAAGAAAACTTTTAGAGGAATCAAGGCTCAAATCAACAGAGAAAAATACTTTAAACACCTTAGATTTTGTAGAATGACCTAATCATTCATCAGTCCCCAAACTGAATCACTGTTTGTACTGATTACTCATCAGGCTGTGAACATATGCAATGTATATTCACACATGTATAGCATATAGTAATACAGGAAGTTCTATGATTTCATCAATGTGGGAAACTCCCTCCACAGATGGACACTCTTGAGTGATGTAACAGATGTCTTACGGAGTTGCAAGTGAAGTGGGATTCCAACCTAGGTCTTTCTGATTTCAAACTCAGACTCAATCCACTATCCTGCCTCCGCCAATCTGCTGTTACAGAGTAAATAGTGATATGATTATGTCACACATGTAACAAAAACGACAGGTCAGTTTCAAGAACAGGGTTTTAAAATTAATTTCACACATAATACGACAGATTGTTTAAATATTTGGTACAATTTGGAAGACTCATTTTCCTGAGTTTAAATCTGGCTTAAGACACTTAATAGCTGTGTGACCCTGGGCAAATCACTTAACCCAGCTTGCCTCAGTTGCCTCATCTGTAAAATGAGCTGGAGAAGGAAATGGCAAATCACTCCAGTATATTTGCCAAGACAACCCCAAATGGGGGCATGAAGAGTCAGACACAACGAGATACAACTGAACAACAGCAACAATTTGAGCAGTTTAGAAATTTAACTGCTTTGCATTAGGATCATGGCTTTAAAGCTGGAAGGGACCTCAAACGTCCAACCAGTGCTAAAACCAAGACCCTAATTGCCAAGATAAGTGATACCATCACTTGTAAACAGTGAAATGCTGCCCTATGTGTGGACCAGAAAGGTACTTTAGGCAAGTCATTTGAACAGGTCACACAGGTAAATAAGGAACAGAGGCAGGATTTGAATCCATGGTTTCCAGACTCCTCAGTGCTTTCTCCTCTGTACCACAATGAGATAACTATTTCAAAGCTTTGGGATTTGGGGTCTGTTTTTTAAAGATGAGCTTCTCATAAACATCAATAACTGATCTATTATAGTAACTAATAGGTTATGCAACTCTCTGAAAGTGTTTTCATCGTCAAACATACTGCACTAAATATTTAGCTGGTCTGGAGAAAAGGGACTCCTACAAATAACAAAAAGACTTTGTCCATTTTATTAGTAAGGTGTTACTTCAATCGACTTGGTATCAGTTAAAAAGATTTTGAGTTAGACTGGTTTGCTTTGCATGATACATATTACAGCTCAGGCTATTTGCAACAGCCTGGACATCAATCCTAGAAAAACTTCACTCTTGTTTTTTGGTTTTTGTTTTTTTCCTCTAAATTAGATTTAAGGCAGGGTATTTAATTTCATCACTGACCGTAGAGAAACCCATAAACTTCTCATCCTGGACTCTTCTACCATCTAAAGCAAGACACCTAAAACACTTCTTAGAGCACAGATCTGATCTGCTCTTTTTTACTGTTTCCAGTATGGTATACTGACCTCAGCAAAACCTCTGAAGTACAGCCTATTTTGTGGCCTCCCAAATCCCATAAAAACTTGAATTCATTAACTTGATTTACTTTGGGTATTTTGTAATATACCTAAATATGAGTACAACTTTTGCAGATACCATTATTATTTCTAGGTCAGAGGTTCTACACCTAATTATACCCCCAGTTTCTGCTAGTTGACACATTAAAAGAAATAGGCTTGCCGGCACCTTATTTCTTTGGAAATCATTTGTTATCTATCAGGAACCACTGACTGTCAGCAATGTGTAGATTTCTTAGACTAGAGGTCTTTTAGGGAAACAACAATCGCAAGAGACAGACACATTAACTAAGGCCTCTAATTGTCAAAATCTGAACTGACCACTCCCCTTCCCCAAAAGAGCTTAAGCAAAGAAATGAGAGATCATTCCTATCTTATACTCCCAGGCTTTCTTGTAAATTTTAAAAGCCTAAGGACTCTTCAACACCCAAGAAAAGTTTGGCACCAACATTGTGAAAGGCCCACATGGGAGGATGTGGGATAGAAATAGGGGGATGCTCTAAAATTGAGTGTGGTTTTGTGAGGATGACTTCGAAATGGATTCGAAAAAAAGAGATGGTTGTGACAAAAGGAAGGTGCAATTGACGACAAACTCCCTCCGTAACCACCCTTTCATTGCGATCTTTAGAGAGAAGAACGCTTTAGAAGCTACCGAAAGAACAAGTTAGCAGGAGGAGGACGGTTGAGTGGTTCCCCTCACAAGCCTGGAGGATCTGGTGGGAAGATGTGCCTCCGAACCCTGGACGCCTCCCCGCCCCCATGGGTCGGGCTATCACCTCTTTCTTCCCGCCGTCTGGGGAAGCTGGCGAACGGACATCTCTGAGACACCCCTTTGCCATCATTAATCTTTAATTCCCACCCCCTTCTCTTCCTCTTAATGAGTTTCAACTTCGGACTTAGGTGTGGGGGAAGGTGCTGAGAGAAGGCAGTGGCTGTTCCCCTAGAGGGATGCGCCCAAGGTGAGCGAAAACGATGCTAACCTCTCCCTACCACCGCCTTTCTTCCTCCTCCATCTTCCAGTTCCCAGAACCTGCAGCCCACAAGCAGAGTGCACAGCAGGTTGGGGAACTGGGGGCGCCAGCCCAGCCAGAGTGAAGGGGCGAGGCCAAAGAGGTTGAGGCCAGCTTTTGGAGCAGCCACAGTAGACGGCTGGCTGGCTGCAGCTGCGGCACAGTCACAGCAGAGAGGCTGGGCAGAGGAAGGCGGTGGCATGCTACTACCGAGAGGAGAAGGAAGGAGGAGGAGAAGGAAAGAGGCGGTGGTGGCAAGTTCTTGTAGTAGTC
Organism: Vombatus ursinus; assembly: GCF_900497805.2. Classification (NCBI taxonomy): domain Eukaryota; kingdom Metazoa; phylum Chordata; class Mammalia; order Diprotodontia; family Vombatidae; genus Vombatus; species Vombatus ursinus. The sequence continues at coordinate 14,986 of NW_020947558.1, read as the reverse complement.
ACACGTTATAACGGAGCCTGACTAGTCACCCTCCTCCTCCCAGTCCCCAGGGCCGGGAGGGCGGTGCTGGGACTGGCACTCCTCTCCATCCTCTCCTCCACTGGCCCTGACTGCCCCATCTCCTTTACCTTTGGGTCCTTGGGCGGGCGGGCGAGGGGATGAGACCAGGCGAGGCGAGCGCGCTCCGAGCTAGCCTCACAGGAGGCGGCTGTTCTCCAAGATGGGAGGGTCGTCGGTGGGGCCACCGGGAGGCCGCCGAGGAGCGCGGCTCATGGCTTGTCTCAGTGGTAGCAATGCGGCGGCGGGGACAGCGGCCACTGCTGCTTCCTCCTCCCGGTTCCGAGGCAGGACGCAGCTAACGCCCCTGCCCCTTAACAGCCCTCCCCCCCGGCCTCCTCCTCCTCCTCCTTCCTTCTCCTCCTTCTCGGGCTGCTGCTGCTACCTCTGCTGCCGCTGCTGATGAAGCTGCCTTCAGCGTCACCCGGCGCCTGGCCCCGTGCCGTCTCTGCTGCTGCTGCTGATTCTGCCGCTGCTGTTCTGATTCCGTCGCTGCCCCGGCTGCTCCAGCTGCTGCTGCCCCCGCCGCCGCTCCTGCGGCCAGCGCCGCCCAGCTCCCGGCCCCCAGGGAGGGCGGGCCTTGACTCCCACCCCCTGCCCACCGGCGGTGGCGCGCTGAAATCAGCGGGACCCACTCCTGCGCCCTGGCCGTCGTGACGCAAGCAGGCGTTCCAGGGGGATCCTTCCCGCTCGCCCAAGCAGCCCTAGCACCGAGCTGGGAGCGGCGCAGGCGGTGGCTGCAGCTCTGTGTGCTGGAGGGCTGGATAGGCGCGAGCCTCCCGGGCTTCCCGGGCTGGAGTCCCCCCCCCTTCCCCCGTGAGGGTGTGGGTGTGGGTGATTAGGCGGCGGCTGCTGGCTGTGCAAGGTCCCACATCCCCGAACAATGCCAGGAAAAGCTGGGGGCTTCTTTGGGCGGCCACCCCCACCGCCCGCCCGCCCGCCCCTCCATCCAAAGGAGAAGCGAGGAAGGGAGAAGCGGGGACTATAACTAGCCATGGTAGGAACTCCTCGGACTATCCCGGGTCGGGAATGGCGATAATCCTCCCCCACACACTCGCCTTCCCTTCCCTCCTGGCCGAGCCCGCGACCCCGAGAGAAGGAAGGGTTAAGAAGGGCAAGGCCCAGTCGGCTGGGATGTGGAGCAGGATGGGAGGGGGTGGGGACAACTGCAATTTCCTGAACCGGCAACCCACCTCCTCCCACCCCCCACCCCCGACAGTCCCCACTCCCAGGTAGCCCCCGGCAGAGAGCTACTAAATTTCTACTTGATGAGCCAGTCGCTCTCCTGCAGGGATCCCCACTTATCCTAAAGTTGCTGTGAGAATTCACTCATTTACTATCCGCACAACCAGGTCTAACCTTTCGGCTATCCCACGCCCTAGCAACGCCCGGGCTGTGCATATCTGGAGTGGAGAGCACACATGAAGTGCGACCTGGTACACACTTGGGAAGCCTTTCTTCCTCTTTGCTTCGTCTTTCCTCCCTACCCAGATTCTTTTTCCATCTTTAAGGCTACCACGTGTATGGGAAATACTTGGGTCCAAACTGCAGACCTGGAGAGGTCATTAGGAGACACTTCTTTCTGAGGCGGCATCAATAAAAGAAGGATTCTAGAAGAACGAATTAAACACACAGCTCTGGCCTGGCAAATTGGGCAGGAAATAGATTTGGACGACCTGGACGGCTTTAGGCAGCCATCAGCCTCACGCAAGGGGGCCGGATCCAACAAACAGACCTCGAGAAAATAGGCCCCGCTTTCTTTTCCTCCCCTTACTTCGTCTCTGACTGGATGAGAATTATACAGTAGTTGTCCGACGCCTTTACAACTTCCTGGCTGAAGCTCCAGCAAGCCACCCTCCTTTAGTGCCTTCCTTGTAACTCTGTTCTACTTTCCTGGAAGCCTACCTCGAATGCCCCTAGGGCTGCTCTGAGGATATCTCTAATCCCAACCTTATTAAGCAGGCTGACTCATCAAGGTGGACTTCATATGCCCTCAACTGAAACAAATTCTCAAGATAACCAGATGAATGAGAGGAGCATCTGTGGGTGGGGCTTACCAGAGCATGTTACTAGGTAGAAAAAAAAGGACGAGATTGTGGACATTGAGTTGGAAAGGATTGTAGAAAGTCACTTAGTCTAGCCCGTACCCTAATGTACACTACGAGTGCTGGCCCTTAGAGAAAACCCCTTACCTCCCCTGGAGCAGCTTCTTTTATCAGACCTAAATCTGCCATTGCATTTCTGGGGCCAACCAGAATGAGTCCAAAGTCCCTTCACCGTAGAATGTAAATACCTGGAGGTCAGGAGTTGCTTCAATCTTGTATTTGAATTTTTTTTTATTAATTTATTTTGATTTATCAATAATCACTTCCATATGCTTTTGAGTTTAAAATTTTTCTCCCCCTTCCTCACCACCACCCTCCCCAAGGCAGTGCACAATCTGATATAGGCTATACATTTACATTGATATTAAACATATTTTCACATTAGTGATGTTGTAAGTAAGAATTAGAATCAACAGGAGGAACCATCAGAAAGAGGAAACAAAACTCAACAGAAAAGAAAAAAAAAGCAATTCAACTTCCATAGTTCTTTCTTTGGGTGTGGATAGCATTTTCCATCACAAGGCCTCTGGAGATGTCTTAGATCCTTATATTGCCAGAAGGGTTAAGTTTATCAATATTAGTCATCACACAATGAGGCTGTTATCGTGTACAATGTTCTCTTGGTTTTGCTCACATCACTCAGCATCAGTCCAAACAAGTCTTTCCGGGTTTTTCTGAAGTCAGCCTGTTCATCATTTCTTATAGCACAATGGTATTCCATCACATTCATATACCACAACTTGCTCAGCCATTCCCCAATTGATGGGCATCCTCTCAATTTCCAATTCTTTGCCAAAATTCTTTGAGTCCAAAGTCCCTTCACTGTAGAATGTAAACACCTGGAGGTCAGGAGTTGCTTCAATCTTGTATTTGAATATTCAAAGCAGAGCTTGACGCCTAGTGGGAGTTTGTTTAATAGATGATGGGTGAATTGAATTCTGCCTCTCAGTCTTTGAAGACAGCTCTCTTGACCTGCCCAAATCTTCTCTTCTTCAGGCTAAACATGCCCACTTCTTCCAAGTGATTCTTCCCTTGTATGGTCTCTAGTCCTTCCATACCACCCTGGATCAGACTTCTGTATGTGAGCTCCAGTATGCTGGTGACTTCTGAAATGGAATCCCCAGAACTGAAAACAGTTCACTTTGACTGATGGATTTCAGTAGTTGATCCATCCTAGGAAAATGATAGATCCAAGCGATCTCCCTAAAGCATTGATCTGACCATGACACTCCCAGCTCAACAAACTGCACTGACTTTCACCTCCGGGATTACATATAAAATCCTCTGGCATTCAAAGCCCTTCATAACCTGTCCCAACCCCATCCTCTCCAGCACCCCCCCCCACACACACTTTCCTGGTCTTCTTATACCTTACATCCTTCCCCCTTCCCACTATGTACAGTTATTACTTCCACATCAAGGATGTTGATCCAGAAAATCCATGTGAAAAATCTTGGCCGTCTTCTTCTTCTTCTTCTTCGCCGAAGAGCATCTGTCTGAACATTAGTAAACTATTGGCTAGATTTTAACAGTCTGAGCAGTGGCTAGATTTTAAGAATCTGAGCAGTGGCTACATTATAAGAATCTAAGCCTTTTGTGTGTGTGTGTGTGTGTGTGTGTGTGTGTGTGTGTGTGTGTGTGTGGCAGTTGAGGTTAAGTGACTTGCCCAGAGTCATGAGTGTTAAGTCTCTGACACCTCATTTGAAGGAGTCTTCCTGACTCCAGGGCCCATGCTCTATCCACTGCTCCACCCAGCTGCCCCCTTGCCTCTCTTTTCTTACCAGAGAAGAAGTATGAATTATTATGGTATTAAAAGATAAAATGTGTTGATATTATACAATAACATACACATATTTTATGCAATTCTGAGTTTCTAAACTTTGTCTGTGTTGTCTGCTGGCCTTAATATGTCATCTGCGGCTCCTGCAAAACTCCTAAAAAATTCCCATTTAATTTCTTATGCCAATCCTCCCTGTATTGAAATGGAGATGGGCAAAGTGCCGATATGGAAAGGGTAGCTATTCTTCTCATGCTTCCATCCATCAGTACTAGCCCTCCTTGCTAGATCTCTCCACTCTAAGCAACCACGAGCCCCTTGAGAACAAAAGATGTCATTTATCTTTCTTTGTATACTACTCAGACCTTAGAACAGTGCATGGCACCCAATTTGTCTACCATTTTTGAAGAGGATCAGTGACCTCCCAGGTGACATATTGACTTTCAAGTGAATTGGATTTAAGTGAGGCAGAGCTTCACAAAGACATTAGCCTCACTCTTTCTTCCAGAGTCATCGAAGTCCAGACAACTGTTGACAGTCCAGAATTCAGTGGAAGACCCTGGATTCTTTGATGTCTGGCCAAGCTCTAAGCATTCCATACCACCTGCTTCAGTGACCTTCATGACCTTTGGAACAAACAGTTCTCCCCTACCTATTCCACTGGAAGAAGCTTTCATGTGCTTGTTGTAGACACCCGTCTCCCCATTCACCAACAGGTTTGAGGCCTGTCAGTTACCCTGAACTCAGTTTAGCCTGTCTGCTGAAAGTTTCCCAGGATGCAGCCACTGTTCATGCTACAGTTTCTTGGAGCCACAGGTGAGATTTGGGTGACAGGTGAACACCAAAGGTGGATAAGGAGCCTGAAAAAGGCTCAGGAAGCTCTTGTACCAGAGGTGTTAGTCCGTGGGTACCTAATAAATGTCTATTCACTGACTGAAGTCACTGGATAAAAATGCCCCAATATATTCTTCTTTTTTTTTTTTTTTGCCCCATTATCTTCTGAGGTAGCTCAGCCTGGTAGGAACATGTCTGGGCTCCGGGGTCTTGCTCTGTTCACTCTTTACTAAATACTAATTGACATCTGTCCCTTGAATGGTGATGATAGCCGTTGTGGCCTAGGATGAGCTCTCATCAAAATTTTTTCTTCTGGCTTTTATCTCATGTTAATATCCCTAGAACCTTGGTGACACTGAAATGCTTCAGTGACTGTCCAGCCACTATGGAGGCTCAAGTGGCCTTCTCTAAACCACAGACCCTTCAGTTTTTTTGAACTTATCTAGGCAGTTAGGTGGCACAGTGGATAAAGGGCTAGACTTAGAATCATGAAGACCTGAGTTCAAATCCTGCCTCAGATGCTTACTAGCTGTATGAGCCTAGACAAGTCACTTAACCTTGCTAAGCCTTAGTTTCCTCATCTGTAAAATGGGGATAATAACACCTACCCTCACTTGGTTGTTGTGAGGATAAACGGAGATAACATGTGGTCATATAAATACTAGCTATGTCAGATTCCTGGCAGCTGAACACCCATGGCTACCTGCACAGGTTCTGACCAGTATTCAGCTTCGGCTGAGAACCACATTCTTCACAGCACCATCAAAAGATGCTTAGTCCATCAGTTCTTCCTACTTGATACGTCTGAAGCCCAATAAACTTCCTCTCCTGTCCTGGTATGATTCAAGTTCATTCGAAGTCCATACTTGCCTGACCCTCCTCAAAACCCCTCCAGTAGAGCTCTAACTGATTGAAATCAAGTGTCTGTTTTCACCTCTTGGTGAAAGCCTCTTGGTTCCCTGGCTTCCTTCAAATTCCAGCTCCAATCCCACCTTCCACAGGAAGCTTTTGCTAAACCCCATTATTTCTAGCATCTTACCTCTCTGGTCCCTCTCTGATTTATGCAAAGTCTTGTTTCTACATAGTCTGTATGTTGTCCCCTGGGAGCTCCTTGAAAACAGATTTTTTTTTTCTGTTGTTGTTGACCTTTTCTTAGTATCTCCAGTGGTGGTTAGCACAGTTCTTGGCACATAGTAAGTATTTAATAAATGTTTATTGACTGACTGCACCCCCATCCACAAATGTCAATTCTCCTCTTTCAACTGTTCCTCAAATCCCTGGGTTAAGAGCACACAGGTGTGTCTTCTAAAAGTACAGTTCCCCATACAGACTGAACTGACTTTGCCAAGCTCAAGTCCTACCCTCTTTCCCCACCGCAGAAAAAACAAAATCGCAACACAGCGCTCTTTCCACTACTCAGTGCTGGCCACTTCGAAACGGAGGACAAAAATAATCAGCTGGTGTTTATGTTCCTGGTTAAACTCTTTCAGCCTGAAGGATGCCTTACTCGAATGAAACCTTTGGCAATGGAAATGACAAATCATGCATCATCATAAAACTCAACCCAGTTCTAGCCTTTAGACTTAAGCCTCCCCCCAAAAACCTCGATTCTCTGGAAAAGGGTCTGATGGTATGTTACAATCCAAATGCCCTGCTTGCTCATTGTGCTGGCCAGAGAGAGGAGATGAAGGTAAAGTTGGAACCAGGGAATACTTTGGCATAGGGAACTCTTCTGGATTTCCTCTGCAGTATTAGTCATATTATGGTAAATTTCTGCGGCCAGTGTATCTCCAGCCCCTTCTCGCAATGCCCTTCCCCAGTGACTACTGACCCAGAAGGACACAAGAGTCTAAGACTTACTGATGGTGAGAACATTGGCTGTAGTGAAGAAGACCATTTTCAGGAATGCTTCGATAGGAAATTTGTGTTTTGATCACATTTCTGAAACTGGAATCCTTTTCTTATTGATGAATAATTTCAGGGATACTTTATCTTAATTGCTCATTGCATTATTTTTAGTTTCTCTGTGAAGGACCCTTATTGTCCTCAAGTCTTTCTGTTAGTTAATTAATAGCCTGTAAAGGAACACGTATAGGTTACTGGAAGGAGGGGGAGGAAAGAAGCTCCTATTTCAATGAAGCCTGTAGCAGACTCATTATTTTTAAGCAAGAATCTTTTGTGACAAGAGTACGCAAATTAGGGATTTATCTGTGAATTCATCCTTGTAGTGAACTCTAGGTATGGGAATTAGATTAGAACCCTTCTATGATTTGGTAGATAAGGCTTAGTTTCCCCAGGCTCGGAAAGATTAAGGAATAATGCCTGGTCGAGCTGAATTTGAACTCAGGTCATAGTATTGTTGAGAGGCAAATTAGACAGAGCTAACCCTGAAGCCAGGAAGACCTGCCTTTCATCCAGACCGGCTGTGTGACCTTGGGCAAGTCACTTAGCTTCTCAATGCTCTAGGGATCTCTAAAAAGTGGTGGTACAGAGAAGGCTCCAGTTCACATTGGTAGAGTTTCTTTACCTGGAAGTTACTTCCACCAGGGAAATCACAGGTCCAGTCCCTATTTCTAGCTGGAGCTGAAAGGGAACTCAGAGACCGTCTTGTCCAACTTTCTCACTCTATAGATAAGGAAACTAAGTCCCTAAGAGCTTACGTGGAAGAGCTGAGATTTGAACCCAGATAAAATGCTTTTTAAACCAGGGGTGGGGAATCTGTGGCCTCGAGGCTGCATGTGACCTTCTGGGTCCTTGGGTGCAGCCTTTTGACTAAGTCCAAGTTTTACAGAACAAATCCTTTTATGAAGAGCATTTGGTCTGTGAAGTTTGGATTCAATCAAAGGGCCACACTTGAGGACCTAGAGGGCCACATGTGGCCTCGAGGCCTCAGGTTCCCCAAATCTTGCTTTAGTTGGAGGCACAATGTATAGAGTGATGGACTTCGGAGTCCATCTTGATTCCAAATCTTGCCTCAGATACTTGACCCAGGGCAGATGATTTAGCCTTAGATTGTTTGTCCGTGGAAAGGGAGTAATCATTGCACTTACCTTACAACGTTGTTGTAATACTCAAATGAAATAACATACATAAGGTACTTTTAACTTTCAACCCATGTTAAGTACTTTGTGCTATGTAAATACCATTATTATTTTTATTATTCTCCACTGTGCCATGTTTCCTGACTTTAAGCCCTGAACATTATGATACTGCCTCTAAGTGTCGTGGTAGGGCATGAATAATCACCTCTTAATTAATCTGTTGTTTGTTTGAAAGAGTTAGATATTCCTCTACTATGTTTTTTCCAAGAGCTAGAAGGGAGGAGGAACACACATGTGTCTGTATATGTGTATATACATGTACACGTACATATGTACATATATATGCATACATACATTTACACACATATACCTGTCTACCTGGAAAATGTTTACTTTTCAGGAACAGATGGGGGGTGATTCCAGAGAACTGAAAATAAAACATGCTATCAAGAGGTAATAGACAGGTCTTTGTTCTAAGAGAGATGGCCAAATGACCATCCTTTTATCAATAACTTGTTGACCTTATTAATTAAATGATTAGATTACCCAGAAAAAAAGAGGTAATGGACAAAAGTAGAATGAAACATATTCTTTTTGACATGATTAGTGTGGGGATTTGTTTTGCTGGACTGTGCATGTTTATTACAAGGCTTTTCTTTTAATGTTCAATGGAGGGAGTGAGAAAGAAAGATAAATGTAATTTTCTTAAAAGAGCAATTAGGTGGCAAACTTTTCTCGTTTTTGAATTGGTCCTGACTTTTTAATAAAATCAACATTCTATATTTGACTTGAAAACTATGTACACACCCAAACTCTAAAGCTCTTCTAAACTACCCAAGCACCAGATTCCTGAGGAAACCAGTATTAAAATTAGATTTCTGGATGTTGCTTACAAACAGCCATTCTATCTTCCCCTGACATTCATTCACTACCAAGGGTCCAAGGGTGGTTAAACTCTTGACTTTTCAATCTAGGATTTTCACCAGGATTTATGGGAGGGCATGGACACAGAACACAGGACAGAGTTCTCCACATCCAGACAGGAATAGGCTTCGACCCGTAGCTTGGGAAGGAATAGCCATATCAGTTAATCATAGATGTATCAAAGTCAATATCACTCGTCATACTATTTGAAAATAGAAATTAACATGGATTCCTTTGTAAAATGTTGTTGATTGTGCCTGATGTTATATAATAACAAAACTAACACCTCCACCCAACCCATCTTGCCCTACATCCTCTAGCTTACACATTCTGAGACTGTTTCTGAGCCATGTGGGTGTGCGCCTGGTAGAAAAGAGCACAAGTTTGTTCTAAGTTCCTCTTCTGTAGTACATCTGCACCAGTTAACACTCTCTGATTAAATATTGAGCTAAAATCTACCTTTTTGCAAGTTTCCAGACTGAAATCCTTGCTTTAAAAAATGCCAAGTGAGAGCACATTATAAGGTTCCCTAGAAAACTTTCTGTAAACTGAAAGTTGCCTTAGAGGTGAAAAGCCCTATCTTGAACCTAAAATAACAAAGCTGGTTTGGTGCCAGAGGAAAGGGTGGTGCTGTGGGCCTAAAAATAAGCCCTCCTAGAGACTTTACTTCTAATTCTTCTGCAGCGAGTCGCATGTCTTTGCACACTGAGAAATGAGAGGGTTGGTTGTTGCATGTTAGGCTTTTCTCCAGGCAGGCAGACAAGGTTTGCTTTAAATTTGTACTTGCATGTTCCACAAGGTTCCAAGGCCCTTCCCCCAGCCGTTGGAGCCAGCCAAGCTAGCCATCCTTGTCTTTCACAATATGGTATTCATACCCCAAACACGCTCCCTGAAAGTAGCACTTGTTCTCTGGTAGTTTACTGGAAGCAGGACTCTTAATTAAAAAGATCGTAAAGGGAATGGCTGTTTTGGGCTTTGACAATGGCAGTTGAGTACATCTGGGAAGCTAATGAGGCTCTCACAGGGAGAACTCAACAGCGCACATCCCAAGGATCTGTGGCTTGCCTCCGGTAACCAGATCCGAGAGGTAAGGAGGATCTTAGAAAATGGAAGTCTCCTCCAGCTCTAAACCCTCCAATTGTTGTACCTAAGTAGCACCAAGCTTTGGGCTACAATTCATGGGGTGATAGCCAGGCCTGGGATTCTCCACCTCCTTACACCTCCTCCTCCCAGAGTCCCTTGTTCCCTTTTCAGACTTGACTAAAGTAGACCTTTCCTGAGCCCCACCCCCATCCCCATTTCTAATTGCTCTCCTCCCAGAAATTATTTAGCAGTCACTTTATAGTTTGCATTTTCAATGTAGAGAAGGGCAAACTGAGGCAGAGAGAGGCTGCGCTGCTGACTAACAATTCTGTGTTACCAACCTGATGCAGTCCATTACAGGCTAGACCAATGCAGGACTGCTTGCTAAGGGGCCTACTTTTAAGAAACAGAGAGATATGTCTGGTGCCTCCTTTGATTCTGAGGCCCGGCCATCACTGACCCTGGATGGAAACTTTAGTGGAGGCAGTATTATTGTGGCTACTTGTGTTTCACACATAAACTTGATTCCACCTCTGGAAACTTACCTGTAAAAGTTCTTGTTTTAGAAAATACAAGCCCAACTGTGCTCTCTCTACACTGAAAACAAGATGCATTTTCTTATACTCTTCTATTTTTAACGTTTCTTCATTTTATCGGTTTACAATGTTCTTCTTTAGCAGGAAAAAAAAAACAACTCGGAATGCTGATTTGGCCTTCGAAGCACTAACAGGGGGGAGAGAAGCCTCTTCAAGACCTTTGGCTCTATTTCTTGGTAGTTTTTTTAGAAAAGCCCGTGGTCACCTAGGTCAAAATGGGATAGCCTATTCACTAGCTAAGAAGTCAGTATTGGTGATGTGGCTTAGTTTTGATGGAATTTTTTTCCCTTCTTATTTATTCTTTGTTATAAAAGATGGCTCACTGGGTAGGGAAATGGAAAGGGGTAGATATATCTGGACATGAAGGTGATTATAAACACAACTTGTGACTAGCCAATGGGGCCCAGTCCTCGGGGCAAGCACAGTATATGTTTCCTGCAGGCGATCTGAGTGGAGGCTTGGTGAACCTATTTCTAGAAATGCATGATGGCACAGGAAGGGCCCTTTTGATACAGAGCATGCACAGGCACTCAATGACTGTTTCCTGTGCTGTATTAGATGATGACAGAGAGTCATTTTATTGGCTGCTGAGCTGAACTGAGTGTGCTTGCAAAAGGCATGGACAGAGAGAAGTCTCTCTCTCTGTCTCTGTGTCACTGTCTCTCTCTCTCTCTCCTCTTTCTCTCTCTGTTTCTCTCTCCCTCCCCATCTCTTTCTCTCCCTGTCTCTGTGTCTCTATGTCTCTCTGTCTCTTTCTTTCTCCTTCCCTTTCCTCCTTCCCTTTTTCTCCTCTCTCCAATCTTTCTCTCTCTCTAATCTCTCTCTCTCTCTCTCCTCTCTCTCTCTGTTTCTGTCTCTCTCTCCCTCCCTTCCTCTTTTTCTCTCATCGCCTTTCTGTCTATGTCTCTCTCTCTCAGTCTGTCTCTCTCTCTCTGTGTCATTCTCTCTCTCCCCCTCCCTCCCTCCCTCTTTCTCTTTTTGTCTCTCTGTCTGTCTTTCTATGTCTGTCTCTCTGTCTCTCTCCCTGTCTGTCTCCCTCTCTCCCTCCTCCCATCTTTTTCTCTCTGTCTCTGTGTCTCTATGTCTCTCTGTCTCTCTCTCCCTCCCTTTCTCCTCCTTCCTTCTCTCTCTCCTCTCTCTCTCCAATCTCTCTCTCTCTCTCTCCCTTCTTTTCCCTCTCTGTCTCTGTCTTTCTCTCTGTGTCTCTTTCTCCCTCCCTTTCTGCTCCTTCACTCTCTCTCCTCTCTCTTTCCAGTCTCTCTCTCTCCTCCCCTTCCTCCCTTCCTCCCTCTCTCTCTCTTTCTCTAGGTCCCTCTGTATCTTTCTGTCTTCATCTCCAGCTGTCCCTCTGTGTCTATGTGTGTCTCTGACTATGTGAGAAGGACAAAATGCTCTTAGCTTCCAGGGGTCAGTCCCTTTTGCACCTGGTCACCACGTAGCTTCAAACACACACACGTACTTTTGTTTCTTCTGTGTCTGGTGTGTTTATTCTTTATTGATCCTAGGTTAATATGTATCAGGGAAACAATGACATTGTGAACTTCAAAAGATCATGAGCTCACCAAAAGTGCAATGACAGTAACTGAATCTGATAGCCTGTGTAGCCTTGAGGAATGACTATTTTGACCCAGCTCAGTATTAGAAAAGCCCAACAGCTGAGGCACTGTGCCTTTCAATGAAGGGAGTGCCTAGGTTATCAGCTATGTGGTACCCAGAAGTAAATTTGATGGGAGGACTGGTTTGTAGCTAACCTCCCCACCCCACCTTAAATTTAAGGCCCATCTCTCAGGAGACTGAGATGGTAGAGGAGAGTGTTCCCCCCCCAGCTTCATGGGGAATATTTTGTGGGTTGAGTCTACTCTTCCTGGGCACCAAAGTGTAGAGGAGAAAGAATAAGAATGTATGCCCTGTTTAATTTGCGGAGACATTTTATACTTCTGTTCTTGCTATATCTTCTCAGTAAACAGCCCTTTGCGAAATCTAATTGATCTTAGTTGGTTATCAGTTATATCAAGATGTCAGCTGGTCAAAATGATATCAGGTTAGTAATCTCTAGAGATCCAATGGGAGCTGCAGTAGAGAAAGATATCCCCAACCCTATGGGGATAACCTCTAGAATCCTAAGAAAGGATTCTAATAGCTGAGTTCTGGGAACTGGACCTGCCAATGTGGGTGGAGGAAGGGAGTTGGGACAATGAACACTGAGCCTATTTGCCATACACAAAAAAAAAAAGCCCTTTTTTTTTAAAAGTTAGTGTCAGACATATCACATCACAACTCAAAAATTTCTCAATAGTTCCTTATTGCGTCTAGGATAAAATAAAACTTTTCAGCCTGCTTTTCTAAGTCTTTCATAATATCATTCCCACCTTCAGTGGTCACTCATGGGCCTGATCCCAATACTCATTGGCATGGCAGCTTTAGCCTGTTTCGTTTTTCTGACCCGTTCTAGATTGCCTTTCCTTCGGCAGCCTAGTGGCCCTCCACTCCTGAGGGTACTTAGCATATTGTGGTTGGGCTTTAGCTTTCCTGGAGCTCAGAACTCCTGAACTCGATTGATCCACCAGCAGCAAGGAGTACAGGCAACTACCAACACATTCATCCTAACAGAACTCTAGATCTCTCTCCTCTGTGCCTCTTCAGGCCTGGACTGATCATTCTCCTCACCTCTGACTCCAAGAATCCATGCCTTCTTTCAAAGCACAGCTTAGCTCTCAACCTTCCATGGGAGGTCTTTCCTGATCTCCATTGTCCTGCCGCCACCCAATTTGCCAATGCTCTCTCATTCTTGAAATTACTTTGTAATAACATTGATATTGTAGTATATTCATTTATCACGCATGTTGTACAGTAGAATGTACACCTTTTGAGGTCAGGAGCTATTTTCATTTTGTCTTGTTTGATTTTGTATCACCAGCGCCTAGCTCAGTGTACATAACAGGTGCTGGTTCCTTGAACGTAGTAGGTGCTTAATAAATGCTTTAAATTTATTTAACTTGAATTGACATGATCACTAGCACCCAACAAATGGAAATGAAAGACAGACTGACCATGGGGGTGGTACCAAAGCCCCAAATCAGGATGAATTATACAACATTTCTCCCAAGTAACTTAGCTTTTTATCCCCTTTACCTAGAGGTGGGGCTTTCCATTTTGGAGCTATAACAAGGCTTCTTTATGCCTTTGCTTTTTATTTCCAAAGATTTGCCCTCTAGGACTGAGTCTGAGATTGTCTGCAACCATTTTTCTTTCTTTCTTTTTAAAAGCAATGTTTTACTTTTTCCCCAATTACATGTAAAAACAATTTTTAACACTTTAAAAAATTTTTTTTGAGTTCCAAATTCTTTCCCTAACTCCCTCCCCTTCTCCCTCCCTGAGATGGTAAACAATTTGTTATAGGTTATACATGCAACCATTTCTCCTACAAATAATTATCTCCTATGATAAGATGAATGGAGGAACCCCTACCTTCGGGAGAAAAAAAAGAGCAGAAGATCTGCTTTGTTCATTTTTGTTGAGAAATGTTCTTTTCTTTGGCCTTTCCCTATCATCCTTTGGGCTTTTTTTTTTTTTTATATTTATTTAAAACTCTGTTTGCCCCAGTCTGAAATCTTAAGAGTGATCTTTGACCATTCCCCTTCCCTCCCTGTCTACACCCAATCATTGACAAGCCTTGGCCATTGAATGCCTTCAACATCTCTCAGTTACCCCACATTGCTCCTCCATTCATCTGGCCACCCTCTTGACTTTCATCACTGCTTTGGCCTGGACTACTGTAACAGCCTCCTAACTGGTCTCCCTACCCCCAGCTTCACCCTCCTTCAGTAGATCCCTTCACACATAGCTGCTAAAATCATCTTTGTGCAGCACAAGACCGACAATCGCTCACTCCCATGCTCACTTACCTTCAATGGCTCCCTAGTACCTCCAAGATACAAGATGAACTCCTTCTGGTGGGATTTAAATACCACAAGGCCCTCTACAATCTAGCTCCAACCTACCTTTCCGGTTTTATTTGACATTATTCCCCCCTCCCCCACCCCCCCCCCCATGCTCTGCACCAGGCAACCTGGATTGCTAGCTGTTTCCCAGTTTCACCCTGAGCTCTTCTGTCTGCCTAAATTCTCCATGCCTGTCACAGTGTCTCTTTCTCCTTTTTATTACAATCATCTCTTCATTCAACAATCACCGTGTGTGTGCCAGCTGCATCCACAGTTATCTCCCTATCCCAGGCCCTCTCAGTTAGGTCAGGCTCAGCTTCCTTTGTTTTTAACTTTGCATTCCCCAAGGCAGTGGCTTTGCCCCGAGGCAGGAGTATAACAAATGTTTACAGACTCAAATTCTTACATGTTAGCGCATGCTGCCGCAGCCCTGTTTATCAAGAGATCCCTGGCCTGGTAGACCTAGAAGTTAGTTATTAGTTGAATAACATGCTATGGCTTTCTTAGTTATTGCTACTGTTGTTTGCCTTCTGACATTACATAGTCTCTTAAATATTACCTCCTACAGACATCTTTTTTTGGGGGGGGGGTGATGTTCGTCTGGATCTGTGATAATTGGCTAAGGAAC
>NW_020947557.1:0-27703 GCF_900497805.2 Vombatus ursinus | reverse complement strand
TTAGAAGAACACCTGGGAACACCAGGTACTTCCTGTAGGCTTTTTTTGGTTAAACAGGCTAAATAAAATAATTAAAGCAGTGACTTCACATTACATATATATTTGCAAAAATTATATGTGTACTTATACAAACATAAATGTATTTATGATTACATAATTTATGATATATTTCTACAATATTCATAATATATTTAAGCATATATAACTATATGTCACTGTTTTAGTATTCACTCTTATTATTTATAATCAGTTTTATTATGGAGCTATAAAATCAGTTTTTCACATGTCTAATATATATGTAGAATTAAAGGGAGTAACCAGATACTCAACAATTAGCATTATGACTTTATTTAACTTCATTTAATTTAGCTTTATTTGCTAACTTCATCAATAAGCTGGCAGGTGAGGAGGTGCACAGAGTGATAAGTGTGGGGATAAGTGTGAAATGTGTTATATTGGGAGGTGTCAAATACACTTAATAGCAATTTCTTTAAAGTGTAAAGTCACCTAGAAAGGTTGGAAACTGGGCAGAACTATGTGCTAAAATTTAAAAAGAGGAAAATCTTTGAAAAGTCAGGCAAAAAAGAACATTTAGGAATTGAGGGAGAACTTCTGAATGGTGGAACAGGGACTCTTTGGATGACCTTGGGAAGAAGCCTTGGGGATGGGGGAAAAGTGGGGTTTGGGTTTTGTTTCTGTCTTGTTTTATTACAACAAAACAAAGTGAAGGAAGCACTTTGCTGGGACCATGGAGACTTGAGGTCAATCAATGATCCTGTAAGAAAATGATTTATGGACTGCAGCCAGAAAAAAAAAAGATCCTTTTATCAAATACAGAAAGTCCAACAAACTAATCTCTAATGCTTCAGCTTGTTACAGGGAAATTTACAATGAAACAGGCAGAAAAAAAAAATCAAAAAGAAGGCAACAAAGGGGATATCAACTGAGCTGTTTCTCAAAAACCCATCAAACGATCCTAAGCTTCCCTAAAAGTCTCTTTATAGATGGCTGTCAAAGTCAACTCAAGATAACTCTGCTTAAGGAAGACTGAGTCTGGAGCTGCTAAGCACTGCATACCATGATGTCTCCCAGAGTTTCTTGGCCTTTGAAAAAATGCCTGAGCCAGCCTTGATTTGTCCAAGATTGTTCATCCTTTAATCCTTTACAATTCATCTTGCTCCACAGAATCAAAGCTTGAAAGCTTGGGGTTTAGAAGTGGGCAAACAAACGCACAGCTAAGGTTGATTCTGAATCAAAAAAATCTAGTTGTTCAAATTCAGGCACAAGTCCCAGGCAATGTCTAATAATCGTGGGATATAGGGATGGCATGTTGGATTGAATCAGGGACTCCTGGGTCCAAGTCTCACGTGTACTGACACACTATGGTTTGTGGGACCCTGGGCAAGTCACTTGTCAAACAAATAGAAAAAGGGGCCACTAAACTGTACTTAAGGGCAGCTAGGTGGCACAGTGGATAGAGTGCTGGGTCTAGAGTCAGGAAGACCTGAGTTCAAATCTAGCCTCAGACACTTACCAGCTCTGTGACTCTGGGCAAGTCACCTAACCCTGTCTGCCTCAGTTTCCTCATCTGTAAAATGAGCTGGAGAAAGAAATGGTAAACTACTCCAGCGTCTCTGCAAGAAAACCCCAAATGGGGTCACAGACAGTTGAATACAGCTGAAAAATGACTGAACTGAAGCTGTACATAAAGATCCAGAAGGACCACAGATTGACTTAGAAAACTACATATTAACATTATCTATGTCTTACAGTATTTTTTTCTTTTGTTAAATATTTCCCAATTACATTTTAATCTGGTTTAGCCCTAAGGATTCCGTGTTTGACACTCTAGAATAGTCTAAGACTACTGAATGAAGATAAAAGTACAGATATTCATTGATAAGGAAGTTAATTATTGGGAGGTGCCGAGAATAATGAAAAAAAACCAAAAAGTAAGAGAAAGTTAAAAAACAATAATAAATTAACAACAGTCACTTGGATTTTTTTCCCAATTTTTTTTTTCCTTTCATTGTATAACATTTTCCCATTCATGTCATTCCCCTGCTTAGAAACCTTCAAAGGCTTCCTAAAGATCAACAAGGTACAGAGGAAAGGGCCCTGGCTTTGGAATCAAGAGGACAGAGATTCGAATTCTGACTCTGGTACTTACTACCTGGGCGACCCTAGGCCAGAGGCTCTCTGGGACTCAGGATCCAAATGAAGAATCTGAAATAGATGCCCCAAGGTACTTCTTAGCTCTAAATCTTTAATTCTATTCATTTTCTTGTAAATTCCAACTCCTCAGTCTGGTTTTCCAGAGAATGGCCCAAACTCTGTCTCACTACTTACACACTTATCTCCCCCATTCTTCTCTACTCAAGCCAAATGAGATTACTTGCAGTTCCCAAACAAGGCCTGGGGTTTTTTCACCTAAGAGCCCTTGCTTATGGCATTTCCTCCAGCTGGAATGTATGAGCCTCCCTCTTATCTCTGGCTTGTAGAAGCCCTGCCCATCCTGACCCAAGGCCCAACTCAGATGTCATCTCCATTGAAGCCTTCATTCACTCTCCCCTCCTGAATGTGAGCTTTTCTCTAAAGAAACTCAATTATACCTTGCAATGTTTGTAAAATAAATGATAGATTTGTAGCTACACCCCAGTCTGGCTACTATCCCGTGGAGTTTAATGAAGGCCTTGGCATGGGGAGCTCTCCAGCTGAAAGGACTTTGAAAGAGGCTTTGGGGGGCCGACGAGGAGGAAGAGTTTGCTTTGCTAGGACTCAGGAGGCTCTTAAGGTGAAAAATGAACCCGTCTAGCTCAACTCCCTGACTATGATCCGGAGTTACACACTTGCAGCCTAAAATATGCCTCCTATTAGCTGCCATCTTGACCCTTGATGTTTTCCAGTATCGTTTCTGTGTCTGACAATGATACAAATCCTTTACCTGCTTGGAGGCAGGTCAGTGTGGGATGGGATAGATCATCGAGTCTGGAATTAGGCGGAATTGAGTTCAAACTCAGCCATGGACACTTAGTAGCTGTGTGACCCTAGACAAGTCGCCTCAGTTTCCTTCACTGAAAAATGGGGATAATAATAGCACCTATTTCCCAGGTTGTTGTAAGGACCAAATGAGATATTTGTAACTGAGCCTGGCACATAGTAGGAGCTTAATAAGTACTTCTATGCTTTTTCTTTCCCTTCTTCCCTTCCCTCTTCTCCCAAATAAGCATCACAGACCCTGTCCAGGCAAGGTCCTGGGTCCTACCCTATCTAGTCTGGCCTAGGTTAGGGCTAGACAGAATGTGTATACTAAGGTAAAAAGAATTTCCTTCTTCCAAGGTCTTCTACGTGGAATCTACTAGATAATTCAGCACTCTTGTCCTGATACACAGAAAAATGGTGAAAGGAAATCAAAGAATTAAGAAGAAAACAAGTGGCTGAAAGAAATTAAACTAAAAAGAGAAATTTGTGGGTTTTTCAAAATGGTCACGAATCAGCATGAGGATGAAAAACATAAACTGCTCAAGTCCCTTAGGGTATAACTTCAAGAAGGAAGTGAAATTACTTAGAACTGCCCACAGTGTTATGTTTGGACAAAATAAGAACATGATAATGCAGAATGAACGAAGGCCAGGAAAACTTTCCTTAAAATAAAAAAGCTCCATACTCAGAATGCGCTATCCAAAGACCACTTACAAAGTTCACTCAAAAACACAGAGCAAATTAAACATTAAATAAAGTATTCTAGGGAAAAAAAAAACCATTATAATAGGGAGGGTCAAATACCAATATCTAAGTCTAAAAATAATAAAAATAATCTAAGTCTACTAAATACTTTAGTCTAATGAAGGTTCCATGTGTAACTTGCAGAAAGAAATGGGTGGGGGAGGAAGAAGAGGGGAATGTTGCCTCAGCAAGGGAGGATGAGAATTGGCTTGGTTTGGTGAACTCAGAAATTATTTTTAAAATTGAGATATTACTTTTACCCTTGGAGGAGGACCTCTACCATCCTTAGGGCTGGTTAATTTACAGGAAAAAACAAAAGCCATCTGACAGAAGGAATAGAAACAGGCCTTTGTATTATTTTCCTAGAGCTCTTATCTATCCTCTTCCTGGGGGGAATAGATAAGAGAATGTCTGTCTATGGCAAAAGGAGCATTAACTCATTTCCAAGGAAGATGATGACATTTAAATAACATGGTGGTGTTTCATATTTAGAATATAAACTAGTCAGTGCTGGAAGCAGGAGGTACTGATTCTGCGAGGGGGTGTTGGACCCTGGGCCAAGAGATGAATAATCTATCACTCAGCAATGAGTAGGACTCCTATGCTCGAGTATTTCTAGTGGCCCCGGGGAAAAAAGGAAATAACTTTTGAGGCTCCCATCATGACTGTGATGAGATCCTTAGTCGTTATGGACACGTCGCAGAGGGGCATTAGTTATCTGTGGGCCACAAGAGACAAAGGGAAGTTGCCACCTGAAAACTATGGTTTAAAAGCTAGCAGAAAGGAAGGGAAAAGTCCTCACAACCTTATTGGGACTGGGGGGCTCTTTTCAGACCGATGCCGTGGCCCCAGCTGTGGATGACGATCCAGGAGATTGAAGATGATGAAATAAAGGCCAGAACAAACAGCAAAGTAAGGGGGGGCTGGGAAGGGCTAAGGTGGAGATAAGATGATCTCCTGCAATCTCCCAGGTCCCTGAGTCCATAATGTGGTATTTTGGAGAGGGGGAAAGAAGTGAGCTATCACGTGACTATGCATTCCTCTAGGCTCAGGGGGAGAATTGCATCTGTTTGACTTTCTATTTCAGCTTTAAGATGAGGGGGTAAAAGAATGCTCAAGAGACTGGAAATGCTCATGTTCAAAAAAAGGCTTGGGGTGGGGACACCTAAGAAGGCATCAGAATCCTTACAACTCGTCAACATGGCTCTCCAGCTGTTTTCTAGCCTCACCTCCCATCACCATCAAGGCCTTTCTTTCTCTTTTCTGAAAGTAATTCACACTGCCAAGGAGAGGACTCTGGTGTCTCATTGCTTGAAAAGAGCCCGGATTGACCAGAGGCGTTTTTGTCAGGCAGAGGAACTCCAGACAGTTACAACAATAACAACAATAGTGACATATTTTCCTAGAGCACTGTGAAAAGTCTATATAGTATCTCTCAGTTGACCCTCATGGCTGCCCCAGCTACTACAGTGGTTTTGGGAGTAAACAGAGAAATTAATGAAACTACACTTTGTAAAACACTATATTAGAGGCTGAGTAGGAAGGCTATTAACCTGCAGAACTTTCAGGCTCAGTTCAACTATCTACCTTCTCCATAAGCATATTTTCCCCAATTCCTGCCACTTTTACCTCATATATATGGTGGATTTATTTATCTGTGAATGTGTTGTAGCCCCTGTCCCACCCTCTGGAATGTTAATTGAAGACACAGACTTTCATTTCTGTTTTTGGTCCCTAGTGCCTAGCATGGTGCCTGGCAAATAGAGAGCCCTTAATCAATGCTTACTGAATTGAAGAAACAATGTAATCCGTGGTAGGAAAATCCTAACCCTTGTCTCGATGCAAGTTAGGTTACTTTTCCATTAAAAGGCATTACGAAAGCTTGGTTGGCTCAGGCTACTGTCACTGTTTTCCTCATCACCTGAATATAAAACAGCCATGACGAGTTCCAGGAGCTTTCTACGGTGGTGGGGAACTCGGGTAAGGGATTACTTTACTCAGCTGAATCTACTACAACTGCCCTCAATGTATATCTTTCTTGAATTTCCTGCTCCTACTAATGGTCAAGCAAATCTTAACTTTTGAATGACCTATAAGGGTTTCATTTGGTTCCGATCTCAAACCTTAACTCTCAATAGACTGGTCTGGTTCAAGCCCACCCCAGAACATTCCATAAAACAAGATCCTCCCAGCCAAGTGACCATGTTTCCCCATTAGAATACACTCTTCTTGAGGGGCTTTCTTTGTATTCCCAAGGGACTAGCAGTGCCTGGCATACAGTAATTGCCTAATAAATGTTAGTTGACAGGCTCACTGGTCCCACAGGATGTGTGCTATCTTCAACAAGGCAGATAGCAAGCCACCCACCAGTCACACATAGGTGAGACCACAGTTGCATCATCATACCCAAGTACATTGCTTAAAATGCCAGAAAGGGTAGATGCAAGCTGCCAGCATTGTGTGAGGGGCTAGTGAAACCTTGGAATTGTGTAAAGCAGAGCCAAGGCAAACAAAGATGATATTGTCATTTCACTCTTGTAATGCTATATCTTGTCTATTCAGCAAATCTGTTGTTAACATAAACATCTTTTGACTTTATTTATTTATTCTGCCAAGGTAAGAAGTCGATTTGAAAGCTTTGGGTCTGCATCCAATCACACTGCATCATACTGAGAGGACATGCTGTCTCTCCCTCCAGGGAGGAGGCCAGACTGGCACAGAGAGCAGAGGAGAGATGTCGTTCTCTCCCTCAAGTGAAGCATCTGGCTTCATTTCAGTGAACTACTTATCGGACTTTGTAGAGAATGGGAGTGAAGAGAGGCCATCTCCTCATTTTACAGATGAAGAAACTGAGGCCAAGAGAGGCCTTTAAACTACTCACCCAAAGTCACTCAGCTAGTTAATGGCAAAGCCAAACACTAGAATCCCCACCCTTGTCATTCCCTGAGTGCAGTCCCTCAAAGAATTACCTAGCTTTCGGGTTGGGAAAGCATATTACAAATCCTCTCCATGACATAGTGAATAGAGGTCTGGACTTAGAAGCAGAAGGAAGGGAGTTCAAATCCTGCACCCTTGACATTTACCAGTTGCATGTATTAGGCAGGTAAGTGGTGCACTGGGCCTGGAGTCAGGAAGATCTCAGTTGAAAACCAGCCTCAGAACACATAGGAGCTGTGTGACCCTGAGAAAGTCACTTGACCTCTGTTTGCCTCAGTTTCTTCAACTGTAAATTATTATTATGTAATAATAGTTTGCCTCAGTTTCTTCAACTGTAAAATATCACTATATATTATGGATAATAATAGCACCTACTCCCTAAGGTTGTTTGTCCTGGTGAGCACTTAGCACAGTGCCTGGCATACAGTAGGTGCTTACTAAATGCTTGTTTCCTTCTTTCTCATACATTTTTTGTGCCATGGACCCCTTGGACATTCTGTTCAAGTATATGAACCCTCTTCTCTGAATTATGTTTTTAAATATATAAAACAATGGGCAGCTAGGTGGTGCAGTGGATAGAGCACCGGCCCTGAATTCAGGAGGGCCTGAGTTCAAATCCGGCCTGAGACACATAACACTTACTAGCTGTGTGACCCTGGGCAAATCACTTAACCCCATTGCCTAGCCAATATATATATATATATATATATATATATATATATATATATATATACACACACACACACACACACACACACACACATATATATATGTATATATATATGAAACACATAGAATTACCAAGAAAAACAATTATGTTGAAACAGTCATCAAAAATTACATTTTAAAACAAGTTTGCTGACTCCAGGTTGAGAATTCCTGCTTTAAGATTTACCTAGTCTTTGCTTTATACCCCCATAAGGCAGACCATACAAGGTTTATCATGATCATTTTGCTGATGGCTCAGAACGTTTAATGTGACAAGTCACACGGCCCACTGAGTCCTGAGGTTCAGATTTCAAATTTAGGCTTTTATAATTCACTTCAAGTGTTTCTCCTTGGACTATATGAAACACTAACACCACCAATGTGACTCAGAAACAAGACTCTTCTGGCCACACCCAAAGGAAATTGGTTTCACTAGCTTTTACCTCATAGGTGTACCAATTTCTTTTATTCATAAATGTGAATAGTCATGATTTCACTGAGCCATAGAAATTCAGACTTGAAAGGGTCTTCAGTGGTTTCCAGTGCAACCCATACCTTCTGAATAAGATTTCTCTCTGTAACATCTCCAGTAAGTGGTCATCCATCCTTTGTCTGGAGACCTCCAGAGATGAAGAACTCATCACTGTCCCAGGCAGCCCATTCCTCTTATAAGAATAGATAACAATAGTTAACACTTTATATAGCACCTACTATTTGCCAGACATTGTGCTAAGTGCTTTCCAATTATTATCTCTTTTGATCCTCACAACAACCCTGCAAAGTAGGTGCTATTATTATTATTCCCATTTTACAGATGAGAAAATTGAGGCAGAGGGTAACTTGTTCAAGGTCACCCAGTAAGTGTCTAAGTCTCGACTTGAACTCAGGTCTTCCTGACTCCAGAACCAGCACTCTAACCGCTGAACCACCGATTGCTTTGTAGAGAGTTCTAATTGCTAGGAAGTTTGGTTTTTGTTTGTCTTCCTTCTCCCCATCCCCCTCAGATTTTAATCTACTTCTCTGTACCTTCCAGTCCTCTTTCCTGGTTCTGCCTCATTGGGACCAGATATTTTGAACTACCCAGCCTTCCCAAGCTTAAGACTGGATGCTATTGTTCTGTGTTCCCTTCCTGGATTAAACTGCAAACTCCTTGAAGGCATGGACTGTGTCTTGTGTTCATTTCATGTCACGCTCTCTCATATACCTTCCCCCCTCCTCAACTGGTCCCAATAAGGGGAGGGGAGGCAGCAGTGGGATGTAGTAGTGCTGCATTTAGATTCAGGGTTTGAATTCTGCCTGCTTTCACTTACACACATGTGACATTGGGCAAGCCACTTAGTTTCCGCATTTGCAAAATGAGGGATGTCAAACTAGTCAGTCAACAAGCATTTATTAAGCACGTTACAGTGTCAGGCACTGTGCTAAGCACTGGGGATACAAAAGAAGGCAAAAGATAGCTTCCAGTTTGGGGGAAGGGGCAACTTATTAATAAATATGTATAGGATATGAAATAATTAAGAGAAGGAAGGCACTGTAATTAAGAGAGGTTGGGAAAGACTTTCTGTAGAATATGAGATTTTAGTTGGAGTTTGAAGGAAACCATGGAAAGCAGTAGGTACAGATGAGGAAGGCAGGCAGTCTAGGCACAGGGGACAGCCAGAGAAAATGCCTGGAGATGAGAGATGGAGGGTCTTTTTGGTGGAATACACAGCAGGCCAGAAGAGTATATGGTGAGGTGGGCTTCCCCTCTGCTCCCCACATTTTGGGACCAACCTACCCTTGTCCAGTCTGAGAAGTGAGAATTCCTCCAACTCTCAAAATTCCAGAGAAGTCCCTCATTTAGGGAGGATTTCAATTCTCTTCCACTCCCCCCAAAATCAATTCCCTCCAAGAGAAGGGAGCAGGGGTAAACAGGACGCTTCCCTTCCTATCACCAAATCTTTCCTTCATTTTCTCTCATCCTTTTCACTTCTGCAATTTCTATCTTGGGCTCTTCCCCCTCGCACTTCCTAGGTTTCTGTTCTGTGTTGAACTTGCTTGCTTTTTTTCATATTGAAAAGATGACGCCCCCAAACCGGAAAATGAACAGCAGATGAGGGAAAAAGAGTATGTGATGGGGAGTAAAGCATAAGAAGACCGGAGAGTGGAGGGAGGGGCTAGGTTATAAAGGACTTTGAATGCCAAAAAGAGGATTTTGTATTTGATCCTGGAGGCAATTGGGAGGCACTGGAGCTTATTGAGTAGGAGGGTGACGTTATCAGACCAGCATTTTAAGAAAATCACCTCAGTGGCTACGTGGAGATTGGATGGACTGGGGAGAGACTTCAGGCAGGCAGACCCACCAACATGGTATTGCAACAATCCTGGTGTGAGGTGATGAGGGCCTGCACCAGGGGGGGTGGCAGTATTAAGGGAGAGAAGGGCTATATTCAAAAGACACTGCAAAGATGAAATAGTTACCTTGGCAACAGATTGGATATAGGAGTGAGAGAATGGGAGGAGTCAAGAATAACACTAGGTTGTCAGCCTGAGGGACTGAGAGGATGGTGTTGCCTTTTACAATAAAAGGGAAGATGGGGGAGGATTTAGGGGGAAGGATATTGAGTTCTGTTTTGGACATTTTCAATTTAAGATATCTACTGGACATCCAATTTGAGATGTCTGAAAGGAGATGTGAGATTAGAGGTCAGCAAAGAGGTTGGGGCAGGACAGGCAGATGTGAGAATCATCAGCATAAAGATGATAGTTAAATCCGTGGGAGTTGCTGAGATCATCAAGTGAAGTAGCAAAGGGGAGGAAGAGAGGTGGGCCCAGGACAAAACCTTGTGGGCCACCTAAGGTTAGAGGGTGTAATTTGGATGAGGTGACTCAGTAGGAATGGCTGGATTGGCAGAAAGATAACCAAGGGAGAGTGATGTCTCAAAAACCTAGAGAGAAGAGAGTGTCAGGGAGGACAGGGTGACCAACAGTGTCAAGGACCGAAGAGAGCTCAAGGAGAAAGAGGATTGAGAAAAGGCCATTAGATTTGGTAATTAAGAGATCACTGGTAACTTTGGAAACTAGATGGCCTCCGAGTGCCTTCCAGATTTAAAGCTATGATCCTAGAATCTTATTAACAACAAATATCTAGGGGCAGTTAGGTGGCAAAGTGGATAGAGCACCCGCCCTGAAGTCAGGAGGACCTGAGTTCAAATCCGGCCTCAGACCAAACACTTGACTCTTACTAGCTGTGTGACCCTGGGCAAGTTACTTAACCCCAATTGCCTAAAAAAACCAAAAACAAATATCTGTTGATTAACTGGATCAGTTGATAGAGTTCCCTTTATCAATGAGAGCCTCTTAATATCTGGACAGGTGATAACTGATAACAGATATGGAGAGAAAAGCACAAATCAGACCTCTTGGCCTGGGTGATGGTCCAGGTAGGGAAGTTCATGGGCTAGTGTTATAGATATGAGCCCCAGGTCCTGTTTTGGTTTGATTTAATTAGTAACAGCAATCAGGATCCTTTTCTTCTCCCAGGGACCAGTGCCCTGTGACTTCAGTCTATTGAATGAATGGTTCAAGACCTCAGGAAGCTCACTGGTGTAGAAATGGCATTGGATTTGGAGTCGAAAGAACCAGTCTCATTTCAGGCTCTGTAAGAATCTGACTGGTTATCTCCTCCACCCTGAACAGGAAATTTGATACTATACTATTAGCAATTTCTAGCCTGCAGTCTGTGACCATAATAAATCACACAGTGACTTTTCAGTGAAGATATGCACCTCCATGTAAGACATATACAATAAGAATTAATATATCAGATCATCTCTGACAAGATGATCCCACATTCTGTAGACTGTAAAAGCAAAAATGCTTCAGTGGTGATATAGTTTGAAATAAAGATATATATATATATATACATATATATATACACACACGCATACACACACACACATATACATATTTTTTTTTTGCTGAAAATTTATATTAGTAAAGTTTCCTACCTCAAGGGGTGACAGAATGGATGAAAGTACTGGACTAGGAGTCATGAATACCTGAATTCTAATCCTGCCTTAGACACTTCCTAGATGACCCTGGGGCAAGTCTATTAATCTCTCTGTGCCTCAGTTTCCTCATCTGTAAATGGACATAAGAACAGCTACTGTTCACAGAGTCATTGTGAGAATTCAATAAGATAATACATGTAATGCACTTTGCAAACACCATAGAGATGCCAGTCACTGTTATCATCATCTTTCTCGTATTGCATAGTAGGAGAGTTACTTTGACATAGTATGTCACATTTCACTTCTTCAGACTGTTTTCTCATCTGGTTTCTAGTTTGTTGTTGTTGTTGTTGTTTTTTGGGGGGGGGGGGGGGGGGGGGGGAGTCCAGACGTGATTTTATGCATGTAAGGAGATCTCAGCATGAAAACAAGACATCTGTAATTTGTATCTCAGGGACACACTGTCAGTGTGTGTGTCAGAAGAGGGACTTGTACCTTATCTAGAAATGAAAACAGTAAAAATAGATATAGGGTGTCCCAAATGTCTTTGTGCACTTTTTAGCTTTAATGCCTTAAGATGGCACTTAGTTTTGGGGGGGTCACCCTGTATTTGTACTACCTGCCTCACAGGACTGTTGTCAAGATCAAATGAGATGATTTGTCGAAAGAATGTTGCAAATCTTAATTAAAGCACCATAAAATGTCAGATATTATTATTATCATTGCTATTCTCTTTTTTGTTGGAGTAGACAGAGATAGTCCAAGGACAAATTGCTCTCTGGCTATGTCTTTCCATTATCTTTCCTGCTCTGTGGACCACTATATATAGTTAGGACTGAATTACGGTTTACAGTAATTGAAGGAAACTATTGGGAGGTCAGTTCAGCTTCTGTGTGCTCTCTGAAGCATTTTTGGAGTAACACTAATAATAATGATAATAATAACAATAATAAAAGCACTTATGTAGTGCTTTAAGGTTTGCTCCACCCAGGATAAGCTCATCACCAGAAACTCATCAGCCTTGGCACTCATACCTCATCAGTATCCTCCTTTGCTTCCACTTCTCTGTTTGCAGGGCTAGAGCTGGAATAAAAAAAAAGCCCCTCCCATACTCTCCCTTCACAGGGGGCTCAAAATGCCAGCCATCTCATCATTTGCTATCAGTTGCTCTGTTGGGTTTCAACCCTTTCGTGATCTTCATCGTGTCCCTCCAGCTGAGCCACCGTCTTCCCTCTTTCAGCTGCCTTTTGTGCATCATTTTCTCCTATTAGATTGTAAGCTCCTTGAGGGCAGGAACTGTTGTTTTCTTATTTATTTCCATGGTGGCACACGCTAGGCACTTAATAAATGTTTATCTTATATCATTTTATAAATACTATCTCTTTCAATCCGCACAATGACCCTGGGAGGTAGGCATTATTATTGTCCCCATTTTACAGATGGGGAAACTGAGGCTGAGAGAGGGTAAGTGACCTGCCCAGAGTTAGGAAGCTAATAAATGTCGAAGCCAGGATTTGAACAAAGGTTTTCCTGACTCTACACCCAGTGCTCTACTCACTGTGCCATGAATTAAAAAAAAACAGAAAAAAACCCTAAAGCAATAGTAGATAAAACTGATGAACAGTATTCTCTATAGTTAGTGAGGAGGTTTTAAAGAGCTATGTCCAAGAGAATGACATGCAAACATCCTTTTTCATGGGGTGACTTTACCCTTTCAGGGTAAGACGCACTAAAATTTCCCTGTCCTTCTATGTCCCCTCTATTTCAGCTAACCATGCTTTACTACCATGGGGCCTTGGCCAAGCCATTCTGGGCAGGGGCGGGGAGGGGGGAAATAGAACTCATCTGCAGATCAATGGACTCTAAGGTCTCTATCTCCAAACCCTAGGATCTTCTGGGTGATAAACATGCATGCCTACATATGTGTGTGTGTCTGTGTCTGTGTTTATTAGGCAATTCTGAGGGAGCAGAATGAAGCACAACCCCTCCCCAAAGTAGGGAATGTCTACAGTCATCCATTTACCATTCGGAGAATGAAGAGCACAACCCCAGCAGGAGTGGAGATGGGGTGGAGGGTGGTACTAGATATGGGTTGCAGTGAGCCAGGCCTTGAATGTATTACCAATATGTTGTTCTTCTGACCCTCAAATGGGGAATAAGCTAGAACCTAAAGTTAACCCTTTAGTACAGTTCAGACTGTCAGTAGAAATTTGCTTTTAAGTATGGAGCCCTAATAAAGGCAGCTAGTGGCCTTGTAGATGAAGCCCTGGGCCAGGAATCAGGAACACTTGAGTTCAAATCAGGCCTCGTATGCTTTACTAGCTGTGTGATGTTAGACAAGTCACTTAACCTCTGTTTGCCTCAGTTTCCTCAACTGTTAAATGAAGATAATAATAGCACCTACCTCCCAGGATTGTTGTGAGGATCAAAAGAGATAATAATTGTAATGTGCTTAGCACAGAGCAGGGCACATAGTAGGCATTTAATTAAATGCTTGCTCCCTTCTCCTCCCTCCCTCCAATGATGAGGGAAAAAAACAACAACGAGCATCTATTTTAAAACAAATTAACAAAGGAGTGGAAAACAATGTAAATGGAAAAATTAAATATGTTGGGTTAATTTAGCCTGGTGCTGAAATGCCTCATCTGTAAAATGATAAGACTGGACTAGAAAATACCTAAGATCCCTTTCACGTCTGAATCTATGATTCTAAGAGTGAACTGATAACTGTTAGCCAGTCAATGAGCATAGATTAAGTGCCCTCTCTTCGACTGGCACTGTGCTAGGAGCTGGGATACAACGAAAGGCCAACACAGCTCCGAGCCTCCTGGACCTCAGTCTAATGGGGGAAACAACATACAAACAACCATGGTACACACAAGACATGTCTAGGGTAAATCGGAGGCAAGAATAACATGCCTTTGAGAGTCAGGGGGGAAATGGTTCCTTGAAAGGCAGCCCCGATAGAATGCTGACCTAACGCTGCATTCCCTCACCCCAAATGAAACAAGACGAATGACCAGGCTGAAGAAAGAGAATTAAGGCAGAACTAAGAAGCAACAAATCATTCTCTGTCTTTAGCTGCTGCTATTAGTGGATCCAACAAGCATGGCTCAATTACATGTAAAGATAGTTTTCAACATTCCTTTTTTTTTTTAATAAAACTTTGAGTTCTGAATTGTTTCTTCCTTCTTCCCTCCCAACCCCACTCCCCAAGATGGCAAGCAATCTGATATAGGCTATACACGTGCAATCATGTAAATATGTTTCCACATGAGTCATGTTGTGAAAGAAGAAACAGAACAAAAGGGAAAAGCCATGAAAAACAAAACACAAAGTGAAAATAGTATTAAGCAAGCTATTTCAGTGAAGTTGCATAACCTCCCACTGTGGAAAACTTTAAGAATAGAAGACCAGTCTTCCCTTGTGGATGGTTTAGTGACTAAACTTTATGACTAAATCAATGACCAAACTTTAGTCATTGATTGTACTGAACTGTCTGGAAGAGCTAGCCTACAGCCATGTAGCATAGAGTGAATCGATAACTGGCATTTGTATGATATTTTAAAGTTATGAAGGGCTCTGATTATGTTATTTTAATGGATAGAATACTAAAGTGGGAGAGTAAGATTATCTATTGATATGGGTAGTTAGGTGGTGCAGTGGATAGAATACTGGAACTGGAATTAGGAAGACCCAAGTTCAAATCCAGCCTCAGACACTTATTAGCTAGCCGGGTGACTGGGTGAGTCACTTAACCCTGTTTGCCTCAGTTTCCTCGTCAGTAAAATGAACTGGAGAAGGAAATGGCAAACCATTCCAGTATCTCACCAAGAAAACCCTCAAAATGGAGTCAAAAAGAGTCAGATACAAATGAAATGACTGAACGACAAGTCTATTTACAGTCCTTACTCTGCAGCCTCTTAATAGCAGTGTGACCCTGAGCAGATCACTCAGCTAACTTCTCTGAGCCTCATTTTCTCTACCTGTAAAATGAGGTTTTTTAATACCTGCTCAGGCTGCCTGATTCATTTGTTGTGAAGGTCAAGAGCTACCTAGAATGTGAAAAACCAAAAGGAGGTATAGAAAACGATCACATTTTTCTACAGATACTAACCTAGCAGATTGTAACAGGAGAAAGAGTGTGGTGTTTTCTAGAGAAATAAGTCAAAATGAAGTGCCTTCTGGGAAAAGGCTTCTGATAGAAGCAGAGCCCAGCCAGGCCTGTGAAAGTTAAAAGAACATCTGAAAAGGGCCAAAATTCAGGGTTCACGGACTTAAAGATGCATTGTTTTAACAAGTATCTTAATCCTTCTGTAAAGGGTCAAAGCTGTGCCTTAGAATGATCTATCAAGAAATTGCCTTTTCTTCTGCTCGCACAGCAAAGAAATGTCTACTTGAAGGCACAGTTAGTTATCTTTGGAGGAAAAACTTTAGTTATTTTAGAGGAAAAATGTTTCTGTCTTTCTTTAAATCCATATGGCAATTGCAAATTTGTGCACAGAACTGTACTGACATCGAGATGCAAGTTTATGTGAAATGTGCCTGATTCGGGGCTGAATGTAACTGATGACTTTCCTTACCAAACGGCCTTAAGAGCTCTGCCTTTGCTAAAGACAGCTCTTAAAGACACTCTCACCATCAGAATGAGAATTTCAGCAGTCATTTAGTCAAACTCATCCCCCATAAGCATTCTCTCAACAACAAATAAATCGAGTTACCCTTCAGATTTTGCTTGATGACCCAACGAGGACTATAACCCACAGCCTCCTGAAACATTTCTAGGCATTTGGAGTAGCTGATGGTTAGGACATATTTCTGCTCCTGACAGCTAAATCTCCCCTTCTGCAACCTTCACCCTTGGTTCTCCTGCCCTCTTGTAACAAACACAATGAGTCTAACGCCTTCTTCCACAAGACAGCCCTACCCTTCGAATTCTTGAAGACTGGTATCATAGAAACTCTACCAACCAAAGTCTCCTCTTCTCTGGTCTAAACACCCCTAGTTCCTTCCACCAATTATCCCATGGCAATGGCTGGAGGCCCCAGTGGCTCTTCTCTGTGTATTCTCCGAGTTAGCAATGCCCTTCCTAAATTGTCCTTCATTCCTAGACACCAAATTCAGTTCAGCTATTGCTTAGTCCAACAGCTTCAATGTTGGTCCCAATAAAAATAAGCAATTCACAACAGATGTGTTCCTGAAAAGATGAATTTCAGTGTAATTCAAATTGACCATTGGAATGCCATTTAAACTTTGGAGACTTTTTCTTAAATTTTCTCTAATTCGTATTTGTCAGTTATTCTTAATGGTCCTTCTGATTATCATAATTCCTGCTCAGTCAGTCAAGAAAAAAAAACAACATTTATTAAGTACTTACTGTATGGTCAGACATTGTGGTAAATGCTGGGAATACAAAGAAAGGAAAAAAAAAACATGGACTCTTCCTTTAAGTAGCTCACATCCTAGGGGGGGAGGCAATATCCAAATAACCTTATGTAGATGATATATACAGGGTAAATTGAAGATAATCTCAGAGGGAAGGCACCATGTGCATTATAAAGTACTAGGAAAGACTGCTTGCAAAAGGCAGCATTGAGATTTAAAGGATGTTGGATATTTCTTAAGGATGAGAGGGCATAGGCATATTCCCAGTACCCAGGGGAAGACTGAATATTAGTGAGAGAGTGAGGATGATAGACAGGGCAAACTACTGGGGTGAAATGGGATCAAAAATGCAAGGGTTTGCCTTGACCAATAGTAGGGCTGCTTCTTCACGGAAGCCAGAGGTGAAAGAGATAGCAGGCACCTCAGTGATGTGAGAGGGGAAGGGGGAGCTCTTGGTGAATGGCCTCAAGTTTTTCAGTGAAATATGAGGTAAGGTCCTCAGCTGAAAGGGCGGGAGAGGGTGAGCCTTGGGAGGCTTGAGGAGGGATGAAAAGGTTTTGAAGAGCCGCTGTGGTGGGTGGTGTAGTGAACCAATGAGGATTGCCTTGCCATAATAAGGGCCCAGTTGAGGTTCTGTAGCATGGATTTGTAGTGGACCTGGTCAGCATGGTTTCATTTGGCATCATTGTATATAGGAGCAAAGGCAGTGAATGGTGGGAATAATCCAGCGCTGACTTGGCAAAGTAAGATTGCTGATAGGATGGGGGGGGGCAGCAAGGGATTTGAGAAAAGAGGACAGTATACAGCTGAACTGGTTCACTGAGGGGTTAAGATGATGGGGAAGGGAGGAGAGTATAGCTAGCTAGTTCAGGGATAAGTAGAAAGGGGCCTCAGAAGCCATCTGATCCAAGCAGTACCCAGTCAACCTAACAATTCCTTCTATGGCATACCTGAAGGTCATCCAGCTTTTGTTTAAAAACCTTCAGTGATGGGAAACCCATTACTTCCCAAGGTAGCACCTTCCATTTCCTGACAGCTGTTGTTATTAGCATGGTTTTTCCTTTCTACATCTTCAATGTATCTCACCATTTACACGTTGTCTCCTCTATTAAAATGTATGCTTCTTGGGGGTGGGAAATGTTTTTACCTTTCTTTATATCCTCAGGGCTTAGCACAGTGCCTGGCATACAGTAAGTGCTTAATAAATGTGCTTTGATGGATCTGATTGGCATCCAGCCAAAATTTGCCTTGATAACACTCACCCATTGATCTTCCCTCCAAGGCCAAATAGAACAAATAGAATCCTTCTTCCACATGACAGCCCTTAATATTCTTAAGACATCTATCATGTATTATACCTACCCCTTCCCCCGCTTCTCTTTATTCCTTCAATTGACCATATGGCATTAGCTTGAAGACTTTCACCAATCAAGCTGTGCTCATGTGGATGCTCTCCAGTTTGACCACGTTGTTCCTAAAATGAGGCCCCCAGAACTGAACATAATGCATCAGACTACAGACTGACTAGGGCAGAGGAAAGCGGGACTATCCCTTCTCTGTTCTTGGATACAACACCTCCCTTAGGGCAGCCTACGCCTACATTAGTTTTCTTAAGCTGTAATCAATCACACTTCATCTTCACGTGGAGCTTGCCTTTTACTAAGACCCCTGAATCCTTTACAAATGCATGCCTGTCTAGCCATGCCATCCCCATCTGGTACTGAAGAAACTGATTTTTAAAACTAGCTCTAAGACTTTACCTACAGTCTATGTTCTCGATATTTTGATGTGAGAAAATAAAGGCATCAACAGATTCTGTCTACCATACCAATGAATGGATGAAAAGCCGTAAAATTCCATCTAGGCCATGAATTCTACAAAACACAGGTTGATTGAAAAACTTTAAAAATTCATTTAAGCAGGTAGTGTGCCTGAGCGGCCTAAAGTCTCCCCAGAGGCATGGCTTCTAATGCCACTGTTGCCAGGGTGGATATAATTCATGAAATAATGAAGAGTGAAATGAGCAGAACCAAGAGAATATTGTACACAGTAACAGTAATGTTGTAAGAACAACTTTGAATAACTAAATCATTTTGAGTTTATAAATATTCAAGTCAACTGCAAAAGATCTACGGAGCAAGATACTAAACACATCCAGAAATAGAAATATGTACAGTACGGTTTTCTACACACATATACATATGTGTATATACGTATTTGTGTATATATGTATGTATATGTATATATGTATGTGTATGTGTATGTGTATGTGTATACATGTTAGTGTCTAATGGCAGCCTTCTCTAGGGCAGGGTGGAGAGGGAAGGAGAAAAAAAGTGCACAGCAGAGAACAAAAGAAAACTCAGAAGGAAGCACAGAAAAGCAAGGGTAGCTTTGGAAATGGTGTCTAGTATTTATTACATAACAGTATGAAATGGAAATTCATAGTTTTATATTGCATCCTCTTTTTATGTTGTGCTGTGTATGTGGAAATGGGCTTTTTTTTGATCTTTTTGTATTTAAGTTCAACATGAATAAATATTAAATAAATTTTTTAAAAAATTCATTCGGTAATGAGGCAAATTCTGAACACACATCAAAACAAAGTACTAGAGAAAATCAATCCCTGGCTTCTGGATTGTGCTAAGTCACTGTAACCAAAAGCTGTCATGTAATACCCAGCCAACTTACATCACGCAATGAGCTGAGTCTTTGTTTCAAACTCCCATTAGAGCTGGCTTCGATAAAGAGCTTCAGGAGACTGGAACCAAGGCAGGCAGACATCCAGTTAAAATAGGTCATGTTTTATATTCCAGTTTGAAAATGTCCAACAAATTTTTCCACAAAAGCCTATTTAACCCATGAGATAGCTGAAATACATCTCCTTCCCATTCTTGGTTACAAAAAAATGGACATGAAGTCTAAAAGAAGCTTCCACCTCCCCTCCACACTACTCTGTGTCTCTCAGTAGCACTGATGAGAGGAGAAATATTGGGCTCCCGAAACACGTCTCACTCTCAAGGGCAGGTGGGGGTTCCCCTGTCCAAGGAGTCCATGGAGAACTGCAGGGTTCCTTGAACTTGGATGGGGAAAAGATTATATCTTTATTTTCATTAACCACTAATGGAAACTTAGCATTTTCTTCAATTATTTAAAACATGTTTGTGAGAAGGGGCTGCCAAAGGAAGTCATGATGGAAAAAGAGCCTCTGGTCTAGGGTTTTGGGGAAACCCCTTTCCATAAGCTGATCTCTGTAAGGATTCAGGTCCACTTTGATGTTACTAACCTTTGGAAGTACCTGTACAGTACATTAATTAGCTAGGAGTGCTGCCTTTGGAGAGAGAGGATCTGAATTCCTCACAGGATCCGAAATCAGAACCAGAAGGGACCTCAGAGGCCAACTAATTCAATGCCCTCATTTTTAGACTGAGGAAACTGAGGTGGGGGAGGGGAATGAAATGACTTAAACTTCACACAGGTAGTAAGTGTAAGAGGCAAGATTTGAAATCAAGTCCTCCGTCCCAGAGCTAGTGTTCTCTCCACTGGAGTTCTTGCCTTTGATACTTACTAGCTGTGTGACCATAGGTAAATCACTTGACTTCTCTGAAGCTCAGTTTCCTAATCTGTAAAATGGGGATAATAATAGCTGTGGTGGCTACCTCATAAATTCCAGTGAGATCGTGTCTGCCGAGGGGTTGGCAAATTTTAAAATTCTCTGTCAATATCAGCTATTACGATGACTGATTGCATGACTAATGAGTCAATTAACTAGGTTCCACTGGGGCAAATCCCTAAGAGGAGGTGAAATCTGCATTAGAAGAGGAAGTTTCTTGATAAAAAGCACCCCACACAGATGAAATCATAAGTCCAGTAAGATGATAGACAGCTCCAGAAAGAGATGGAGGTAAGGAGGTCCCTCCCTCGGGTTAGTCACAGATTTTCAGCTGGATAGGACCTCAGCATCTACTCCAAACTTCCTCATAAAGATGCAGAAAATGAGATGGATGCCCAAGGTCACCTTCGTGATATCTGGTTGTTTTCAGTTGTGTCTGACCCTTTGTGACCCCGCTTCGGGTTTGTTTGTTTGTTTTTTTTGGCACAGAAACTGGAGTGGTTTGCCATTTCCTTCTCCAGCTCATTTTACAGATGAGGTAACTGAGGCAAACTGGGTGAAGTGACCTGCCCAGGGTCACACAGCTAGTAAGTGTCTGAGGCCAGATTTGAACTTGGGTCTTCCTGATGCCAGGCCTGGAACTCTATCCACTGCACCACCTAGCAGCCCACCCAAGGCCATGCAAGTAATAAAAAGTAGATCCAGAATTTGAGCCCAGGTCCTTATCCAATACCAGTTTTCCTACACTAAATCAACATTAAGAATTCGCTCAGTACAGTTGAATAAACATAAAGATACTCGCAGAATTACTCCTAATACTCTGACGTCAGAGATGCATATTCTGTTAGGGGCAGCCTGAAATGAAGTCATCGTTATTAACTAGCTCTTTTACCACTTTTCCCTCACTTTAGACTCTGTGATTTTGTCAGTGTGGGTAGCTGCTCAGTGCACAAACATCGTAGCCTCTGACCTCATTCCAATTTAATAAGAGGCTTCCGAATGCTGTTGTGATGACTGTTCGATTTACCACTCTGGGGCCAAGCAGCCCATGAGTGGGTTCTCCATTTGGCTGTGCCTGAAACCTTTCTTGCTGATCAAGCTTCCCCCAGGCCTTGGCCTCTGGTAGCACACTATCCCTGAGGAGGAAACGGAGATTCCCCAAATGTGAGGTAAAAAAGGCATACAATATGGGTAAGAGGTACTGGAGGGAGAAGGCCATGCCTGGGGAATAGTTATTGGGCCAGCATGAATAGAACAGTAAGTGGGGGAAGGGGAATAACATTAAATAAGACTGGGAGCCAGCTTTGGAAAGACTTTAAATGTCAGACTGAAGCAAGAGGGAGCCAGTGAGGACCTGAGAGGGGGAGGGGACCACCGAAGTGGACTTCCTTAGCACCACGATGCATATGGTAGCTGTGTGGAAGAAGGAAGGAAGGATGGAAGAAGGGGATTCCTCCTCCCTTAACTTTCTTGTTGTTGACCATATACCATCCTTGCAGGGCAAATCCTCAATTCTGAGAATTTAAGAACTTCCTTAGCCCTCATTTCTCCATCCGGTCAAATGCTATGGAGGAAGTCATAGAACTGTGCTGACTACAAATAAATGTTCTAGACCTCCAACCGGGCCCTCCCTGCTGTGTTTGTGTGTCAATCTTTTATTTAATTATCTCTCAGTGACTCCCCGGCACTTCCCCCGCAACAGAGGTTCCAACCCTCATCTCTCAGAGCCCCACCCTTCTCAATGGATGACCTTCCCATCTACTGTACTGGGAAGTCAGAGGTCATCTGACCTCCTTCCTCTCCTCCACATCCTTTCCTCATCTGCTTCTCCTTGTCTCCAGTCTCCATCTCCCAACTCTGGCCATTTACATGCCTGGAATGTTTTCCCTTCTTATCTCCACCTCCTAGTTTCCTTCAAGTCTCAGCTAAAATCCTACCTTCTATAGCAATCTTTTCTGATTCTCCTTAATTCTAGTGCCTTCCCCCTTGTTCATTATTTCCAATTTATCATGTTTCGTTGTTTTAGAGTTTTTCAGTCTTGTCCGACTCTTCTCTACCCCATTTGGAATTTTCTTGACAAAGATAGTGGAGTGGTTTGCCATTTACTTCTCCAGCTCATTTTACAGAGGAGGAAACTGAAGCAAACAGGGTTAAGTGACTTGCCCAGGGTCACATAGCTAGTAAGTGTCTGAGGCCAGATTTGAACTCAGGAAGATGAATCATTGAGACTCCAGGCCTGGCACTCTACCTTACCCTATGTATAGAAAGCTTATTCACATGTAGTTGTTTTCATGCCCCCCCCCCCCCCCATTAGACCATGAGCTCCTTAAGGGCAGGGACCATTTTTTGCCTTTCTTTGTATTACCAGAGCTTGGCACAGTGCCTGACCCACAATGTACTCTTTACTGACTGCGTGGAAGAGGCAGCCCTCAGCCTTGCCACAGCTAATCTTTCCTCTTGAAGCCATCGACTCTGGCCCCCTGGATCTAGCAATCATCATCCATTTCCTCCTTGACTGGCTTCTTTCCCTCTGTATTTGGTGATGCTTTGTTCCTTTCTAGGCTAAGCCAAAATCAAACCAAACAAAACCATGGAACATTGTGAAGACTCATTCACTCCTCAAACCATTGATACTTGGCTCTTTCCCTTCTGCTCCTCTACTGAAATTTCTCTCTCCAAGGTCACCAGCAGACATCATTGCCAAACCAAAACATCAAGGCCTCTTCCTCATTCTCCATCACCCTTCTCCACACTACTCTACCCTGTTTGGACCACTTCTTCCAGCCAGGAGGCAGTAAACAGGGCAGGTAGGTGGTATAGTAGATAGAGCAATGGGCCCAGAATCAGGAAGACCTGAGTTCAAATCTGGTCTCAGACACTGACTAGCAGTGTGACTGTGGGCATATCACTTAATCCTGTTTGTCTCAGTTTCCTTATCTGTAAAATGAGCTGGAGAAGGAAATGGCAAACCACTGCAGTATCTTTGCCAAGAAAACTCCAAAAGGGGTCATAAAGAGCCTGACATGACTGAAACGACTGAACAGCAACAACAATCACTTTCTGAGGACGGAGGATGTTTAACCTGGAGAATTGAAGGCTAGAGGAGTATGTGTTTCAGGTGGCAGGGCACCATGTTAACTGTCTTCAAATATTTGAAAAATTCTCAGGGGCAGCTAGGTGGCGCAGTGCATAGAGCACTGGCCCTGGAGTCAGGAGGACCTGAGTTCAAATCCAGCCTCAGGCCAAACACTTGACACTTACTAGCTGCATGACCCTGGGCAAGTCACCTAACCCCAACTGCCTAAAAATTTAAAAGAAAAAAAGGTCAAAAAAATTCTCATAAGAAAGAGGCATTGAATGTCTTCTGTTAGTCCCTTGAGAGTTGAACCAAGAGGGAGCTGGGTAGCACAGTGGATAGAGTGCTAGGCCTGCAGTCAGGAAGACCAGAGTTCAAATCTGGCCTCAGACACTTACGAGTTGTACAATCCTGGGCAAGTCACTTAAACTGTTTGCCTCAATTTCTTCATCTGTAAAATGGGGACCATAATAGCACCTACCTCCCAGGATTGCTATAAACATCAAATGAGATAATATTTGTAAAGCATTCAGCACAGTACCTAGCACATGGTAAGTGCTACGTAGATGCTGGCTATTATTATTATTATTATTATTATTATTATTATTATTTTCTAAGAGCAATGGGTAGAGATTATCACTGATAAACGTAGGCTTCACATAAAGGAAAACTTCTCAACACTGAGCTCTTCAGTAGTGGGACGGGCTGCCTGGTGGGGAATTCGAGGGAGGGTCTCCCTCACCAGAGGTCACTCCCTAGGGACCGGAAGCCCACTTCGCTGCGTCATTGAGGGGATTCCTGTTGGAGTGGTTGAGTGGAGCTGGCTTCTGAGGTCCCTGCCAACACTGAGATCTTGTGATTCTGTGAGATCCCAGGAAATCACAAATTGGTTACTAAACCGGCTCCTTGGTCTATTTTAAGCGTCTGTTGTGGTGAATTCTGAGGTCTCCAAAACAAATGCTGTTGATTCAGTTCAAATGGGCACAAACATCCAGGTTTGAGGCAAACACATTCCGGACTCCCGCGATTCCATTGCCTGAAACCCTCATTAAACCAACCGGGTGCTGAAGCCGATGAACAACTTGGAAAGCCCCCTGTGCTAAGAAGACCACAGAAATGGTCCCCTCTACCTCACCCCCTGAAAAAAAGAATGCCTACCTCCCAGAGCTGCTGTGAGGACCAAGTGAGATGATGACGGCCAGAAAGGGCTTTGCAAGCCTTTCAGTGCCCTCCTCAAAATGCCACCCAGTCCCATGCCCCCAAGGAAAGCCCCCAACCTCCCAAGAAATCCCCACAGTGAATTTGAGAACCACCAGCAGGGTCCCTGGGACAGCAAAGCACCCACTTGTACATAGTTTACCTCCACGGTGGTCTCAACTAGCTGCTTTCATCCTTTCTGTGGTTCAGATGGATTCCCCTAACTGCTGGCCAAACCCTCTGCCATTTGGGGCCAAAGCAAACTCTCTAATATTACTGAGTGCCTGATCTGGGAGAGGCTCTGTGCTCCAGACATAAAGATGAATAAAGCCCAGCTCCTGCCCTAAAGGAATGCCCTCAGTGAAAGAATCAGCCATACATTTTATATCCAAATCCTGCCAACAGCCCGTGCTATGTTTCTTAGGCTGGCAATACATTGGGTGGCTTGAGTGTCGAGCTAGGAAGACTCAGTTCAAATCCTGCCTCAGTCAGTTGGCTAACTCAGATTTACTAAATGCCTACTATATGTGTGGCAGCTAGGTGGCAAAGTGGATAGAACACTCACCCTGGAGTCAAGAGGACTTAAGTTCAAATCCAGCCTCAGACACTTACTGGCTGTGTGACCCTGGGCAAGTCACTTAACCCCAAATACCTCCAAAAATAAAAATAAAAACCTATTGTTATGCCAGGCACTGTGCTAAGCACTGGAGATATGAAGAAATGGAAAAGACAATTCTTGTTCTCAAGGGGCTTACAGTGTAAAGAGGGAGACAACAAGCATATCACTGTGTGCAAACAAGGTATATACAGGATAAGCTGGAGGTGATCAACAGACTCTAGCTGCGAGACTGGGGAAACCTCAGTTTCCTATCTGTAAAATGGGGATAATAACAGTAGCTCCTTCACAGAATTGCTGCAACATCAAATAAGATAAGGTTTGCAAAGCAATCTGCAAACCCACAAGGGTTATGTAAATGCTAGATGTTGTTATTATTGAAACATTAAAACGGTATTTATTTAAATATAAGAACATGGGACTTGGTTGAAGGGGAAATGTCATAAGATGTCTAGGGGTTAGAGAATTTGTTTCCTGAGCTCATGCTATATTGTCATGCATTCTGCTGCGTGCTGGGAGGCGGGGGTAACAATGAGGCAGGTACTAATGCCCCCTACTTTGCAGGTGGAAGAATGAAGGCTTGGAGAACTCAAGTGACTTATCCAAGATCACACATTTAGTTTGTAGAAGAGCAGAGACTTTCTGATGCTTTTAATATTATGCTTGTTCTATGAGCAAAGCTGAATTGAAGTAGCTCAAAAGAAACATGAGATGTGCAGATTTAGAGAATCCATTCCAAATGTTTACATGGACTACGTGTGCCCAGCCTGTGGTAGAGCATTCCTAGCTCGTTTTGGTCTGATCAGCCACAGTTGGACGCATTGTAGCTCGACTCTAACATAGTCATGTCATTTGGGTCCTTTTTGAGAACAAAGGACAATTAACCAACCAACACCAACCTATGGCCAGGTTTCACCAAAGGGAATGTGAACACAAGAGCTCCTCCCTTGCCTTCCCAGACCATTGGACCTGCTTCCGGCCCAACCCCTGAGACCATCATCCTTCCAAAGCAACCCCTGTCCCTGTGGAGGTAAGACTAGGCAACTGTCTCGGCAGGGGCTGCAGCCACAGCTACTCGAGGCTCAGAAAAAACTCTTCTAACCAGCAACGTCCTTGGCGCTGCCAAATGCTTCAGCATCAGAAACGGATACGATTTTATCAGTGGAAATGACATCAAAGAAGAGGCAGGACCATCTGCTTTGATACCGCATCCTAAATCTCTTTCCATCTGACTTGCAACTGATACCTCTTCTATGTGTGATCTCCATGACAATGTGAGCTCCAACGAGAGCAGGGACTATGTCCACTCTTCTATATGTATCCCCAGTACTTTGAACATGGGAAGCCTTAATTAAAAGCTTTTTAGTTTATCCATTCAGAGAATTTGTTAATGGAATAATTATCACGTGCACTTAATGTATACAAGAGGCAATATAGTTAAGTGGATAGAGATCTGGGTTCAGTTCTGCCTCAGACACATACAAGCTATGTTACCCCAGGTAAACTGTTCAACTTCTCCATGCCCTTGGTAATTACTACAAGTGGGAGACAAGGAGCTAATTGGTAAAGGGGGTTTCTACACCAAGAATACCTGGTGCCAGTGGATATTACAGGTCTAAAGGACTCCCTGCCTCCCAAATGCACATACATACATACATAGCTTTCCATCATGTCTCATATTCCCCACTTGAGATTATCAACCCTAACTGCAGGATTCTTTTGCACTTCTCCCGTGTAATAACCTTGTGTCTGACTTCCCAGACTTTGCTAGTGGTGATTCAGGTCCTGGTACAATTCTGGGTTTAGCCAACTCAGCTTCCTCCCGTCATCCTCACTTTCTCATGGGTAAGAGGGAGCTTTTCTTGGGGCCCTTGCTGTGTTGTTCCGTAAGGAACAGGCAGTTCTCTTGGATGCCTCTGACCCTAAATGTTTCTACCCTGTGGGCCTTTCAAATAATCCCTTAAGCTTCTTGAAAAATGCTTTGCTAAAATTGACTTTTTAATTAACTCCTTCCTATTTCTTTTCTGGATATTTAATCAATAAGCATTTATTTTTTAAGCACCTACTATGTGTGCTAAGCACTGGGGATATAAAGACAGAAGTGAATCAGTCTCTGCTCCCAAAAACCTTACATTCTATCAGGGGAGACAACGTATTCATGTAGAGAGATAGAAATTATATATGAAGGAGAGATACAAGATGGGAGGATTTCAATCAGCAGAGACAACGTGTACATGCAGAGAGATAAAAATTACATATGGAGACACAAGATGGGAGGATTTCTATCAGCAGATACAACGTGTACATGTAAAGAGATAAAAATTACATACGGAGACATAAGATGGGAGGATTTCTATCAGCAGACACGACGTGTATGTGTAAAGAGATAAAAATTATATATGGAGATACAAGATGGGAGGATTTCTATCATCAGAGACAACGTGTACGTGTAG
>NW_020947556.1:0-27704 GCF_900497805.2 Vombatus ursinus | reverse complement strand
TTAGAAGAACACCTGGGAACACCAGGTACTTCCTGTAGGCTTTTTTTTGGTTAAACAGGCTAAATAAAATAATTAAAGCAGTGACTTCACATTACATATATATTTGCAAAAATTATATGTGTACTTATACAAACATAAATGTATTTATGATTACATAATTTATGATATATTTCTACAATATTCATAATATATTTAAGCATATATAACTATATGTCACTGTTTTAGTATTCACTCTTATTATTTATAATCAGTTTTATTATGGAGCTATAAAATCAGTTTTTCACATGTCTAATATATATGTAGAATTAAAGGGAGTAACCAGATACTCAACAATTAGCATTATGACTTTATTTAACTTCATTTAATTTAGCTTTATTTGCTAACTTCATCAATAAGCTGGCAGGTGAGGAGGTGCACAGAGTGATAAGTGTGGGGATAAGTGTGAAATGTGTTATATTGGGAGGTGTCAAATACACTTAATAGCAATTTCTTTAAAGTGTAAAGTCACCTAGAAAGGTTGGAAACTGGGCAGAACTATGTGCTAAAATTTAAAAAGAGGAAAATCTTTGAAAAGTCAGGCAAAAAAGAACATTTAGGAATTGAGGGAGAACTTCTGAATGGTGGAACAGGGACTCTTTGGATGACCTTGGGAAGAAGCCTTGGGGATGGGGGAAAAGTGGGGTTTGGGTTTTGTTTCTGTCTTGTTTTATTACAACAAAACAAAGTGAAGGAAGCACTTTGCTGGGACCATGGAGACTTGAGGTCAATCAATGATCCTGTAAGAAAATGATTTATGGACTGCAGCCAGAAAAAAAAAAGATCCTTTTATCAAATACAGAAAGTCCAACAAACTAATCTCTAATGCTTCAGCTTGTTACAGGGAAATTTACAATGAAACAGGCAGAAAAAAAAAATCAAAAAGAAGGCAACAAAGGGGATATCAACTGAGCTGTTTCTCAAAAACCCATCAAACGATCCTAAGCTTCCCTAAAAGTCTCTTTATAGATGGCTGTCAAAGTCAACTCAAGATAACTCTGCTTAAGGAAGACTGAGTCTGGAGCTGCTAAGCACTGCATACCATGATGTCTCCCAGAGTTTCTTGGCCTTTGAAAAAATGCCTGAGCCAGCCTTGATTTGTCCAAGATTGTTCATCCTTTAATCCTTTACAATTCATCTTGCTCCACAGAATCAAAGCTTGAAAGCTTGGGGTTTAGAAGTGGGCAAACAAACGCACAGCTAAGGTTGATTCTGAATCAAAAAAATCTAGTTGTTCAAATTCAGGCACAAGTCCCAGGCAATGTCTAATAATCGTGGGATATAGGGATGGCATGTTGGATTGAATCAGGGACTCCTGGGTCCAAGTCTCACGTGTACTGACACACTATGGTTTGTGGGACCCTGGGCAAGTCACTTGTCAAACAAATAGAAAAAGGGGCCACTAAACTGTACTTAAGGGCAGCTAGGTGGCACAGTGGATAGAGTGCTGGGTCTAGAGTCAGGAAGACCTGAGTTCAAATCTAGCCTCAGACACTTACCAGCTCTGTGACTCTGGGCAAGTCACCTAACCCTGTCTGCCTCAGTTTCCTCATCTGTAAAATGAGCTGGAGAAAGAAATGGTAAACTACTCCAGCGTCTCTGCAAGAAAACCCCAAATGGGGTCACAGACAGTTGAATACAGCTGAAAAATGACTGAACTGAAGCTGTACATAAAGATCCAGAAGGACCACAGATTGACTTAGAAAACTACATATTAACATTATCTATGTCTTACAGTATTTTTTTCTTTTGTTAAATATTTCCCAATTACATTTTAATCTGGTTTAGCCCTAAGGATTCCGTGTTTGACACTCTAGAATAGTCTAAGACTACTGAATGAAGATAAAAGTACAGATATTCATTGATAAGGAAGTTAATTATTGGGAGGTGCCGAGAATAATGAAAAAAAACCAAAAAGTAAGAGAAAGTTAAAAAACAATAATAAATTAACAACAGTCACTTGGATTTTTTTCCCAATTTTTTTTTTCCTTTCATTGTATAACATTTTCCCATTCATGTCATTCCCCTGCTTAGAAACCTTCAAAGGCTTCCTAA
The DNA here is from genome assembly GCF_900497805.2 of Vombatus ursinus. Classification (NCBI taxonomy): domain Eukaryota; kingdom Metazoa; phylum Chordata; class Mammalia; order Diprotodontia; family Vombatidae; genus Vombatus; species Vombatus ursinus. Next base: position 25,613 of record NW_020947556.1, on the reverse strand, counting down.
AGATCAACAAGGTACAGAGGAAAGGGCCCTGGCTTTGGAATCAAGAGGACAGAGATTCGAATTCTGACTCTGGTACTTACTACCTGGGCGACCCTAGGCCAGAGGCTCTCTGGGACTCAGGATCCAAATGAAGAATCTGAAATAGATGCCCCAAGGTACTTCTTAGCTCTAAATCTTTAATTCTATTCATTTTCTTGTAAATTCCAACTCCTCAGTCTGGTTTTCCAGAGAATGGCCCAAACTCTGTCTCACTACTTACACACTTATCTCCCCCATTCTTCTCTACTCAAGCCAAATGAGATTACTTGCAGTTCCCAAACAAGGCCTGGGGTTTTTTCACCTAAGAGCCCTTGCTTATGGCATTTCCTCCAGCTGGAATGTATGAGCCTCCCTCTTATCTCTGGCTTGTAGAAGCCCTGCCCATCCTGACCCAAGGCCCAACTCAGATGTCATCTCCATTGAAGCCTTCATTCACTCTCCCCTCCTGAATGTGAGCTTTTCTCTAAAGAAACTCAATTATACCTTGCAATGTTTGTAAAATAAATGATAGATTTGTAGCTACACCCCAGTCTGGCTACTATCCCGTGGAGTTTAATGAAGGCCTTGGCATGGGGAGCTCTCCAGCTGAAAGGACTTTGAAAGAGGCTTTGGGGGGCCGACGAGGAGGAAGAGTTTGCTTTGCTAGGACTCAGGAGGCTCTTAAGGTGAAAAATGAACCCGTCTAGCTCAACTCCCTGACTATGATCCGGAGTTACACACTTGCAGCCTAAAATATGCCTCCTATTAGCTGCCATCTTGACCCTTGATGTTTTCCAGTATCGTTTCTGTGTCTGACAATGATACAAATCCTTTACCTGCTTGGAGGCAGGTCAGTGTGGGATGGGATAGATCATCGAGTCTGGAATTAGGCGGAATTGAGTTCAAACTCAGCCATGGACACTTAGTAGCTGTGTGACCCTAGACAAGTCGCCTCAGTTTCCTTCACTGAAAAATGGGGATAATAATAGCACCTATTTCCCAGGTTGTTGTAAGGACCAAATGAGATATTTGTAACTGAGCCTGGCACATAGTAGGAGCTTAATAAGTACTTCTATGCTTTTTCTTTCCCTTCTTCCCTTCCCTCTTCTCCCAAATAAGCATCACAGACCCTGTCCAGGCAAGGTCCTGGGTCCTACCCTATCTAGTCTGGCCTAGGTTAGGGCTAGACAGAATGTGTATACTAAGGTAAAAAGAATTTCCTTCTTCCAAGGTCTTCTACGTGGAATCTACTAGATAATTCAGCACTCTTGTCCTGATACACAGAAAAATGGTGAAAGGAAATCAAAGAATTAAGAAGAAAACAAGTGGCTGAAAGAAATTAAACTAAAAAGAGAAATTTGTGGGTTTTTCAAAATGGTCACGAATCAGCATGAGGATGAAAAACATAAACTGCTCAAGTCCCTTAGGGTATAACTTCAAGAAGGAAGTGAAATTACTTAGAACTGCCCACAGTGTTATGTTTGGACAAAATAAGAACATGATAATGCAGAATGAACGAAGGCCAGGAAAACTTTCCTTAAAATAAAAAAGCTCCATACTCAGAATGCGCTATCCAAAGACCACTTACAAAGTTCACTCAAAAACACAGAGCAAATTAAACATTAAATAAAGTATTCTAGGGAAAAAAAAAACCATTATAATAGGGAGGGTCAAATACCAATATCTAAGTCTAAAAATAATAAAAATAATCTAAGTCTACTAAATACTTTAGTCTAATGAAGGTTCCATGTGTAACTTGCAGAAAGAAATGGGTGGGGGAGGAAGAAGAGGGGAATGTTGCCTCAGCAAGGGAGGATGAGAATTGGCTTGGTTTGGTGAACTCAGAAATTATTTTTAAAATTGAGATATTACTTTTACCCTTGGAGGAGGACCTCTACCATCCTTAGGGCTGGTTAATTTACAGGAAAAAACAAAAGCCATCTGACAGAAGGAATAGAAACAGGCCTTTGTATTATTTTCCTAGAGCTCTTATCTATCCTCTTCCTGGGGGGAATAGATAAGAGAATGTCTGTCTATGGCAAAAGGAGCATTAACTCATTTCCAAGGAAGATGATGACATTTAAATAACATGGTGGTGTTTCATATTTAGAATATAAACTAGTCAGTGCTGGAAGCAGGAGGTACTGATTCTGCGAGGGGGTGTTGGACCCTGGGCCAAGAGATGAATAATCTATCACTCAGCAATGAGTAGGACTCCTATGCTCGAGTATTTCTAGTGGCCCCGGGGAAAAAAGGAAATAACTTTTGAGGCTCCCATCATGACTGTGATGAGATCCTTAGTCGTTATGGACACGTCGCAGAGGGGCATTAGTTATCTGTGGGCCACAAGAGACAAAGGGAAGTTGCCACCTGAAAACTATGGTTTAAAAGCTAGCAGAAAGGAAGGGAAAAGTCCTCACAACCTTATTGGGACTGGGGGGCTCTTTTCAGACCGATGCCGTGGCCCCAGCTGTGGATGACGATCCAGGAGATTGAAGATGATGAAATAAAGGCCAGAACAAACAGCAAAGTAAGGGGGGGCTGGGAAGGGCTAAGGTGGAGATAAGATGATCTCCTGCAATCTCCCAGGTCCCTGAGTCCATAATGTGGTATTTTGGAGAGGGGGAAAGAAGTGAGCTATCACGTGACTATGCATTCCTCTAGGCTCAGGGGGAGAATTGCATCTGTTTGACTTTCTATTTCAGCTTTAAGATGAGGGGGTAAAAGAATGCTCAAGAGACTGGAAATGCTCATGTTCAAAAAAAGGCTTGGGGTGGGGACACCTAAGAAGGCATCAGAATCCTTACAACTCGTCAACATGGCTCTCCAGCTGTTTTCTAGCCTCACCTCCCATCACCATCAAGGCCTTTCTTTCTCTTTTCTGAAAGTAATTCACACTGCCAAGGAGAGGACTCTGGTGTCTCATTGCTTGAAAAGAGCCCGGATTGACCAGAGGCGTTTTTGTCAGGCAGAGGAACTCCAGACAGTTACAACAATAACAACAATAGTGACATATTTTCCTAGAGCACTGTGAAAAGTCTATATAGTATCTCTCAGTTGACCCTCATGGCTGCCCCAGCTACTACAGTGGTTTTGGGAGTAAACAGAGAAATTAATGAAACTACACTTTGTAAAACACTATATTAGAGGCTGAGTAGGAAGGCTATTAACCTGCAGAACTTTCAGGCTCAGTTCAACTATCTACCTTCTCCATAAGCATATTTTCCCCAATTCCTGCCACTTTTACCTCATATATATGGTGGATTTATTTATCTGTGAATGTGTTGTAGCCCCTGTCCCACCCTCTGGAATGTTAATTGAAGACACAGACTTTCATTTCTGTTTTTGGTCCCTAGTGCCTAGCATGGTGCCTGGCAAATAGAGAGCCCTTAATCAATGCTTACTGAATTGAAGAAACAATGTAATCCGTGGTAGGAAAATCCTAACCCTTGTCTCGATGCAAGTTAGGTTACTTTTCCATTAAAAGGCATTACGAAAGCTTGGTTGGCTCAGGCTACTGTCACTGTTTTCCTCATCACCTGAATATAAAACAGCCATGACGAGTTCCAGGAGCTTTCTACGGTGGTGGGGAACTCGGGTAAGGGATTACTTTACTCAGCTGAATCTACTACAACTGCCCTCAATGTATATCTTTCTTGAATTTCCTGCTCCTACTAATGGTCAAGCAAATCTTAACTTTTGAATGACCTATAAGGGTTTCATTTGGTTCCGATCTCAAACCTTAACTCTCAATAGACTGGTCTGGTTCAAGCCCACCCCAGAACATTCCATAAAACAAGATCCTCCCAGCCAAGTGACCATGTTTCCCCATTAGAATACACTCTTCTTGAGGGGCTTTCTTTGTATTCCCAAGGGACTAGCAGTGCCTGGCATACAGTAATTGCCTAATAAATGTTAGTTGACAGGCTCACTGGTCCCACAGGATGTGTGCTATCTTCAACAAGGCAGATAGCAAGCCACCCACCAGTCACACATAGGTGAGACCACAGTTGCATCATCATACCCAAGTACATTGCTTAAAATGCCAGAAAGGGTAGATGCAAGCTGCCAGCATTGTGTGAGGGGCTAGTGAAACCTTGGAATTGTGTAAAGCAGAGCCAAGGCAAACAAAGATGATATTGTCATTTCACTCTTGTAATGCTATATCTTGTCTATTCAGCAAATCTGTTGTTAACATAAACATCTTTTGACTTTATTTATTTATTCTGCCAAGGTAAGAAGTCGATTTGAAAGCTTTGGGTCTGCATCCAATCACACTGCATCATACTGAGAGGACATGCTGTCTCTCCCTCCAGGGAGGAGGCCAGACTGGCACAGAGAGCAGAGGAGAGATGTCGTTCTCTCCCTCAAGTGAAGCATCTGGCTTCATTTCAGTGAACTACTTATCGGACTTTGTAGAGAATGGGAGTGAAGAGAGGCCATCTCCTCATTTTACAGATGAAGAAACTGAGGCCAAGAGAGGCCTTTAAACTACTCACCCAAAGTCACTCAGCTAGTTAATGGCAAAGCCAAACACTAGAATCCCCACCCTTGTCATTCCCTGAGTGCAGTCCCTCAAAGAATTACCTAGCTTTCGGGTTGGGAAAGCATATTACAAATCCTCTCCATGACATAGTGAATAGAGGTCTGGACTTAGAAGCAGAAGGAAGGGAGTTCAAATCCTGCACCCTTGACATTTACCAGTTGCATGTATTAGGCAGGTAAGTGGTGCACTGGGCCTGGAGTCAGGAAGATCTCAGTTGAAAACCAGCCTCAGAACACATAGGAGCTGTGTGACCCTGAGAAAGTCACTTGACCTCTGTTTGCCTCAGTTTCTTCAACTGTAAATTATTATTATGTAATAATAGTTTGCCTCAGTTTCTTCAACTGTAAAATATCACTATATATTATGGATAATAATAGCACCTACTCCCTAAGGTTGTTTGTCCTGGTGAGCACTTAGCACAGTGCCTGGCATACAGTAGGTGCTTACTAAATGCTTGTTTCCTTCTTTCTCATACATTTTTTGTGCCATGGACCCCTTGGACATTCTGTTCAAGTATATGAACCCTCTTCTCTGAATTATGTTTTTAAATATATAAAACAATGGGCAGCTAGGTGGTGCAGTGGATAGAGCACCGGCCCTGAATTCAGGAGGGCCTGAGTTCAAATCCGGCCTGAGACACATAACACTTACTAGCTGTGTGACCCTGGGCAAATCACTTAACCCCATTGCCTAGCCAATATATATATATATATATATATATATATATATATATATATATATACACACACACACACACACACACACACACACATATATATATGTATATATATATGAAACACATAGAATTACCAAGAAAAACAATTATGTTGAAACAGTCATCAAAAATTACATTTTAAAACAAGTTTGCTGACTCCAGGTTGAGAATTCCTGCTTTAAGATTTACCTAGTCTTTGCTTTATACCCCCATAAGGCAGACCATACAAGGTTTATCATGATCATTTTGCTGATGGCTCAGAACGTTTAATGTGACAAGTCACACGGCCCACTGAGTCCTGAGGTTCAGATTTCAAATTTAGGCTTTTATAATTCACTTCAAGTGTTTCTCCTTGGACTATATGAAACACTAACACCACCAATGTGACTCAGAAACAAGACTCTTCTGGCCACACCCAAAGGAAATTGGTTTCACTAGCTTTTACCTCATAGGTGTACCAATTTCTTTTATTCATAAATGTGAATAGTCATGATTTCACTGAGCCATAGAAATTCAGACTTGAAAGGGTCTTCAGTGGTTTCCAGTGCAACCCATACCTTCTGAATAAGATTTCTCTCTGTAACATCTCCAGTAAGTGGTCATCCATCCTTTGTCTGGAGACCTCCAGAGATGAAGAACTCATCACTGTCCCAGGCAGCCCATTCCTCTTATAAGAATAGATAACAATAGTTAACACTTTATATAGCACCTACTTTGCAGGGTTGTTGTGAGGATCAAAAGAGATAATAATTGGAAAGCACTTAGCACAATGTCTGGCAAATAGTAGGTGCTATTATTATTATTCCCATTTTACAGATGAGAAAATTGAGGCAGAGGGTAACTTGTTCAAGGTCACCCAGTAAGTGTCTAAGTCTCGACTTGAACTCAGGTCTTCCTGACTCCAGAACCAGCACTCTAACCGCTGAACCACCGATTGCTTTGTAGAGAGTTCTAATTGCTAGGAAGTTTGGTTTTTGTTTGTCTTCCTTCTCCCCATCCCCCTCAGATTTTAATCTACTTCTCTGTACCTTCCAGTCCTCTTTCCTGGTTCTGCCTCATTGGGACCAGATATTTTGAACTACCCAGCCTTCCCAAGCTTAAGACTGGATGCTATTGTTCTGTGTTCCCTTCCTGGATTAAACTGCAAACTCCTTGAAGGCATGGACTGTGTCTTGTGTTCATTTCATGTCACGCTCTCTCATATACCTTCCCCCCTCCTCAACTGGTCCCAATAAGGGGAGGGGAGGCAGCAGTGGGATGTAGTAGTGCTGCATTTAGATTCAGGGTTTGAATTCTGCCTGCTTTCACTTACACACATGTGACATTGGGCAAGCCACTTAGTTTCCGCATTTGCAAAATGAGGGATGTCAAACTAGTCAGTCAACAAGCATTTATTAAGCACGTTACAGTGTCAGGCACTGTGCTAAGCACTGGGGATACAAAAGAAGGCAAAAGATAGCTTCCAGTTTGGGGGAAGGGGCAACTTATTAATAAATATGTATAGGATATGAAATAATTAAGAGAAGGAAGGCACTGTAATTAAGAGAGGTTGGGAAAGACTTTCTGTAGAATATGAGATTTTAGTTGGAGTTTGAAGGAAACCATGGAAAGCAGTAGGTACAGATGAGGAAGGCAGGCAGTCTAGGCACAGGGGACAGCCAGAGAAAATGCCTGGAGATGAGAGATGGAGGGTCTTTTTGGTGGAATACACAGCAGGCCAGAAGAGTATATGGTGAGGTGGGCTTCCCCTCTGCTCCCCACATTTTGGGACCAACCTACCCTTGTCCAGTCTGAGAAGTGAGAATTCCTCCAACTCTCAAAATTCCAGAGAAGTCCCTCATTTAGGGAGGATTTCAATTCTCTTCCACTCCCCCCAAAATCAATTCCCTCCAAGAGAAGGGAGCAGGGGTAAACAGGACGCTTCCCTTCCTATCACCAAATCTTTCCTTCATTTTCTCTCATCCTTTTCACTTCTGCAATTTCTATCTTGGGCTCTTCCCCCTCGCACTTCCTAGGTTTCTGTTCTGTGTTGAACTTGCTTGCTTTTTTTCATATTGAAAAGATGACGCCCCCAAACCGGAAAATGAACAGCAGATGAGGGAAAAAGAGTATGTGATGGGGAGTAAAGCATAAGAAGACCGGAGAGTGGAGGGAGGGGCTAGGTTATAAAGGACTTTGAATGCCAAAAAGAGGATTTTGTATTTGATCCTGGAGGCAATTGGGAGGCACTGGAGCTTATTGAGTAGGAGGGTGACGTTATCAGACCAGCATTTTAAGAAAATCACCTCAGTGGCTACGTGGAGATTGGATGGACTGGGGAGAGACTTCAGGCAGGCAGACCCACCAACATGGTATTGCAACAATCCTGGTGTGAGGTGATGAGGGCCTGCACCAGGGGGGGTGGCAGTATTAAGGGAGAGAAGGGCTATATTCAAAAGACACTGCAAAGATGAAATAGTTACCTTGGCAACAGATTGGATATAGGAGTGAGAGAATGGGAGGAGTCAAGAATAACACTAGGTTGTCAGCCTGAGGGACTGAGAGGATGGTGTTGCCTTTTACAATAAAAGGGAAGATGGGGGAGGATTTAGGGGGAAGGATATTGAGTTCTGTTTTGGACATTTTCAATTTAAGATATCTACTGGACATCCAATTTGAGATGTCTGAAAGGAGATGTGAGATTAGAGGTCAGCAAAGAGGTTGGGGCAGGACAGGCAGATGTGAGAATCATCAGCATAAAGATGATAGTTAAATCCGTGGGAGTTGCTGAGATCATCAAGTGAAGTAGCAAAGGGGAGGAAGAGAGGTGGGCCCAGGACAAAACCTTGTGGGCCACCTAAGGTTAGAGGGTGTAATTTGGATGAGGTGACTCAGTAGGAATGGCTGGATTGGCAGAAAGATAACCAAGGGAGAGTGATGTCTCAAAAACCTAGAGAGAAGAGAGTGTCAGGGAGGACAGGGTGACCAACAGTGTCAAGGACCGAAGAGAGCTCAAGGAGAAAGAGGATTGAGAAAAGGCCATTAGATTTGGTAATTAAGAGATCACTGGTAACTTTGGAAACTAGATGGCCTCCGAGTGCCTTCCAGATTTAAAGCTATGATCCTAGAATCTTATTAACAACAAATATCTAGGGGCAGTTAGGTGGCAAAGTGGATAGAGCACCCGCCCTGAAGTCAGGAGGACCTGAGTTCAAATCCGGCCTCAGACCAAACACTTGACTCTTACTAGCTGTGTGACCCTGGGCAAGTTACTTAACCCCAATTGCCTAAAAAAACCAAAAACAAATATCTGTTGATTAACTGGATCAGTTGATAGAGTTCCCTTTATCAATGAGAGCCTCTTAATATCTGGACAGGTGATAACTGATAACAGATATGGAGAGAAAAGCACAAATCAGACCTCTTGGCCTGGGTGATGGTCCAGGTAGGGAAGTTCATGGGCTAGTGTTATAGATATGAGCCCCAGGTCCTGTTTTGGTTTGATTTAATTAGTAACAGCAATCAGGATCCTTTTCTTCTCCCAGGGACCAGTGCCCTGTGACTTCAGTCTATTGAATGAATGGTTCAAGACCTCAGGAAGCTCACTGGTGTAGAAATGGCATTGGATTTGGAGTCGAAAGAACCAGTCTCATTTCAGGCTCTGTAAGAATCTGACTGGTTATCTCCTCCACCCTGAACAGGAAATTTGATACTATACTATTAGCAATTTCTAGCCTGCAGTCTGTGACCATAATAAATCACACAGTGACTTTTCAGTGAAGATATGCACCTCCATGTAAGACATATACAATAAGAATTAATATATCAGATCATCTCTGACAAGATGATCCCACATTCTGTAGACTGTAAAAGCAAAAATGCTTCAGTGGTGATATAGTTTGAAATAAAGATATATATATATATATACATATATATATACACACACGCATACACACACACACATATACATATTTTTTTTTTGCTGAAAATTTATATTAGTAAAGTTTCCTACCTCAAGGGGTGACAGAATGGATGAAAGTACTGGACTAGGAGTCATGAATACCTGAATTCTAATCCTGCCTTAGACACTTCCTAGATGACCCTGGGGCAAGTCTATTAATCTCTCTGTGCCTCAGTTTCCTCATCTGTAAATGGACATAAGAACAGCTACTGTTCACAGAGTCATTGTGAGAATTCAATAAGATAATACATGTAATGCACTTTGCAAACACCATAGAGATGCCAGTCACTGTTATCATCATCTTTCTCGTATTGCATAGTAGGAGAGTTACTTTGACATAGTATGTCACATTTCACTTCTTCAGACTGTTTTCTCATCTGGTTTCTAGTTTGTTGTTGTTGTTGTTGTTTTTTGGGGGGGGGGGGGGGGGGGGGGGAGTCCAGACGTGATTTTATGCATGTAAGGAGATCTCAGCATGAAAACAAGACATCTGTAATTTGTATCTCAGGGACACACTGTCAGTGTGTGTGTCAGAAGAGGGACTTGTACCTTATCTAGAAATGAAAACAGTAAAAATAGATATAGGGTGTCCCAAATGTCTTTGTGCACTTTTTAGCTTTAATGCCTTAAGATGGCACTTAGTTTTGGGGGGGTCACCCTGTATTTGTACTACCTGCCTCACAGGACTGTTGTCAAGATCAAATGAGATGATTTGTCGAAAGAATGTTGCAAATCTTAATTAAAGCACCATAAAATGTCAGATATTATTATTATCATTGCTATTCTCTTTTTTGTTGGAGTAGACAGAGATAGTCCAAGGACAAATTGCTCTCTGGCTATGTCTTTCCATTATCTTTCCTGCTCTGTGGACCACTATATATAGTTAGGACTGAATTACGGTTTACAGTAATTGAAGGAAACTATTGGGAGGTCAGTTCAGCTTCTGTGTGCTCTCTGAAGCATTTTTGGAGTAACACTAATAATAATGATAATAATAACAATAATAAAAGCACTTATGTAGTGCTTTAAGGTTTGCTCCACCCAGGATAAGCTCATCACCAGAAACTCATCAGCCTTGGCACTCATACCTCATCAGTATCCTCCTTTGCTTCCACTTCTCTGTTTGCAGGGCTAGAGCTGGAATAAAAAAAAAGCCCCTCCCATACTCTCCCTTCACAGGGGGCTCAAAATGCCAGCCATCTCATCATTTGCTATCAGTTGCTCTGTTGGGTTTCAACCCTTTCGTGATCTTCATCGTGTCCCTCCAGCTGAGCCACCGTCTTCCCTCTTTCAGCTGCCTTTTGTGCATCATTTTCTCCTATTAGATTGTAAGCTCCTTGAGGGCAGGAACTGTTGTTTTCTTATTTATTTCCATGGTGGCACACGCTAGGCACTTAATAAATGTTTATCTTATATCATTTTATAAATACTATCTCTTTCAATCCGCACAATGACCCTGGGAGGTAGGCATTATTATTGTCCCCATTTTACAGATGGGGAAACTGAGGCTGAGAGAGGGTAAGTGACCTGCCCAGAGTTAGGAAGCTAATAAATGTCGAAGCCAGGATTTGAACAAAGGTTTTCCTGACTCTACACCCAGTGCTCTACTCACTGTGCCATGAATTAAAAAAAAACAGAAAAAAACCCTAAAGCAATAGTAGATAAAACTGATGAACAGTATTCTCTATAGTTAGTGAGGAGGTTTTAAAGAGCTATGTCCAAGAGAATGACATGCAAACATCCTTTTTCATGGGGTGACTTTACCCTTTCAGGGTAAGACGCACTAAAATTTCCCTGTCCTTCTATGTCCCCTCTATTTCAGCTAACCATGCTTTACTACCATGGGGCCTTGGCCAAGCCATTCTGGGCAGGGGCGGGGAGGGGGGAAATAGAACTCATCTGCAGATCAATGGACTCTAAGGTCTCTATCTCCAAACCCTAGGATCTTCTGGGTGATAAACATGCATGCCTACATATGTGTGTGTGTCTGTGTCTGTGTTTATTAGGCAATTCTGAGGGAGCAGAATGAAGCACAACCCCTCCCCAAAGTAGGGAATGTCTACAGTCATCCATTTACCATTCGGAGAATGAAGAGCACAACCCCAGCAGGAGTGGAGATGGGGTGGAGGGTGGTACTAGATATGGGTTGCAGTGAGCCAGGCCTTGAATGTATTACCAATATGTTGTTCTTCTGACCCTCAAATGGGGAATAAGCTAGAACCTAAAGTTAACCCTTTAGTACAGTTCAGACTGTCAGTAGAAATTTGCTTTTAAGTATGGAGCCCTAATAAAGGCAGCTAGTGGCCTTGTAGATGAAGCCCTGGGCCAGGAATCAGGAACACTTGAGTTCAAATCAGGCCTCGTATGCTTTACTAGCTGTGTGATGTTAGACAAGTCACTTAACCTCTGTTTGCCTCAGTTTCCTCAACTGTTAAATGAAGATAATAATAGCACCTACCTCCCAGGATTGTTGTGAGGATCAAAAGAGATAATAATTGTAATGTGCTTAGCACAGAGCAGGGCACATAGTAGGCATTTAATTAAATGCTTGCTCCCTTCTCCTCCCTCCCTCCAATGATGAGGGAAAAAAACAACAACGAGCATCTATTTTAAAACAAATTAACAAAGGAGTGGAAAACAATGTAAATGGAAAAATTAAATATGTTGGGTTAATTTAGCCTGGTGCTGAAATGCCTCATCTGTAAAATGATAAGACTGGACTAGAAAATACCTAAGATCCCTTTCACGTCTGAATCTATGATTCTAAGAGTGAACTGATAACTGTTAGCCAGTCAATGAGCATAGATTAAGTGCCCTCTCTTCGACTGGCACTGTGCTAGGAGCTGGGATACAACGAAAGGCCAACACAGCTCCGAGCCTCCTGGACCTCAGTCTAATGGGGGAAACAACATACAAACAACCATGGTACACACAAGACATGTCTAGGGTAAATCGGAGGCAAGAATAACATGCCTTTGAGAGTCAGGGGGGAAATGGTTCCTTGAAAGGCAGCCCCGATAGAATGCTGACCTAACGCTGCATTCCCTCACCCCAAATGAAACAAGACGAATGACCAGGCTGAAGAAAGAGAATTAAGGCAGAACTAAGAAGCAACAAATCATTCTCTGTCTTTAGCTGCTGCTATTAGTGGATCCAACAAGCATGGCTCAATTACATGTAAAGATAGTTTTCAACATTCCTTTTTTTTTTTAATAAAACTTTGAGTTCTGAATTGTTTCTTCCTTCTTCCCTCCCAACCCCACTCCCCAAGATGGCAAGCAATCTGATATAGGCTATACACGTGCAATCATGTAAATATGTTTCCACATGAGTCATGTTGTGAAAGAAGAAACAGAACAAAAGGGAAAAGCCATGAAAAACAAAACACAAAGTGAAAATAGTATTAAGCAAGCTATTTCAGTGAAGTTGCATAACCTCCCACTGTGGAAAACTTTAAGAATAGAAGACCAGTCTTCCCTTGTGGATGGTTTAGTGACTAAACTTTATGACTAAATCAATGACCAAACTTTAGTCATTGATTGTACTGAACTGTCTGGAAGAGCTAGCCTACAGCCATGTAGCATAGAGTGAATCGATAACTGGCATTTGTATGATATTTTAAAGTTATGAAGGGCTCTGATTATGTTATTTTAATGGATAGAATACTAAAGTGGGAGAGTAAGATTATCTATTGATATGGGTAGTTAGGTGGTGCAGTGGATAGAATACTGGAACTGGAATTAGGAAGACCCAAGTTCAAATCCAGCCTCAGACACTTATTAGCTAGCCGGGTGACTGGGTGAGTCACTTAACCCTGTTTGCCTCAGTTTCCTCGTCAGTAAAATGAACTGGAGAAGGAAATGGCAAACCATTCCAGTATCTCACCAAGAAAACCCTCAAAATGGAGTCAAAAAGAGTCAGATACAAATGAAATGACTGAACGACAAGTCTATTTACAGTCCTTACTCTGCAGCCTCTTAATAGCAGTGTGACCCTGAGCAGATCACTCAGCTAACTTCTCTGAGCCTCATTTTCTCTACCTGTAAAATGAGGTTTTTTAATACCTGCTCAGGCTGCCTGATTCATTTGTTGTGAAGGTCAAGAGCTACCTAGAATGTGAAAAACCAAAAGGAGGTATAGAAAACGATCACATTTTTCTACAGATACTAACCTAGCAGATTGTAACAGGAGAAAGAGTGTGGTGTTTTCTAGAGAAATAAGTCAAAATGAAGTGCCTTCTGGGAAAAGGCTTCTGATAGAAGCAGAGCCCAGCCAGGCCTGTGAAAGTTAAAAGAACATCTGAAAAGGGCCAAAATTCAGGGTTCACGGACTTAAAGATGCATTGTTTTAACAAGTATCTTAATCCTTCTGTAAAGGGTCAAAGCTGTGCCTTAGAATGATCTATCAAGAAATTGCCTTTTCTTCTGCTCGCACAGCAAAGAAATGTCTACTTGAAGGCACAGTTAGTTATCTTTGGAGGAAAAACTTTAGTTATTTTAGAGGAAAAATGTTTCTGTCTTTCTTTAAATCCATATGGCAATTGCAAATTTGTGCACAGAACTGTACTGACATCGAGATGCAAGTTTATGTGAAATGTGCCTGATTCGGGGCTGAATGTAACTGATGACTTTCCTTACCAAACGGCCTTAAGAGCTCTGCCTTTGCTAAAGACAGCTCTTAAAGACACTCTCACCATCAGAATGAGAATTTCAGCAGTCATTTAGTCAAACTCATCCCCCATAAGCATTCTCTCAACAACAAATAAATCGAGTTACCCTTCAGATTTTGCTTGATGACCCAACGAGGACTATAACCCACAGCCTCCTGAAACATTTCTAGGCATTTGGAGTAGCTGATGGTTAGGACATATTTCTGCTCCTGACAGCTAAATCTCCCCTTCTGCAACCTTCACCCTTGGTTCTCCTGCCCTCTTGTAACAAACACAATGAGTCTAACGCCTTCTTCCACAAGACAGCCCTACCCTTCGAATTCTTGAAGACTGGTATCATAGAAACTCTACCAACCAAAGTCTCCTCTTCTCTGGTCTAAACACCCCTAGTTCCTTCCACCAATTATCCCATGGCAATGGCTGGAGGCCCCAGTGGCTCTTCTCTGTGTATTCTCCGAGTTAGCAATGCCCTTCCTAAATTGTCCTTCATTCCTAGACACCAAATTCAGTTCAGCTATTGCTTAGTCCAACAGCTTCAATGTTGGTCCCAATAAAAATAAGCAATTCACAACAGATGTGTTCCTGAAAAGATGAATTTCAGTGTAATTCAAATTGACCATTGGAATGCCATTTAAACTTTGGAGACTTTTTCTTAAATTTTCTCTAATTCGTATTTGTCAGTTATTCTTAATGGTCCTTCTGATTATCATAATTCCTGCTCAGTCAGTCAAGAAAAAAAAACAACATTTATTAAGTACTTACTGTATGGTCAGACATTGTGGTAAATGCTGGGAATACAAAGAAAGGAAAAAAAAAACATGGACTCTTCCTTTAAGTAGCTCACATCCTAGGGGGGGAGGCAATATCCAAATAACCTTATGTAGATGATATATACAGGGTAAATTGAAGATAATCTCAGAGGGAAGGCACCATGTGCATTATAAAGTACTAGGAAAGACTGCTTGCAAAAGGCAGCATTGAGATTTAAAGGATGTTGGATATTTCTTAAGGATGAGAGGGCATAGGCATATTCCCAGTACCCAGGGGAAGACTGAATATTAGTGAGAGAGTGAGGATGATAGACAGGGCAAACTACTGGGGTGAAATGGGATCAAAAATGCAAGGGTTTGCCTTGACCAATAGTAGGGCTGCTTCTTCACGGAAGCCAGAGGTGAAAGAGATAGCAGGCACCTCAGTGATGTGAGAGGGGAAGGGGGAGCTCTTGGTGAATGGCCTCAAGTTTTTCAGTGAAATATGAGGTAAGGTCCTCAGCTGAAAGGGCGGGAGAGGGTGAGCCTTGGGAGGCTTGAGGAGGGATGAAAAGGTTTTGAAGAGCCGCTGTGGTGGGTGGTGTAGTGAACCAATGAGGATTGCCTTGCCATAATAAGGGCCCAGTTGAGGTTCTGTAGCATGGATTTGTAGTGGACCTGGTCAGCATGGTTTCATTTGGCATCATTGTATATAGGAGCAAAGGCAGTGAATGGTGGGAATAATCCAGCGCTGACTTGGCAAAGTAAGATTGCTGATAGGATGGGGGGGGGCAGCAAGGGATTTGAGAAAAGAGGACAGTATACAGCTGAACTGGTTCACTGAGGGGTTAAGATGATGGGGAAGGGAGGAGAGTATAGCTAGCTAGTTCAGGGATAAGTAGAAAGGGGCCTCAGAAGCCATCTGATCCAAGCAGTACCCAGTCAACCTAACAATTCCTTCTATGGCATACCTGAAGGTCATCCAGCTTTTGTTTAAAAACCTTCAGTGATGGGAAACCCATTACTTCCCAAGGTAGCACCTTCCATTTCCTGACAGCTGTTGTTATTAGCATGGTTTTTCCTTTCTACATCTTCAATGTATCTCACCATTTACACGTTGTCTCCTCTATTAAAATGTATGCTTCTTGGGGGTGGGAAATGTTTTTACCTTTCTTTATATCCTCAGGGCTTAGCACAGTGCCTGGCATACAGTAAGTGCTTAATAAATGTGCTTTGATGGATCTGATTGGCATCCAGCCAAAATTTGCCTTGATAACACTCACCCATTGATCTTCCCTCCAAGGCCAAATAGAACAAATAGAATCCTTCTTCCACATGACAGCCCTTAATATTCTTAAGACATCTATCATGTATTATACCTACCCCTTCCCCCGCTTCTCTTTATTCCTTCAATTGACCATATGGCATTAGCTTGAAGACTTTCACCAATCAAGCTGTGCTCATGTGGATGCTCTCCAGTTTGACCACGTTGTTCCTAAAATGAGGCCCCCAGAACTGAACATAATGCATCAGACTACAGACTGACTAGGGCAGAGGAAAGCGGGACTATCCCTTCTCTGTTCTTGGATACAACACCTCCCTTAGGGCAGCCTACGCCTACATTAGTTTTCTTAAGCTGTAATCAATCACACTTCATCTTCACGTGGAGCTTGCCTTTTACTAAGACCCCTGAATCCTTTACAAATGCATGCCTGTCTAGCCATGCCATCCCCATCTGGTACTGAAGAAACTGATTTTTAAAACTAGCTCTAAGACTTTACCTACAGTCTATGTTCTCGATATTTTGATGTGAGAAAATAAAGGCATCAACAGATTCTGTCTACCATACCAATGAATGGATGAAAAGCCGTAAAATTCCATCTAGGCCATGAATTCTACAAAACACAGGTTGATTGAAAAACTTTAAAAATTCATTTAAGCAGGTAGTGTGCCTGAGCGGCCTAAAGTCTCCCCAGAGGCATGGCTTCTAATGCCACTGTTGCCAGGGTGGATATAATTCATGAAATAATGAAGAGTGAAATGAGCAGAACCAAGAGAATATTGTACACAGTAACAGTAATGTTGTAAGAACAACTTTGAATAACTAAATCATTTTGAGTTTATAAATATTCAAGTCAACTGCAAAAGATCTACGGAGCAAGATACTAAACACATCCAGAAATAGAAATATGTACAGTACGGTTTTCTACACACATATACATATGTGTATATACGTATTTGTGTATATATGTATGTATATGTATATATGTATGTGTATGTGTATGTGTATGTGTATACATGTTAGTGTCTAATGGCAGCCTTCTCTAGGGCAGGGTGGAGAGGGAAGGAGAAAAAAAGTGCACAGCAGAGAACAAAAGAAAACTCAGAAGGAAGCACAGAAAAGCAAGGGTAGCTTTGGAAATGGTGTCTAGTATTTATTACATAACAGTATGAAATGGAAATTCATAGTTTTATATTGCATCCTCTTTTTATGTTGTGCTGTGTATGTGGAAATGGGCTTTTTTTTGATCTTTTTGTATTTAAGTTCAACATGAATAAATATTAAATAAATTTTTTAAAAAATTCATTCGGTAATGAGGCAAATTCTGAACACACATCAAAACAAAGTACTAGAGAAAATCAATCCCTGGCTTCTGGATTGTGCTAAGTCACTGTAACCAAAAGCTGTCATGTAATACCCAGCCAACTTACATCACGCAATGAGCTGAGTCTTTGTTTCAAACTCCCATTAGAGCTGGCTTCGATAAAGAGCTTCAGGAGACTGGAACCAAGGCAGGCAGACATCCAGTTAAAATAGGTCATGTTTTATATTCCAGTTTGAAAATGTCCAACAAATTTTTCCACAAAAGCCTATTTAACCCATGAGATAGCTGAAATACATCTCCTTCCCATTCTTGGTTACAAAAAAATGGACATGAAGTCTAAAAGAAGCTTCCACCTCCCCTCCACACTACTCTGTGTCTCTCAGTAGCACTGATGAGAGGAGAAATATTGGGCTCCCGAAACACGTCTCACTCTCAAGGGCAGGTGGGGGTTCCCCTGTCCAAGGAGTCCATGGAGAACTGCAGGGTTCCTTGAACTTGGATGGGGAAAAGATTATATCTTTATTTTCATTAACCACTAATGGAAACTTAGCATTTTCTTCAATTATTTAAAACATGTTTGTGAGAAGGGGCTGCCAAAGGAAGTCATGATGGAAAAAGAGCCTCTGGTCTAGGGTTTTGGGGAAACCCCTTTCCATAAGCTGATCTCTGTAAGGATTCAGGTCCACTTTGATGTTACTAACCTTTGGAAGTACCTGTACAGTACATTAATTAGCTAGGAGTGCTGCCTTTGGAGAGAGAGGATCTGAATTCCTCACAGGATCCGAAATCAGAACCAGAAGGGACCTCAGAGGCCAACTAATTCAATGCCCTCATTTTTAGACTGAGGAAACTGAGGTGGGGGAGGGGAATGAAATGACTTAAACTTCACACAGCTAGTAAGTATCAAAGGCAAGAACTCCAGTGGAGAGAACACTAGCTCTGGGACGGAGGACTTGATTTCAAATCTTGCCTCTTACACTTACTACCTGTGTGACCATAGGTAAATCACTTGACTTCTCTGAAGCTCAGTTTCCTAATCTGTAAAATGGGGATAATAATAGCTGTGGTGGCTACCTCATAAATTCCAGTGAGATCGTGTCTGCCGAGGGGTTGGCAAATTTTAAAATTCTCTGTCAATATCAGCTATTACGATGACTGATTGCATGACTAATGAGTCAATTAACTAGGTTCCACTGGGGCAAATCCCTAAGAGGAGGTGAAATCTGCATTAGAAGAGGAAGTTTCTTGATAAAAAGCACCCCACACAGATGAAATCATAAGTCCAGTAAGATGATAGACAGCTCCAGAAAGAGATGGAGGTAAGGAGGTCCCTCCCTCGGGTTAGTCACAGATTTTCAGCTGGATAGGACCTCAGCATCTACTCCAAACTTCCTCATAAAGATGCAGAAAATGAGATGGATGCCCAAGGTCACCTTCGTGATATCTGGTTGTTTTCAGTTGTGTCTGACCCTTTGTGACCCCGCTTCGGGTTTGTTTGTTTGTTTTTTTTTGGCACAGAAACTGGAGTGGTTTGCCATTTCCTTCTCCAGCTCATTTTACAGATGAGGTAACTGAGGCAAACTGGGTGAAGTGACCTGCCCAGGGTCACACAGCTAGTAAGTGTCTGAGGCCAGATTTGAACTTGGGTCTTCCTGATGCCAGGCCTGGAACTCTATCCACTGCACCACCTAGCAGCCCACCCAAGGCCATGCAAGTAATAAAAAGTAGATCCAGAATTTGAGCCCAGGTCCTTATCCAATACCAGTTTTCCTACACTAAATCAACATTAAGAATTCGCTCAGTACAGTTGAATAAACATAAAGATACTCGCAGAATTACTCCTAATACTCTGACGTCAGAGATGCATATTCTGTTAGGGGCAGCCTGAAATGAAGTCATCGTTATTAACTAGCTCTTTTACCACTTTTCCCTCACTTTAGACTCTGTGATTTTGTCAGTGTGGGTAGCTGCTCAGTGCACAAACATCGTAGCCTCTGACCTCATTCCAATTTAATAAGAGGCTTCCGAATGCTGTTGTGATGACTGTTCGATTTACCACTCTGGGGCCAAGCAGCCCATGAGTGGGTTCTCCATTTGGCTGTGCCTGAAACCTTTCTTGCTGATCAAGCTTCCCCCAGGCCTTGGCCTCTGGTAGCACACTATCCCTGAGGAGGAAACGGAGATTCCCCAAATGTGAGGTAAAAAAGGCATACAATATGGGTAAGAGGTACTGGAGGGAGAAGGCCATGCCTGGGGAATAGTTATTGGGCCAGCATGAATAGAACAGTAAGTGGGGGAAGGGGAATAACATTAAATAAGACTGGGAGCCAGCTTTGGAAAGACTTTAAATGTCAGACTGAAGCAAGAGGGAGCCAGTGAGGACCTGAGAGGGGGAGGGGACCACCGAAGTGGACTTCCTTAGCACCACGATGCATATGGTAGCTGTGTGGAAGAAGGAAGGAAGGATGGAAGAAGGGGATTCCTCCTCCCTTAACTTTCTTGTTGTTGACCATATACCATCCTTGCAGGGCAAATCCTCAATTCTGAGAATTTAAGAACTTCCTTAGCCCTCATTTCTCCATCCGGTCAAATGCTATGGAGGAAGTCATAGAACTGTGCTGACTACAAATAAATGTTCTAGACCTCCAACCGGGCCCTCCCTGCTGTGTTTGTGTGTCAATCTTTTATTTAATTATCTCTCAGTGACTCCCCGGCACTTCCCCCGCAACAGAGGTTCCAACCCTCATCTCTCAGAGCCCCACCCTTCTCAATGGATGACCTTCCCATCTACTGTACTGGGAAGTCAGAGGTCATCTGACCTCCTTCCTCTCCTCCACATCCTTTCCTCATCTGCTTCTCCTTGTCTCCAGTCTCCATCTCCCAACTCTGGCCATTTACATGCCTGGAATGTTTTCCCTTCTTATCTCCACCTCCTAGTTTCCTTCAAGTCTCAGCTAAAATCCTACCTTCTATAGCAATCTTTTCTGATTCTCCTTAATTCTAGTGCCTTCCCCCTTGTTCATTATTTCCAATTTATCATGTTTCGTTGTTTTAGAGTTTTTCAGTCTTGTCCGACTCTTCTCTACCCCATTTGGAATTTTCTTGACAAAGATAGTGGAGTGGTTTGCCATTTACTTCTCCAGCTCATTTTACAGAGGAGGAAACTGAAGCAAACAGGGTTAAGTGACTTGCCCAGGGTCACATAGCTAGTAAGTGTCTGAGGCCAGATTTGAACTCAGGAAGATGAATCATTGAGACTCCAGGCCTGGCACTCTACCTTACCCTATGTATAGAAAGCTTATTCACATGTAGTTGTTTTCATGCCCCCCCCCCCCCCATTAGACCATGAGCTCCTTAAGGGCAGGGACCATTTTTTGCCTTTCTTTGTATTACCAGAGCTTGGCACAGTGCCTGACCCACAATGTACTCTTTACTGACTGCGTGGAAGAGGCAGCCCTCAGCCTTGCCACAGCTAATCTTTCCTCTTGAAGCCATCGACTCTGGCCCCCTGGATCTAGCAATCATCATCCATTTCCTCCTTGACTGGCTTCTTTCCCTCTGTATTTGGTGATGCTTTGTTCCTTTCTAGGCTAAGCCAAAATCAAACCAAACAAAACCATGGAACATTGTGAAGACTCATTCACTCCTCAAACCATTGATACTTGGCTCTTTCCCTTCTGCTCCTCTACTGAAATTTCTCTCTCCAAGGTCACCAGCAGACATCATTGCCAAACCAAAACATCAAGGCCTCTTCCTCATTCTCCATCACCCTTCTCCACACTACTCTACCCTGTTTGGACCACTTCTTCCAGCCAGGAGGCAGTAAACAGGGCAGGTAGGTGGTATAGTAGATAGAGCAATGGGCCCAGAATCAGGAAGACCTGAGTTCAAATCTGGTCTCAGACACTGACTAGCAGTGTGACTGTGGGCATATCACTTAATCCTGTTTGTCTCAGTTTCCTTATCTGTAAAATGAGCTGGAGAAGGAAATGGCAAACCACTGCAGTATCTTTGCCAAGAAAACTCCAAAAGGGGTCATAAAGAGCCTGACATGACTGAAACGACTGAACAGCAACAACAATCACTTTCTGAGGACGGAGGATGTTTAACCTGGAGAATTGAAGGCTAGAGGAGTATGTGTTTCAGGTGGCAGGGCACCATGTTAACTGTCTTCAAATATTTGAAAAATTCTCAGGGGCAGCTAGGTGGCGCAGTGCATAGAGCACTGGCCCTGGAGTCAGGAGGACCTGAGTTCAAATCCAGCCTCAGGCCAAACACTTGACACTTACTAGCTGCATGACCCTGGGCAAGTCACCTAACCCCAACTGCCTAAAAATTTAAAAGAAAAAAAGGTCAAAAAAATTCTCATAAGAAAGAGGCATTGAATGTCTTCTGTTAGTCCCTTGAGAGTTGAACCAAGAGGGAGCTGGGTAGCACAGTGGATAGAGTGCTAGGCCTGCAGTCAGGAAGACCAGAGTTCAAATCTGGCCTCAGACACTTACGAGTTGTACAATCCTGGGCAAGTCACTTAAACTGTTTGCCTCAATTTCTTCATCTGTAAAATGGGGACCATAATAGCACCTACCTCCCAGGATTGCTATAAACATCAAATGAGATAATATTTGTAAAGCATTCAGCACAGTACCTAGCACATGGTAAGTGCTACGTAGATGCTGGCTATTATTATTATTATTATTATTATTATTATTATTATTTTCTAAGAGCAATGGGTAGAGATTATCACTGATAAACGTAGGCTTCACATAAAGGAAAACTTCTCAACACTGAGCTCTTCAGTAGTGGGACGGGCTGCCTGGTGGGGAATTCGAGGGAGGGTCTCCCTCACCAGAGGTCACTCCCTAGGGACCGGAAGCCCACTTCGCTGCGTCATTGAGGGGATTCCTGTTGGAGTGGTTGAGTGGAGCTGGCTTCTGAGGTCCCTGCCAACACTGAGATCTTGTGATTCTGTGAGATCCCAGGAAATCACAAATTGGTTACTAAACCGGCTCCTTGGTCTATTTTAAGCGTCTGTTGTGGTGAATTCTGAGGTCTCCAAAACAAATGCTGTTGATTCAGTTCAAATGGGCACAAACATCCAGGTTTGAGGCAAACACATTCCGGACTCCCGCGATTCCATTGCCTGAAACCCTCATTAAACCAACCGGGTGCTGAAGCCGATGAACAACTTGGAAAGCCCCCTGTGCTAAGAAGACCACAGAAATGGTCCCCTCTACCTCACCCCCTGAAAAAAAGAATGCCTACCTCCCAGAGCTGCTGTGAGGACCAAGTGAGATGATGACGGCCAGAAAGGGCTTTGCAAGCCTTTCAGTGCCCTCCTCAAAATGCCACCCAGTCCCATGCCCCCAAGGAAAGCCCCCAACCTCCCAAGAAATCCCCACAGTGAATTTGAGAACCACCAGCAGGGTCCCTGGGACAGCAAAGCACCCACTTGTACATAGTTTACCTCCACGGTGGTCTCAACTAGCTGCTTTCATCCTTTCTGTGGTTCAGATGGATTCCCCTAACTGCTGGCCAAACCCTCTGCCATTTGGGGCCAAAGCAAACTCTCTAATATTACTGAGTGCCTGATCTGGGAGAGGCTCTGTGCTCCAGACATAAAGATGAATAAAGCCCAGCTCCTGCCCTAAAGGAATGCCCTCAGTGAAAGAATCAGCCATACATTTTATATCCAAATCCTGCCAACAGCCCGTGCTATGTTTCTTAGGCTGGCAATACATTGGGTGGCTTGAGTGTCGAGCTAGGAAGACTCAGTTCAAATCCTGCCTCAGTCAGTTGGCTAACTCAGATTTACTAAATGCCTACTATATGTGTGGCAGCTAGGTGGCAAAGTGGATAGAACACTCACCCTGGAGTCAAGAGGACTTAAGTTCAAATCCAGCCTCAGACACTTACTGGCTGTGTGACCCTGGGCAAGTCACTTAACCCCAAATACCTCCAAAAATAAAAATAAAAACCTATTGTTATGCCAGGCACTGTGCTAAGCACTGGAGATATGAAGAAATGGAAAAGACAATTCTTGTTCTCAAGGGGCTTACAGTGTAAAGAGGGAGACAACAAGCATATCACTGTGTGCAAACAAGGTATATACAGGATAAGCTGGAGGTGATCAACAGACTCTAGCTGCGAGACTGGGGAAACCTCAGTTTCCTATCTGTAAAATGGGGATAATAACAGTAGCTCCTTCACAGAATTGCTGCAACATCAAATAAGATAAGGTTTGCAAAGCAATCTGCAAACCCACAAGGGTTATGTAAATGCTAGATGTTGTTATTATTGAAACATTAAAACGGTATTTATTTAAATATAAGAACATGGGACTTGGTTGAAGGGGAAATGTCATAAGATGTCTAGGGGTTAGAGAATTTGTTTCCTGAGCTCATGCTATATTGTCATGCATTCTGCTGCGTGCTGGGAGGCGGGGGTAACAATGAGGCAGGTACTAATGCCCCCTACTTTGCAGGTGGAAGAATGAAGGCTTGGAGAACTCAAGTGACTTATCCAAGATCACACATTTAGTTTGTAGAAGAGCAGAGACTTTCTGATGCTTTTAATATTATGCTTGTTCTATGAGCAAAGCTGAATTGAAGTAGCTCAAAAGAAACATGAGATGTGCAGATTTAGAGAATCCATTCCAAATGTTTACATGGACTACGTGTGCCCAGCCTGTGGTAGAGCATTCCTAGCTCGTTTTGGTCTGATCAGCCACAGTTGGACGCATTGTAGCTCGACTCTAACATAGTCATGTCATTTGGGTCCTTTTTGAGAACAAAGGACAATTAACCAACCAACACCAACCTATGGCCAGGTTTCACCAAAGGGAATGTGAACACAAGAGCTCCTCCCTTGCCTTCCCAGACCATTGGACCTGCTTCCGGCCCAACCCCTGAGACCATCATCCTTCCAAAGCAACCCCTGTCCCTGTGGAGGTAAGACTAGGCAACTGTCTCGGCAGGGGCTGCAGCCACAGCTACTCGAGGCTCAGAAAAAACTCTTCTAACCAGCAACGTCCTTGGCGCTGCCAAATGCTTCAGCATCAGAAACGGATACGATTTTATCAGTGGAAATGACATCAAAGAAGAGGCAGGACCATCTGCTTTGATACCGCATCCTAAATCTCTTTCCATCTGACTTGCAACTGATACCTCTTCTATGTGTGATCTCCATGACAATGTGAGCTCCAACGAGAGCAGGGACTATGTCCACTCTTCTATATGTATCCCCAGTACTTTGAACATGGGAAGCCTTAATTAAAAGCTTTTTAGTTTATCCATTCAGAGAATTTGTTAATGGAATAATTATCACGTGCACTTAATGTATACAAGAGGCAATATAGTTAAGTGGATAGAGATCTGGGTTCAGTTCTGCCTCAGACACATACAAGCTATGTTACCCCAGGTAAACTGTTCAACTTCTCCATGCCCTTGGTAATTACTACAAGTGGGAGACAAGGAGCTAATTGGTAAAGGGGGTTTCTACACCAAGAATACCTGGTGCCAGTGGATATTACAGGTCTAAAGGACTCCCTGCCTCCCAAATGCACATACATACATACATAGCTTTCCATCATGTCTCATATTCCCCACTTGAGATTATCAACCCTAACTGCAGGATTCTTTTGCACTTCTCCCGTGTAATAACCTTGTGTCTGACTTCCCAGACTTTGCTAGTGGTGATTCAGGTCCTGGTACAATTCTGGGTTTAGCCAACTCAGCTTCCTCCCGTCATCCTCACTTTCTCATGGGTAAGAGGGAGCTTTTCTTGGGGCCCTTGCTGTGTTGTTCCGTAAGGAACAGGCAGTTCTCTTGGATGCCTCTGACCCTAAATGTTTCTACCCTGTGGGCCTTTCAAATAATCCCTTAAGCTTCTTGAAAAATGCTTTGCTAAAATTGACTTTTTAATTAACTCCTTCCTATTTCTTTTCTGGATATTTAATCAATAAGCATTTATTTTTTAAGCACCTACTATGTGTGCTAAGCACTGGGGATATAAAGACAGAAGTGAATCAGTCTCTGCTCCCAAAAACCTTACATTCTATCAGGGGAGACAACGTATTCATGTAGAGAGATAGAAATTATATATGAAGGAGAGATACAAGATGGGAGGATTTCAATCAGCAGAGACAACGTGTACATGCAGAGAGATAAAAATTACATATGGAGACACAAGATGGGAGGATTTCTATCAGCAGATACAACGTGTACATGTAAAGAGATAAAAATTACATACGGAGACATAAGATGGGAGGATTTCTATCAGCAGACACGACGTGTATGTGTAAAGAGATAAAAATTATATATGGAGATACAAGATGGGAGGATTTCTATCATCAGAGACAACGTGTACGTGTAG
>NW_020947555.1:0-4631 GCF_900497805.2 Vombatus ursinus | reverse complement strand
ACACACACACACACACACACACACACACACACACACACACACACACACCCCTTGAATTTACATTGTAGAAATTTTCAGAATCTGAGAAAGGAAAGGTTCTCAGCAGGTTTCTGCTCATCTAATTCAATCTTTATCTAAATCTTCTTTACAACTTTTTGTAGTTGTTCTTTAGTAGTTTCAGTCATGTCCGACTCTTCATGACCCCATTTGAGGTATTCTTGGCAAAAATACTGGAGTTGTTTGCCATTTCCTTCTCCAGCTCATTTGACAGATAAGGAAAATGAGGCAACCAAGGTTAAATGACTTGCCCAGGGTCACACACCTACTAGGTGTCTGAGGCTGGATTTGAAATCAGGTCTTTTGATTCCAGGCCCAGTGCTCTATTATCCACTGCACCACCTAACTGCCCCTCTCTACACCTAGTCATTTTCAAAACTTTTTATGAAATATGGAATTATATAAAATTTCTAAATAAACATAACTGCTCACATTTTAGGAAGGAATGTTATTTGACAAAGAAAACAAATTAAAACAGAGCTGACAGTGAATTATCTTTGTATTTTCAGCATACATCTACAATACCCCTAATTAAGCAGCCTTCTTGAAGACTTCTAATGACAAGGAACTCACTACCTATCAATGCAACCTTTTTTCTTTCTAGATAGGTTTGATTGTTTCCAAAATTTGTCTTACTTTGAACCCTATTCTGAATTACTTTATTTTCCACCAATTTGTTCTTTTTTTAAAAAACAATTCTAGCCTCCTACTTCATGTGACAGCTCAGTATAGAGGCAAAGTACCAAATTACTGACTACTCTTATCTATTCCTTTTTCAGTCCTAAGCACTAAAGTAATTTTGCCCCAGATCCTGGAGTTCAAGTATAAATCATGGAGGACCTGGGGTCAGTGTGCAGGTTAATCAGTACTATGGAGGCTCTGACCAAGCTTCAGGTTCTTATTAAATCAAATTTAATATATGTATTATTATTATTATTATTATTATTTAAGACACATTCATAAGGCCTCAAGTTAAATAAGGCAAAGGCAAGTCTAGTTGATTTTATTTTATTATAAGCCAATCAAAGCTACAGGACACAAACAGATTCTATAGTTTGTCCCAGGCCAAAGAGGAGATGTTCTTTGCATTACTGCTAGAACCATCTCAATCTCTACAGAATCATAGTATCATAGATTTAAATCTGGTTCACCTGTTTGGTAATAATACCGTCCCCAGGTAGGGTAGCCTTGTGTAGATTCTGGTACCATTCAACTTTTCATTATCGTCTCCAGATTTCACCTTTGGCTCTCTTCTAGCCAATCTATCATTCGTAACAATAATAATAATAACAATAATAATAATAATATCATAATCTATCATTCATAATATCAATTCATAATATCAAAAGAAGTCATTTTATGATCAATAGCTGCTCAGATGTTACTATCCATCAATGAACTTGGGTTATAGCAGGTATGGTGGATTGACAATTAAAAACAATGACAGAATCTAGCTCAAATGGAATAAGGCAATTATCAAATTATCTGCTTTAGCAGTATGATTGTGTAATAAAATTAATGCAATAATATATGTATAAACATATACATATATCTGCCCTACTACAAGAATAATTGTTGAAAAAAATCATGCTTTTTTTGATCCATTTGCTATTTTTCTCAGATTTTCTTAGACACTGAAATTGAAAATAAATGTAGTTCCCAAGAAAGCACAAATAAAAAACATATGACAGCTGAAGAACCATCCCCTTTGTATCCAAATATTTTATAAGACATTTGAAGGTTTTTTATTTCATCATAAACCAAGTAATCAAGAAGTTCCCAAAATCTAAACTATATTTGACATCAACTCTCTGATGGCTTTCTCAGATTATTGAATCTTTGTCATGTTTTCCCTAGGAATAAAAAAAAATAAAATCATGCTTGTTTGCTCCCACCAATATTTCTGAGCATTAGGATTAACAGCGGGGAAATGCTTGGGACATAAATGTTGTCATAAAAATGTTAAAGAGCAGTAGGTGAAATAACATGTCATCTTGAATCCATAAATTATTTTTAGGCTCTCAAGCTTGGCTCCATCCTAGGAACTTTTCCCAACTGCAGCCTGTGTGGAAAGATGTTAACAGGCAATTGTCCAGTAATAACAACAATAATTGACATTTACAAAATGCTTTAAATTATTATCATTTAATTCTCACAAGAATTCTGTCAGCTGGATAGTATAAGTATTTTCATCTCCATTCTATAGATAAGAAAAATAAGGCAAAGTGAAGTTAAGTAACTTGTGTAACATTACACAGATATTAAATGGCAGTGGTGGAACCAGAATTCAGGACTTTTAATTCTAAATCTAAATATCTTTCCACTATAATATACCACATCTAATTGAACAATAGTTAAGGGGGAACAAACCCCTTTCAAATGAAATTTAGAGAGAAACAAAGAAACATAAAAACATAAATGATCCATGACCCAAATCATATGAAACATGAAGAGCCCATGAGATTATTTTCTTGTGACATAAAACTGATCCCTTTCTAATTCTTATGGAACATTGAATTATATGCAATTTCTTGGTAAATACAATTATCCATATTTTTGCAAGTAACACTTTTTAACAAAGGAAACATTAATTAAAACTGTAGAACTGACAGTGAAATATTTTTGAATTCTCAACAGAACATCTGGAAGTGATGGTCCACCTGATACTCTGTGAGGAAAGATCAGGAATTAAGGAGCAGCCAATAGCAACCGGCCCTCTTTTCTTCCTCTAAATCACTGAAAAGGCAATGAGGTTGAAATAAGGGAATACTGTTACATCAATATCCTCTGTAGGAATTTTGTCCTGAAGAAACTTCAAAAATATTTGTGGGAAACAAAATATAGGGAACAGGCTACTCACCTTCTCTTTTTCCGATAATGTCACTGGCTAGCTGAACTATCAGTCAGCACTGGACAAACCAGCTAAAGTTTTAATTGATTGTTATACTGTAGCTGGCTGGCCTGAAACTGACTGACAGCTCAGTGACAGGTGATACAGGAATGCTGCAGGATACGAGGAACAAGAAGATGGTCCCAAGCATCAATCTTGGGAGGAAAATGCCAACGACTTTTCTAGAAACACCAGATACAAACGTATGATCAGGCTGCCTCAGTTTCTCCCATCCTACCTGAGAAATAACTATGGAAGGTAAAAAATATCAAAAGGAGCAGTGTCTCCTAAGGACCTCAATACAGTTGCAGCCCAGTGGGACATTTTAAATTCATTCATTTGCCAAAGGTTTGAATTTAACCCAACAAATATATTTAATAGGCATGTCCCTTCCTTAAGGGACACAAAGAAGTGTCTCTGACTTCAAGGAACTTAAAATCCAGTAAATACATAACTAATTGACAAAATGGATAGAGCACTATACCTGGACTGATGAAGACATGAATTCAAATCTAGACTCAGACACTTGCTAACTCTATGACCTTGAGCAAGTCACTTTACATTTGTTTGCCTCAATTTCCTCAACTGTAAAATGAGGATGATAATAGTGCACATATTTTTCATGGTTATTGCAAGGATCAGATGATATATTTAATACTTTATTAATTTATTAATGCTTAATACAGTGGTCAGTACGTAGTTGGTGCTATGTAAATGCTGGCTATTATTTCATTATTTTACCAGTTCTTTCCACCATATCTACCTTGGGCTATCTCCCTTTTACACTCCCTGCCTTTTCCCGCCTTCCCCTTTCCTTTTGTTACTTTTGATATTAGGATGCTACATGGTTGAAGCTGAAAGTTTTTGTTTAGTATTTCCCAAACTATTTCTTTCATAGAATCCTGGTGTACTACATATTGCAAACTGGGTTGTTATGAGAAAATGTTACTGCTACAATACTTTTTTCCTCTTAAGTATTAAACTAAAATTATGTATGTATAAAATGCTTTTTAGGTACAATATTTTGGTGTGAAAATAATGGTTTTTAAATGTAACAACTATTTACTGACTTCTACCCCACTCCAGTTTTATTCTAGAGGCATTCCACTCCAGCACGAATGGTTTTGACCAATATATTTCAATCAGCCAGTTATTGTCTAGAAAAATTACTTTGGAAAATGCTAATGTGTGGTGATCAGAGATCTGTAGTGATATTGGCCCATTAGTGACTACTGCATTTCCAGCCAGGGCAAGATAGGGAGATTAGTCTCCAAAGCAAAACAAAATAAAGCCAAGGAGGAGAGAGGAGTATAGGACAAACAAAGAGATTGAATCAAAATATACCCTTGTTATCAAGGAGTTAAGAATGTAGTAAATTTCTGTGTTATAAGGCCAGTGGTCAAGTATATGAGCTGTTTCTCTGGGCTTGGCATACTACTAAAGATAAATGAAGATCAACAATAAGACATGGAAATAATGGTGATGGCAATAATGATGATAGCCATGCGGAAAAGAGTTTCCCCATGAGTCCTTGGACTTTCTTTTAAAGATTAAAGGTATTTTCTCAGGTAACAACATAATTCACATGTAAGTTGGGTGGGGGATCAGTTGGATTATAGAGTAAGGTGAAGGAGATTTTTCACTTCGGATATGTAAAATTACTGAGAAGCAATGCTTAAAAGTG
>NW_020947554.1:0-4631 GCF_900497805.2 Vombatus ursinus | reverse complement strand
ACACACACACACACACACACACACACACACACACACACACACACACACCCCTTGAATTTACATTGTAGAAATTTTCAGAATCTGAGAAAGGAAAGGTTCTCAGCAGGTTTCTGCTCATCTAATTCAATCTTTATCTAAATCTTCTTTACAACTTTTTGTAGTTGTTCTTTAGTAGTTTCAGTCATGTCCGACTCTTCATGACCCCATTTGAGGTATTCTTGGCAAAAATACTGGAGTTGTTTGCCATTTCCTTCTCCAGCTCATTTGACAGATAAGGAAAATGAGGCAACCAAGGTTAAATGACTTGCCCAGGGTCACACACCTACTAGGTGTCTGAGGCTGGATTTGAAATCAGGTCTTTTGATTCCAGGCCCAGTGCTCTATTATCCACTGCACCACCTAACTGCCCCTCTCTACACCTAGTCATTTTCAAAACTTTTTATGAAATATGGAATTATATAAAATTTCTAAATAAACATAACTGCTCACATTTTAGGAAGGAATGTTATTTGACAAAGAAAACAAATTAAAACAGAGCTGACAGTGAATTATCTTTGTATTTTCAGCATACATCTACAATACCCCTAATTAAGCAGCCTTCTTGAAGACTTCTAATGACAAGGAACTCACTACCTATCAATGCAACCTTTTTTCTTTCTAGATAGGTTTGATTGTTTCCAAAATTTGTCTTACTTTGAACCCTATTCTGAATTACTTTATTTTCCACCAATTTGTTCTTTTTTTAAAAAACAATTCTAGCCTCCTACTTCATGTGACAGCTCAGTATAGAGGCAAAGTACCAAATTACTGACTACTCTTATCTATTCCTTTTTCAGTCCTAAGCACTAAAGTAATTTTGCCCCAGATCCTGGAGTTCAAGTATAAATCATGGAGGACCTGGGGTCAGTGTGCAGGTTAATCAGTACTATGGAGGCTCTGACCAAGCTTCAGGTTCTTATTAAATCAAATTTAATATATGTATTATTATTATTATTATTATTATTTAAGACACATTCATAAGGCCTCAAGTTAAATAAGGCAAAGGCAAGTCTAGTTGATTTTATTTTATTATAAGCCAATCAAAGCTACAGGACACAAACAGATTCTATAGTTTGTCCCAGGCCAAAGAGGAGATGTTCTTTGCATTACTGCTAGAACCATCTCAATCTCTACAGAATCATAGTATCATAGATTTAAATCTGGTTCACCTGTTTGGTAATAATACCGTCCCCAGGTAGGGTAGCCTTGTGTAGATTCTGGTACCATTCAACTTTTCATTATCGTCTCCAGATTTCACCTTTGGCTCTCTTCTAGCCAATCTATCATTCGTAACAATAATAATAATAACAATAATAATAATAATATCATAATCTATCATTCATAATATCAATTCATAATATCAAAAGAAGTCATTTTATGATCAATAGCTGCTCAGATGTTACTATCCATCAATGAACTTGGGTTATAGCAGGTATGGTGGATTGACAATTAAAAACAATGACAGAATCTAGCTCAAATGGAATAAGGCAATTATCAAATTATCTGCTTTAGCAGTATGATTGTGTAATAAAATTAATGCAATAATATATGTATAAACATATACATATATCTGCCCTACTACAAGAATAATTGTTGAAAAAAATCATGCTTTTTTTGATCCATTTGCTATTTTTCTCAGATTTTCTTAGACACTGAAATTGAAAATAAATGTAGTTCCCAAGAAAGCACAAATAAAAAACATATGACAGCTGAAGAACCATCCCCTTTGTATCCAAATATTTTATAAGACATTTGAAGGTTTTTTATTTCATCATAAACCAAGTAATCAAGAAGTTCCCAAAATCTAAACTATATTTGACATCAACTCTCTGATGGCTTTCTCAGATTATTGAATCTTTGTCATGTTTTCCCTAGGAATAAAAAAAAATAAAATCATGCTTGTTTGCTCCCACCAATATTTCTGAGCATTAGGATTAACAGCGGGGAAATGCTTGGGACATAAATGTTGTCATAAAAATGTTAAAGAGCAGTAGGTGAAATAACATGTCATCTTGAATCCATAAATTATTTTTAGGCTCTCAAGCTTGGCTCCATCCTAGGAACTTTTCCCAACTGCAGCCTGTGTGGAAAGATGTTAACAGGCAATTGTCCAGTAATAACAACAATAATTGACATTTACAAAATGCTTTAAATTATTATCATTTAATTCTCACAAGAATTCTGTCAGCTGGATAGTATAAGTATTTTCATCTCCATTCTATAGATAAGAAAAATAAGGCAAAGTGAAGTTAAGTAACTTGTGTAACATTACACAGATATTAAATGGCAGTGGTGGAACCAGAATTCAGGACTTTTAATTCTAAATCTAAATATCTTTCCACTATAATATACCACATCTAATTGAACAATAGTTAAGGGGGAACAAACCCCTTTCAAATGAAATTTAGAGAGAAACAAAGAAACATAAAAACATAAATGATCCATGACCCAAATCATATGAAACATGAAGAGCCCATGAGATTATTTTCTTGTGACATAAAACTGATCCCTTTCTAATTCTTATGGAACATTGAATTATATGCAATTTCTTGGTAAATACAATTATCCATATTTTTGCAAGTAACACTTTTTAACAAAGGAAACATTAATTAAAACTGTAGAACTGACAGTGAAATATTTTTGAATTCTCAACAGAACATCTGGAAGTGATGGTCCACCTGATACTCTGTGAGGAAAGATCAGGAATTAAGGAGCAGCCAATAGCAACCGGCCCTCTTTTCTTCCTCTAAATCACTGAAAAGGCAATGAGGTTGAAATAAGGGAATACTGTTACATCAATATCCTCTGTAGGAATTTTGTCCTGAAGAAACTTCAAAAATATTTGTGGGAAACAAAATATAGGGAACAGGCTACTCACCTTCTCTTTTTCCGATAATGTCACTGGCTAGCTGAACTATCAGTCAGCACTGGACAAACCAGCTAAAGTTTTAATTGATTGTTATACTGTAGCTGGCTGGCCTGAAACTGACTGACAGCTCAGTGACAGGTGATACAGGAATGCTGCAGGATACGAGGAACAAGAAGATGGTCCCAAGCATCAATCTTGGGAGGAAAATGCCAACGACTTTTCTAGAAACACCAGATACAAACGTATGATCAGGCTGCCTCAGTTTCTCCCATCCTACCTGAGAAATAACTATGGAAGGTAAAAAATATCAAAAGGAGCAGTGTCTCCTAAGGACCTCAATACAGTTGCAGCCCAGTGGGACATTTTAAATTCATTCATTTGCCAAAGGTTTGAATTTAACCCAACAAATATATTTAATAGGCATGTCCCTTCCTTAAGGGACACAAAGAAGTGTCTCTGACTTCAAGGAACTTAAAATCCAGTAAATACATAACTAATTGACAAAATGGATAGAGCACTATACCTGGACTGATGAAGACATGAATTCAAATCTAGACTCAGACACTTGCTAACTCTATGACCTTGAGCAAGTCACTTTACATTTGTTTGCCTCAATTTCCTCAACTGTAAAATGAGGATGATAATAGTGCACATATTTTTCATGGTTATTGCAAGGATCAGATGATATATTTAATACTTTATTAATTTATTAATGCTTAATACAGTGGTCAGTACGTAGTTGGTGCTATGTAAATGCTGGCTATTATTTCATTATTTTACCAGTTCTTTCCACCATATCTACCTTGGGCTATCTCCCTTTTACACTCCCTGCCTTTTCCCGCCTTCCCCTTTCCTTTTGTTACTTTTGATATTAGGATGCTACATGGTTGAAGCTGAAAGTTTTTGTTTAGTATTTCCCAAACTATTTCTTTCATAGAATCCTGGTGTACTACATATTGCAAACTGGGTTGTTATGAGAAAATGTTACTGCTACAATACTTTTTTCCTCTTAAGTATTAAACTAAAATTATGTATGTATAAAATGCTTTTTAGGTACAATATTTTGGTGTGAAAATAATGGTTTTTAAATGTAACAACTATTTACTGACTTCTACCCCACTCCAGTTTTATTCTAGAGGCATTCCACTCCAGCACGAATGGTTTTGACCAATATATTTCAATCAGCCAGTTATTGTCTAGAAAAATTACTTTGGAAAATGCTAATGTGTGGTGATCAGAGATCTGTAGTGATATTGGCCCATTAGTGACTACTGCATTTCCAGCCAGGGCAAGATAGGGAGATTAGTCTCCAAAGCAAAACAAAATAAAGCCAAGGAGGAGAGAGGAGTATAGGACAAACAAAGAGATTGAATCAAAATATACCCTTGTTATCAAGGAGTTAAGAATGTAGTAAATTTCTGTGTTATAAGGCCAGTGGTCAAGTATATGAGCTGTTTCTCTGGGCTTGGCATACTACTAAAGATAAATGAAGATCAACAATAAGACATGGAAATAATGGTGATGGCAATAATGATGATAGCCATGCGGAAAAGAGTTTCCCCATGAGTCCTTGGACTTTCTTTTAAAGATTAAAGGTATTTTCTCAGGTAACAACATAATTCACATGTAAGTTGGGTGGGGGATCAGTTGGATTATAGAGTAAGGTGAAGGAGATTTTTCACTTCGGATATGTAAAATTACTGAGAAGCAATGCTTAAAAGTG
>NW_020947553.1:0-11961 GCF_900497805.2 Vombatus ursinus | reverse complement strand
CCCCACAGCAACATCTTAAGGAGTTCAATTAATAGAAATAATTCAGTCAGGAATTCTACATATAGTTTCTTTTTCCATTAATGTAACACCAAAATATCTAAGTATCAAAGATGATTAAAAACATAGGACAGTCTATTCATGGCAAGAAATTTGCATCCCAATGTAGAATTCCTGACTGTCCAAGAAACATGAAGAGAGTTGTAATGAGTAATGTTATTTCTCAGCACTGGAAGTTTTGACTTTATCCACTTCTAAAGCCTGTAACATTTACCTTTCTATATCCTGTCTAATTACATTTAAGTAGGTCATCCACACAGCTAGATTAAAAAAAAATACATCTATAGGTCAACCGCCCACATTTCACAAGTACTACCTACGCATTACAGAAACACGTTGGCTTAGCCACTCCTATTCTTCCTGCTTGTTCTATTACTAGTATGGTGTAATAATATAAATAATCAAAATTCTTATAGCAGCAGACCAGAACAAACATGAACTTTGAATTAGCTAAATTAAAATAACTGAGTACTTTTTTTTTCACTGAAGACCCAAGTAGCTAACAATATGAAGTAAAACTTATAAGTAGAATAGGAACAAAACGTCATTTAAAGCTGTTTTTTTTTTTAATAATCCACTTAGCAAAAAAAAAAATGAACTAAAAAAATCAGAACTATGGATCTGAATGAAGATAGAAGTATACTATTTTCTCTCCTTTTCCTTTGTTGTTTTGTTTTATTGCTTCATTCTCATGGTTCCTCCCCATTACTTAGAATTGTTCTTTACATCATGACTAAAGGGAAAATATGCTGAATATGAACGTATAAGTAGAGCCTATATCAGATTGCATACCATCCAGAGGGGGTGGGGGGGTGGAAGAAGAGTGGTAGGGGGAGAGAATTTAAAACTCAAAAATCTTATGGAAGTGAATGTTGCAAACAAAAAATAAATTAATTAATTATCAAGAAAAAAATGGCAATGAACTTGGAGTCTGAGGACCAGAGTTCAAATCTACTTTCTGTTATTTACTACTTGTGTGATAACCTAACATCTCTGATCTTCATTTTCTTTGTCTATGAAAAGAGGAGTCCTGAGTAGGTGACCTCTGAAATTCCCAACTTTAAATTATCTGATCCTTTTCTCAAAGTTTAGCTTGATTGATTCTGCTAAAATCCTCACTGTCCAGAGTTGTCTTCTACACAGGTTTTCAAGGAATAACAACAGGAAAGTAATGAAAGGGTTTCACTAAAATCCTTAATATTCTATTCAAATTTCTTTTAGGCCTTAGGCCTGAGGCCTAAGACCCAGTCTGGGTCACAAATCGAAAGGGTTATTCTGTAATTCGTCCAAAAGATTTAGTACCCTCAAATTCCACTTTGATATCATCCCATGGAAACTGAAGACTCCAAACTAAATCTGAAGAACTAGAGAGATGCTAAATTTTCCCTTTCATCAGATGCATCCTACATGTTTCAATTTTGGTGCTGCAGCTCCTGAAAAAAACTATTATAATTAGGATGGAGTCCTACTGGAATTCTCTTCTGCTCTCCTATGCCAGACAATTCTAACATAGTTAAAAAAAAAATAAAATGCCTTTGTTCAAATTTACTTAGATTTCTTCATTAAGAGCTAGAATTGAAGTATTTTGGAACCAGGCATACCAGAAGACAATCTTGGCCTTCTATTTTAGAATACTATGGAGGATGCAAATAAAAATGAAATAAGAAATGTGAGATTTGGGCACTTGTTTTGTTTAGTGTTACAGTGGGAATACTTGTTTACAGTTCTAACCTAAAAACTGAGGAACTAATGTAAGTCAGCTAGATGACTCAGTGGATAGAGCACTTGGCCTAGAGTTAGGAAGGCTTGAATTTAAAATCCAGCCTCAGACATTCACTAACTGTGTGACTCTGTATAAGTCACTCAACCTCTGTTTGCCTAAACCACTGGGAAATGGCAAACCACTCTGGTATCTATGCCAGGAAAACCCCATACAAGGTCACGAAGAATCAGATACCACTGAAACTACTGAACAACAATAATGTAAATCAGGTTTTCTTACGATACCCTTTGGCTCAACTAAACTCAAGATAAAAATCCAGGCAAGAAAGGTTTGTGAGAAAAATTAAAAGCTTAACAGTGAGGAGAAGGAGAGAATATCTATAGTAATCATTATTGCTTTAGGTGCAGAATACTTACAAAACCAGAAATATAGTAGTATAGAGTAGTATAGTAGTATATAGTAGTATAGAGGGTATCTTAGTTTGCTTCCAAACAACTTACCAAGACACTTTCAGGAAATTTTATCATCCTATCATCAGTGGAGAGACTTTCTACACTGGTTCCCTACATTGATGATATCAAATACAGAAAAAAGGAAAGAAAAAATACCCAACAAGTATTGTCAGGAAGAGCATCATTCAGTGGATTGAAAGCTGTGGCTGGAGTCCTGTAGAAGGGTTTTCAAATTTTGAATCTAGTTTAATCTTATTAGTTGTGTGGCCCTAGACAAGTCATTTAACTTCTGAATGCCTCAGGCAATCCCCTGGGCTTCCCAACTATCCTAAGCAGATTTTGATTAGCATTAAAAGAATTAGCATCCCTGCCCCAGGAATTGGGTTTGGAAATAGTAGGGATAGAGCTGTAACTCTGAATTTGTATACCCAGGTCAATACCACAAACCATGCATACAGCAAACAGAATGAAATGAGCTGTCATTTGAAAGGAAAGATGGGAGGAGGTACAGTGTAGGGTAGGGTATGCTCACCTGAGCATGCCATATGCTAGCTTCCCATTTCAACTAGTTATTCTTGCTAATTAGGATTTAAATTTTGTTGTTGTTGTTTTTTTATAATGCTGAAGGACTAAGTGCCATGTAGATTCTATAAATCTAAATTCAGTACAGCCCTTTTTACTTCACCCTAGTTATAGCAGTAGTTCAAGGCAACATAATACTTGCTGCTCAGGAAGATAAATATAATCTGAAGCTAAATGATGATAGGTATGGAAATATTAAGAGGAAAGGTGGATTATTGCCCAGTTGAGAAATCATAAATTTCCTGTATTGTTCATATTGGCTTTATCTTCTTAACAGTTCTTTATCTGCCTTATGTTAAATGATTTAAAGAAACAGTGTTTTAAGTGGGTGACCATTTTACAACCTTATGGAACATACTAGATTCAAAGATGACAAGGCATTTGGCAGTGAATCAGAATAGAGGAAGTGGTTTCTGAATTAGGAATTGAAGTTAGACCATAAAAGAAAGCAGTTATAAGTAAAAGTGGGAATGAATAAATCTTTATTAAAGTGCTTTGCGGAAAAAATATTTGGGAGATGAGGACTATAAAAGACATAAAGAAAATTTAAAAATAAAAAATATTGTAGTAGCCTCATTTTTCTTGTTCAGTCATTTCAGTCATGCATGACTCTTTGCGAGCCCATTTGGGGTTTTCTTGGCAAAAATACTGGAGTGGTTTACCATTTTCTTCTCAAGCTCACTTTATAGATGAAGAAATAGAAACAAGCAGGGTTAAGTGACTTACTCAGGATCACACAGCTAGTAAGTATTGGAGGCCAGATTTGAACTCATGAAGATGATGAGTCATCCTGACTCTAGGCCCACCACTCCGTCCACTGTGTTAACTAGCTGTCTCTAAATCTGCTGCTTCTAATCATCTACATCTATATAAAGAGAAAGCAGTCATTCCTGGTAAGATTGTTCAAATGTTTAAATAGTTGGCATCTTAATGAGATATACCGGAAAGGAATGAGGATCATTGACTTCACCTATTGTAGAAGAGTTTTATAACCAAGAATCTTACTCTATTTAAAACATCTAGATAGAATAACACTGTGATTGGAAATAAAGAAATGTGATTCAATTCAGCAAGTGTTAATTAAATTTCTCTTGTGTGCATGAAGCAAAGCTAAGTTCTGTGGATATATAATATAAGGTGATAAGGGTAACCCAGAGAAAAGTGCTCTGAGATGTGGAGGGACTTCACTGTAGAGACTGGGGACAATCTGCATGAATGCATGCATGTAGGTCAAGACTGAGAAAGAACTGGTAGCATAATTAGGTTAGAAAATACATCATATACTGGAAAGTTTATTGGATTCAAATTGTGGTGATCCTTTAAAGCCATATAAGCTGACCATGAAGATATAGAGACGTGTGTGTCTGGGGAGGGAGGGAGAGAGAAAGAAAGAGAGAAAGAGAGAGAAACACAGAGAGAGAGAGAGAGAGAGACAAAGAGACAGAGAGAGAGAGAGGGAGGGAGCGAGGGAGGGAGGAGAGAAAAGGAGGGAAAAAGAGGGGGGCAGTGAAATCTGAAATCAGTGCAGTCGAAGAAATGAAATATGTGTTTTGGCATTGATATTTTAAATAATCTAATAAGAAAGAGAAAATCAAAAAATGAGAAGAGTAAAATAATATTGATATTAATAACAACAATGATAATAACTAGCATTTATTTGATCTTCAAAACAAACCTAGAATGTAGGTGATATTATTATTCCATTCTACAGTGGAGGAAATTGATGCAGATAGAGATTAAGTGATTTGCCCAAGGTCACATAGCTACTGTCTGAGGCTGGATTTGAACTCATCTTCCTGACACTAGTCCTAGCACTCTATATATTAAGTTACCTAGTTGGAACATGTGAAGACAAGTAACAAAGAAGGCACTAAGTCCTATTTGATAGGAGATTATATAAACAAAAAGCTTTCTTATTTTTTGCCATTGTAAAGGTGAGTTGGTAGAATGTGAAACAGGGTAGAAAGGCAAAAATGAGGGTTGATGATAAAATATGCAAGAAAATTGCATGCTTGGATATATAGGTATACAGGTAAATTATCTAGAAATATAGGTACCATTAGGCATAGATGTAGTTTAAACATCAAGGAGGTGGTAAAATATATGAAAATTTTAGTCAACATTTCTGACAAGATAACAACATGAATGGAGGATGGGCCAAAAGATGTATAATCAGCTAAATTATATTTAGTGGCATTTGTACTATTAATGATGTATGAAGATGTGACAATAAAAGATCAAGGTAGAAATTTTAATTTCCTCAGCACTGTCTGCAATGCATCAGAATGTGGGTCAGTAGTACGGAAAAAAAAGAAGTTTATGTTTACTAAACAGGTAATAGAATGAACAACAAGCACAACTATTCTGGGGGGATCCATGACAACTGAGGTGCAGAACTTAGGAATGACAGATAGATTGCTAACTTCCTACCTTGTGAAAAAGGTGCTAGGAGAATCAGATATAATAAAGATGGCAAGTAACACATGTGCTGCCCAAATAACAGGTCATATTAGATCACTAATATCCAATCAGTAGACAATACACTCATTGGATCAGTCAATTCAACTAAATGGACAAAGCTGAAAACAGTGGTAGTAGTAGCTAATTAACTTTTTAAAATTATATGTGGGGGAGGGAAAGGGGGGGAATTTAAAACTCTAAAGCTTATAGAAATGATTGTTGACCAATCAAAATAAATTAATAATAATAATAACCTCAAATGGTGTCACAAAGGGTTAGACACTACTGAACAACAACATGTATGTGAAGTCAGGCAACATGTGTTTCCATATTTGCCATATTATAAAAAGCAAGAAAAATAAAGTAAATTAAAAACATATCCTGGGCCTTGATTTTCAAAAAAAAAAAATATGTATATATTTATTTATTTATTTTTAACTTTTATTTTTTGCATTCTGAAGTCCAAATTCTCTCCTTCCCTCTGGCCCCCCCCCACACTCAATGAAAAGATAAGCAATATGATATCAATTATACATGTGAAATCATGCAAAACATTTCCACATTAGTCATATTGAAAAAAAGCAAGAAAAATAAAGAAAGTGGAAAAAGCATGATTCAGTCTGTACTCATAGTTCATCAGTTCTCTGTCTGAAGTTGGATAGTATTTTTTTTATCACATGTCCTTTGGAATTGTTGGGGATCATTCTATTGTTTAGAGTAGACATGTCTTTTCTAGTTGATAATAGTTACAATATTGTTGCTGCTGTATACAATGCTCTCCTGATTCTACTCACTTCACTTTGTATCAGTTCATATAAGTCTTCCCAGGTTTTTTGAAACCATTGGCCTCGTCATTTCTTATAGCACAATTGTATTCCGTAACAATCATATCCCATGACTTGTTCAGCCATTTCTCATAGCTAATTAATTTTTAAAACTATTTTAAAGATTGTGCTGACCCTTAAGAGACCCCTCCGTGGTGTTTCTTCAGATAGCAAATTATGGGAAAATATTGGTTATCCAAGTTCATAAGGGTTACAGAAGAATAAGATAGGTAAGCAAGAAGCTACCAACACAAGATCACACCAATTCTGCAATTCAGTGGGTTTCTGCTAATTTCTAGATCAGTAATTATGGGTTATATGAGATAAATGGATATAGATAAATGGATATAGATAAATAGATATAGATACATACATATGTAATATACATATGTAGGTTATATGTAATATAATAAATAATATCATTGAGAGGTTAACCTAGATATCAAGGAATTAAAAGACATAGGTTTCAAGGAAAAGGATAGAAATGATCAATTTTTGCAAAATGGACTTATGTTTGACTCAATAATTAAGCATCAATACCTTGATCTTAAAGAATGATTGAAATCTATACATATTTATTTTATAAACATTCAGTTCATTTATTAAACAAAATTAGGAGCATATTTATTGTTGTTGCCATTATTTTTTTCTCATTATTTTTTATTGACTCAGATAGAAGTAGTCCTGGCATGTCACTGTGCTTTTTTAAAAAAGAATTATGTTCTATGAACTGTACAGGCGGATAAAATATCTGCTTTTTTATAGTCGAATAAAAGTACTGTAGGCTGTAGGCTTAACCTTTGTAGGCTCACTAAAAGCATCCTCAGTACAATTCCAGTAGCAGAAAGGATAACGAAGATGATATGTATCTCATCCTGTTCCCATATGATTTTTATTTCTGCTACTGCATATTCTGAAAGCTTGTTTTTTTGTTCCACATTGCTTGAAGATTATAAGAATTTGACATATCAGCATTTATTAAAAATGTTGTTCTTAACTTATTATGGATCAATGTTCTACCCAGGCAATTGTATGCCATGATTCAGTCTATGATAATGATCTGGTTTCTGTACAGTTCATTTGTGGAGTTCTCAAGGATAGTTTAAAGTCTATATGTGTCTATACTTTGTTGTCTATCACTCCATGAAAGAGAGCTTCAGATGTACAAATCTAGCCATCAAGTCATATCTTGCTAGGTTTTTGCTGGTCTTATCATTGTTTTTGCTTTTGTTGTTAATATACTTACCCAAGCCAGGATAATCTTGGAGAGTAGCTGTTATACTCCTAAGAAAGTTGTTTTTTTTTTTCTATATGATTTTAATCAACTCCATCATAGTATCTACATTTTTATACTTCTAATCTAAGTAAGAGGAAAAAAACTGTATCCTTAAAGAATCCAAAAGTAAATAATAAAATAACTGTTAAAAAGAAGCAAATATAGCCTAGAAGATACACTTATCAATCTAAGCTTCTGGAAGACTGGAAATAAGAAGCCATGAGCCTTTTAAAATCCTAGTTTTTTTTGTTTTTTTTTTTCTCCCACTCTAAAGAAGATAAAAACTAACCTTTGATTAACCTCTTATAGTTTGTGTATTGAACCTTGAGAAAAAAAAAGAGATTTAAAAAAAATAAGACAAACAATGAAGAAACATTTTTCAGTCTCAGATTTTATCATTGTATTTGCCTAGATTGTAATTTTAACTCAGGTCATCTTGGGGGCAAAACATGTTTAAACCCCAGATGCTAATGTAATAATGCATCAAGAAAAAAAAATCTTTCAGTGTATTGTAATTTGCCTTCAGAGCTTAAACACATAAAACCAGTCCCCTGCCTTTAGCTATAGCAAAAAAAAAAAAAATCCAGCAAGTTTAATTAAAACAATCACTGCCTCAGAAGATGATTCAATTAAAAACAATCGCTATCACAAACTGTTTACATCTAGTTTACTGACTGACGAAAGAAAAAGTAGGTTAGCCAATCAAAATTACATTTTCATGACCTACTTACAAGATTTCTTGTATTCTTTCCATTAAAAACTGGCAAAATATATTATCACACACATTTTAGATACTATATGCACACACATATAGATAGATAGATAGATAGATAGATAGATAGATAGATAGATAGATAGATAGACATATTTCCATGTATTTGAGAACTAATTCATTACAAATATTGGCTCTCAAATGTGACGTGAACTGGGAAGTCACAAGGATGATGAATGGAAGGAGTCAAAATGAGAATACCTGACATTTTTTTGTTCATTTATGTATTGTCTATATGATTACCATGTGGACTTTGGACCATGCATGGGCATGGTAATTCTGGTCTGCTAACCATATGGTAAAAGAAGA
This sequence comes from Vombatus ursinus, assembly GCF_900497805.2. Taxonomy (NCBI): domain Eukaryota; kingdom Metazoa; phylum Chordata; class Mammalia; order Diprotodontia; family Vombatidae; genus Vombatus; species Vombatus ursinus. Next base: position 3,506 of record NW_020947553.1, on the reverse strand, counting down.
CTTTTTGTTTGACTGTGGAGCTTGAACTAGGAAACATTCAAAAGACACTAAACAAGCTTAGCAGATATTTTGCTCGTGCTCTTTCTGACCTGGCTGGCTGGAGAAGCTGTAGTAGGACTCTAGGTAGTAAGGGGTCATAGGCCATCTCTCACCAGAACTATTTTGTTGGTAGTATATTGTCCTACTGTTACTTCTTTCTCTGTTTTATAATTCTTTTATACTTTTGGAGATTGGAGATGCTAAAACCATGTATGGTTCAAAATGTCAGAATGGCAAACCATCAGAAGTCCAGGAATGGAGTCCATACTGAGATTTATCAGAAGCAAATGATGAGTAGCAAAGACCTAAGTTATTTGCTTGAACCAGAACAACAGCAGTAGAGAAAAGGATGTATCCTTCAACCAGCACTGTGGCATTTAAAAGTAAAATTGGTGGTGCAACTGCTATATAGAAGCTGCACTAAATTTGAGTACACACTCTTCAAGGATTAAGGTGGTGTATAAGAGTGTATACTCAAAGGTGCTGGAGTGAAATGCTTATAACTTCTTATCTTGTTAAATCTTCCCAGAAATATCTCTTCACAAAAGCCAATTGATGTTAATTGGTTAAGAGAAACTGGGACACCAATCACAAGACATTAGATCACCTTGAATTATCATAGCAATGCATTTTACCAGTTTTTAAAGAATCCAAGAAATATTTTAAGAGGGTAATTAAAATTTAATAGATCCAAAAACCTAATTTTACTTTTATTTTCAACCACTAATTGTATATCAACAATTTACTCCTTAAGTCCCCTGAAGTCCCAATAGTCATGAGATACAAGTCCCAGAATATTAAAGACCTTCAGAAAAAAAAAATTTTTTTAAATTTCCCTCACCAATCTCTGAGCTCATGTTCCTATAATGCTCCCCAATTCCAAAGCTATTGAAAGTATGTACAGCAGATGTTTTTCATTCCATATTCTACATGACTGCCAAAAGGTGGTAACAAATGCCCAATATTATATATCTGTTAACAGATCTTTGATATTAATTTTCCAAAGATAACTAAAAATGGATAATAAAATATTATGTATTGTGAAGGACACCAAGTTTGTTTGTTTGTTTAATTCCTTTGAAATTTTGACCTGTGGGCATAAAGAGACAGGACTATCTGATTAGACAACAGTTCATAGGGAAATGTGCTCTAGCATTAAGTTTTGGACCAAAACCAGTCTGTCATTATTACATTGAAAGGGAGCTTTTCTTACAATACAGAATGGCATGTGTCCTTAACTCATCATTAACTTAATTCACCCCCTGAGAGAATACATAAAAGTATATGAAAAGTGGCATACTCTGTTGAGATATGCTGGTGTATCACTCTGGACCACAGTCATAGAATAAAACACAGTGGGAAAGATGTTCTGTTAATATCTAAAAAATATTGAAACAAGCTATCTACATTACTTTCAGAAAATATTACATTTTCATGAGTAGGAGAAACATTTACAGGAAACAAAAAAAACAATCACATTGGCAGAAAACCTCTATCACACAGGTTATTGCTTTTAGGGCAATTAATTTGTGTCATATAATTTCAAATTCAGATATGAAAACAATTATTAAATCTAAGATGGTATCATTACTGAGTTAAAGGATTTAAATGGTATTTATTTTATATGGCAGGTTGTTATTTTTGTATTCCATATTTTGCTTGGTGTTCATATTATCTCAAAAATATTTTCAAATTCTAAACAATATATTTGTCCTTAGCACATTTTTTCTAGTATATGTGCCTGAAATATTAAACTCTTGAAATTAATTTATATTAAGGCTTCATTCATGAATTCTCTAAATGTCTCAAAGAAATTTTTCTCGATGCCAGTATAATGGGTATTTATCAATATTTCAAATAACATTAGTATGTTTAACTTCCTATTGATTTGTTGCTAATTGACTTTCCAAACTATCCACCAATGCAACAAATTCAAAAAAAGTTAATGATGATGAGGATGATGATGATGGCCAGTGTTTATGTAATGCTTTAAATTTGAAAAATCCCATTGCATATATTCACTAAACATATAGTATAGGCAAAGGATGGTGTTAGGTCCTGGGAGAGAAAAGATGAAATGAGACATGGGCCTGTCCTAAAGAAGGTTATATTTTTCATTCATACACTGTAGGCAAAAGACAAATGCTAAAAACAAAACACAACATAATACAATTTTGACTGACTCTGTAATCCTATTTTCTTATTTACCTAAAATTATACACACACACACACACACACACACACACACACACTGAATTATAAATATCAGTCTCACCTCTCACAGTATTTTTCCTAAAGCAGTATTCCTAGTAAACACATCTGGATGAATTCAAGAACAAAAGACAAATGAAAGAATGAAAAATGCTTTCCAATAATATCTGCTATCAAATAACCAAAGCAGCAAAACTTCAATACTAGAAACATGACTATAAGAAAATGTGCCATATATAAATCTAAATCATGCCACACACATCTCATATGACTCACTGGTTATCTAGACTTGCTATAAAATTGTGTGACTTGACTCATTTTATGAAACATTTACAGCATTTGATTGAAACTCCATAAGATATCTGGTTTAATGTTCCCTGTGGTAACTAGAGAAGTGATTTTGTAAAATCCAGGGATGTGAAAAATGCAGTTTCAACCACTCTCTAATTTTTTAAGGCAAACCAAATACTAAAAAGAAATGTCTTTTTTTTTTTTGGTTATTCTAAATTCTGTCTTTCTTCCTTCATTTCCTTTAACTGGCTACTAGTAACTTAACTTCCTTTTATGGCTTCTATTTCTTGTGTACCTTTATCACAGAAGCACTTAGAAATTTTAAGTTTCTTTCAAATGGATTAATCATCATTTTATCATAATTCTCTGATCTATATACTTTCCTTTTGAAGGAGCTCATTTGGGGAGTGCTTCCAAGATTGGTATTATTATTATATTTAAAAACTTGATTTTTGTAAAAAACATTTTTGGTTGGCTATCAATAGACACAGATGAATTCTGACATCTCTTACTACTTTTCTATTCTGTGATTCTATAATGAGGAAGATGGCTGGTAAGAGAGCAAAAGAGTAAGAGAGATAATTGCAATAGTCACCTCAGAAAAGATTTTTATGCCCCCTCCCACTTTAAATTCTGAACACCTGTCATATTCAGGGAGCACCTACCTCACAGGCTTGTTGCAAGGATCAAATGAGGTAACGTATGTAATGTGCTTTGCAAATTTTAAATAATTATATAAATGTGAGCTATTATTAACAAGCATTAATTTGGCATCTGCTGTGTGCCACACATTCTGCTAAATGAACATTTGCTCTCTTAGAAGACAAGCATCATAGATTTTTATACTTTGAGGAGATCTGAGACATTATCTAGTTTAACTTCCTCATTTTACAGATGACTAGCCTAAAACCCAGATAACTGAGCATGCCCACACACACACACACACACACACACACACACACACA
>NW_020947552.1:0-11967 GCF_900497805.2 Vombatus ursinus | reverse complement strand
CCCCACAGCAACATCTTAAGGAGTTCAATTAATAGAAATAATTCAGTTCAGGAATTCTACATTGGGATGCAAATTTCTTGCCATGAATAGACTGTCCTATGTTTTTAATCATCTTTGATACTTAGATATTTTGGTGTTACATTAATGGAAAAAGAAACTATATGTAGAATTCCTGACTGTCCAAGAAACATGAAGAGAGTTGTAATGAGTAATGTTATTTCTCAGCACTGGAAGTTTTGACTTTATCCACTTCTAAAGCCTGTAACATTTACCTTTCTATATCCTGTCTAATTACATTTAAGTAGGTCATCCACACAGCTAGATTAAAAAAAAATACATCTATAGGTCAACCGCCCACATTTCACAAGTACTACCTACGCATTACAGAAACACGTTGGCTTAGCCACTCCTATTCTTCCTGCTTGTTCTATTACTAGTATGGTGTAATAATATAAATAATCAAAATTCTTATAGCAGCAGACCAGAACAAACATGAACTTTGAATTAGCTAAATTAAAATAACTGAGTACTTTTTTTTTCACTGAAGACCCAAGTAGCTAACAATATGAAGTAAAACTTATAAGTAGAATAGGAACAAAACGTCATTTAAAGCTGTTTTTTTTTTTAATAATCCACTTAGCAAAAAAAAAAATGAACTAAAAAAATCAGAACTATGGATCTGAATGAAGATAGAAGTATACTATTTTCTCTCCTTTTCCTTTGTTGTTTTGTTTTATTGCTTCATTCTCATGGTTCCTCCCCATTACTTAGAATTGTTCTTTACATCATGACTAAAGGGAAAATATGCTGAATATGAACGTATAAGTAGAGCCTATATCAGATTGCATACCATCCAGAGGGGGTGGGGGGGTGGAAGAAGAGTGGTAGGGGGAGAGAATTTAAAACTCAAAAATCTTATGGAAGTGAATGTTGCAAACAAAAAATAAATTAATTAATTATCAAGAAAAAAATGGCAATGAACTTGGAGTCTGAGGACCAGAGTTCAAATCTACTTTCTGTTATTTACTACTTGTGTGATAACCTAACATCTCTGATCTTCATTTTCTTTGTCTATGAAAAGAGGAGTCCTGAGTAGGTGACCTCTGAAATTCCCAACTTTAAATTATCTGATCCTTTTCTCAAAGTTTAGCTTGATTGATTCTGCTAAAATCCTCACTGTCCAGAGTTGTCTTCTACACAGGTTTTCAAGGAATAACAACAGGAAAGTAATGAAAGGGTTTCACTAAAATCCTTAATATTCTATTCAAATTTCTTTTAGGCCTTAGGCCTGAGGCCTAAGACCCAGTCTGGGTCACAAATCGAAAGGGTTATTCTGTAATTCGTCCAAAAGATTTAGTACCCTCAAATTCCACTTTGATATCATCCCATGGAAACTGAAGACTCCAAACTAAATCTGAAGAACTAGAGAGATGCTAAATTTTCCCTTTCATCAGATGCATCCTACATGTTTCAATTTTGGTGCTGCAGCTCCTGAAAAAAACTATTATAATTAGGATGGAGTCCTACTGGAATTCTCTTCTGCTCTCCTATGCCAGACAATTCTAACATAGTTAAAAAAAAAATAAAATGCCTTTGTTCAAATTTACTTAGATTTCTTCATTAAGAGCTAGAATTGAAGTATTTTGGAACCAGGCATACCAGAAGACAATCTTGGCCTTCTATTTTAGAATACTATGGAGGATGCAAATAAAAATGAAATAAGAAATGTGAGATTTGGGCACTTGTTTTGTTTAGTGTTACAGTGGGAATACTTGTTTACAGTTCTAACCTAAAAACTGAGGAACTAATGTAAGTCAGCTAGATGACTCAGTGGATAGAGCACTTGGCCTAGAGTTAGGAAGGCTTGAATTTAAAATCCAGCCTCAGACATTCACTAACTGTGTGACTCTGTATAAGTCACTCAACCTCTGTTTGCCTAAACCACTGGGAAATGGCAAACCACTCTGGTATCTATGCCAGGAAAACCCCATACAAGGTCACGAAGAATCAGATACCACTGAAACTACTGAACAACAATAATGTAAATCAGGTTTTCTTACGATACCCTTTGGCTCAACTAAACTCAAGATAAAAATCCAGGCAAGAAAGGTTTGTGAGAAAAATTAAAAGCTTAACAGTGAGGAGAAGGAGAGAATATCTATAGTAATCATTATTGCTTTAGGTGCAGAATACTTACAAAACCAGAAATATAGTAGTATAGAGTAGTATAGTAGTATATAGTAGTATAGAGGGTATCTTAGTTTGCTTCCAAACAACTTACCAAGACACTTTCAGGAAATTTTATCATCCTATCATCAGTGGAGAGACTTTCTACACTGGTTCCCTACATTGATGATATCAAATACAGAAAAAAGGAAAGAAAAAATACCCAACAAGTATTGTCAGGAAGAGCATCATTCAGTGGATTGAAAGCTGTGGCTGGAGTCCTGTAGAAGGGTTTTCAAATTTTGAATCTAGTTTAATCTTATTAGTTGTGTGGCCCTAGACAAGTCATTTAACTTCTGAATGCCTCAGGCAATCCCCTGGGCTTCCCAACTATCCTAAGCAGATTTTGATTAGCATTAAAAGAATTAGCATCCCTGCCCCAGGAATTGGGTTTGGAAATAGTAGGGATAGAGCTGTAACTCTGAATTTGTATACCCAGGTCAATACCACAAACCATGCATACAGCAAACAGAATGAAATGAGCTGTCATTTGAAAGGAAAGATGGGAGGAGGTACAGTGTAGGGTAGGGTATGCTCACCTGAGCATGCCATATGCTAGCTTCCCATTTCAACTAGTTATTCTTGCTAATTAGGATTTAAATTTTGTTGTTGTTGTTTTTTTATAATGCTGAAGGACTAAGTGCCATGTAGATTCTATAAATCTAAATTCAGTACAGCCCTTTTTACTTCACCCTAGTTATAGCAGTAGTTCAAGGCAACATAATACTTGCTGCTCAGGAAGATAAATATAATCTGAAGCTAAATGATGATAGGTATGGAAATATTAAGAGGAAAGGTGGATTATTGCCCAGTTGAGAAATCATAAATTTCCTGTATTGTTCATATTGGCTTTATCTTCTTAACAGTTCTTTATCTGCCTTATGTTAAATGATTTAAAGAAACAGTGTTTTAAGTGGGTGACCATTTTACAACCTTATGGAACATACTAGATTCAAAGATGACAAGGCATTTGGCAGTGAATCAGAATAGAGGAAGTGGTTTCTGAATTAGGAATTGAAGTTAGACCATAAAAGAAAGCAGTTATAAGTAAAAGTGGGAATGAATAAATCTTTATTAAAGTGCTTTGCGGAAAAAATATTTGGGAGATGAGGACTATAAAAGACATAAAGAAAATTTAAAAATAAAAAATATTGTAGTAGCCTCATTTTTCTTGTTCAGTCATTTCAGTCATGCATGACTCTTTGCGAGCCCATTTGGGGTTTTCTTGGCAAAAATACTGGAGTGGTTTACCATTTTCTTCTCAAGCTCACTTTATAGATGAAGAAATAGAAACAAGCAGGGTTAAGTGACTTACTCAGGATCACACAGCTAGTAAGTATTGGAGGCCAGATTTGAACTCATGAAGATGATGAGTCATCCTGACTCTAGGCCCACCACTCCGTCCACTGTGTTAACTAGCTGTCTCTAAATCTGCTGCTTCTAATCATCTACATCTATATAAAGAGAAAGCAGTCATTCCTGGTAAGATTGTTCAAATGTTTAAATAGTTGGCATCTTAATGAGATATACCGGAAAGGAATGAGGATCATTGACTTCACCTATTGTAGAAGAGTTTTATAACCAAGAATCTTACTCTATTTAAAACATCTAGATAGAATAACACTGTGATTGGAAATAAAGAAATGTGATTCAATTCAGCAAGTGTTAATTAAATTTCTCTTGTGTGCATGAAGCAAAGCTAAGTTCTGTGGATATATAATATAAGGTGATAAGGGTAACCCAGAGAAAAGTGCTCTGAGATGTGGAGGGACTTCACTGTAGAGACTGGGGACAATCTGCATGAATGCATGCATGTAGGTCAAGACTGAGAAAGAACTGGTAGCATAATTAGGTTAGAAAATACATCATATACTGGAAAGTTTATTGGATTCAAATTGTGGTGATCCTTTAAAGCCATATAAGCTGACCATGAAGATATAGAGACGTGTGTGTCTGGGGAGGGAGGGAGAGAGAAAGAAAGAGAGAAAGAGAGAGAAACACAGAGAGAGAGAGAGAGAGAGACAAAGAGACAGAGAGAGAGAGAGGGAGGGAGCGAGGGAGGGAGGAGAGAAAAGGAGGGAAAAAGAGGGGGGCAGTGAAATCTGAAATCAGTGCAGTCGAAGAAATGAAATATGTGTTTTGGCATTGATATTTTAAATAATCTAATAAGAAAGAGAAAATCAAAAAATGAGAAGAGTAAAATAATATTGATATTAATAACAACAATGATAATAACTAGCATTTATTTGATCTTCAAAACAAACCTAGAATGTAGGTGATATTATTATTCCATTCTACAGTGGAGGAAATTGATGCAGATAGAGATTAAGTGATTTGCCCAAGGTCACATAGCTACTGTCTGAGGCTGGATTTGAACTCATCTTCCTGACACTAGTCCTAGCACTCTATATATTAAGTTACCTAGTTGGAACATGTGAAGACAAGTAACAAAGAAGGCACTAAGTCCTATTTGATAGGAGATTATATAAACAAAAAGCTTTCTTATTTTTTGCCATTGTAAAGGTGAGTTGGTAGAATGTGAAACAGGGTAGAAAGGCAAAAATGAGGGTTGATGATAAAATATGCAAGAAAATTGCATGCTTGGATATATAGGTATACAGGTAAATTATCTAGAAATATAGGTACCATTAGGCATAGATGTAGTTTAAACATCAAGGAGGTGGTAAAATATATGAAAATTTTAGTCAACATTTCTGACAAGATAACAACATGAATGGAGGATGGGCCAAAAGATGTATAATCAGCTAAATTATATTTAGTGGCATTTGTACTATTAATGATGTATGAAGATGTGACAATAAAAGATCAAGGTAGAAATTTTAATTTCCTCAGCACTGTCTGCAATGCATCAGAATGTGGGTCAGTAGTACGGAAAAAAAAGAAGTTTATGTTTACTAAACAGGTAATAGAATGAACAACAAGCACAACTATTCTGGGGGGATCCATGACAACTGAGGTGCAGAACTTAGGAATGACAGATAGATTGCTAACTTCCTACCTTGTGAAAAAGGTGCTAGGAGAATCAGATATAATAAAGATGGCAAGTAACACATGTGCTGCCCAAATAACAGGTCATATTAGATCACTAATATCCAATCAGTAGACAATACACTCATTGGATCAGTCAATTCAACTAAATGGACAAAGCTGAAAACAGTGGTAGTAGTAGCTAATTAACTTTTTAAAATTATATGTGGGGGAGGGAAAGGGGGGGAATTTAAAACTCTAAAGCTTATAGAAATGATTGTTGACCAATCAAAATAAATTAATAATAATAATAACCTCAAATGGTGTCACAAAGGGTTAGACACTACTGAACAACAACATGTATGTGAAGTCAGGCAACATGTGTTTCCATATTTGCCATATTATAAAAAGCAAGAAAAATAAAGTAAATTAAAAACATATCCTGGGCCTTGATTTTCAAAAAAAAAAAATATGTATATATTTATTTATTTATTTTTAACTTTTATTTTTTGCATTCTGAAGTCCAAATTCTCTCCTTCCCTCTGGCCCCCCCCACACTCAATGAAAAGATAAGCAATATGATATCAATTATACATGTGAAATCATGCAAAACATTTCCACATTAGTCATATTGAAAAAAAGCAAGAAAAATAAAGAAAGTGGAAAAAGCATGATTCAGTCTGTACTCATAGTTCATCAGTTCTCTGTCTGAAGTTGGATAGTATTTTTTTTATCACATGTCCTTTGGAATTGTTGGGGATCATTCTATTGTTTAGAGTAGACATGTCTTTTCTAGTTGATAATAGTTACAATATTGTTGCTGCTGTATACAATGCTCTCCTGATTCTACTCACTTCACTTTGTATCAGTTCATATAAGTCTTCCCAGGTTTTTTGAAACCATTGGCCTCGTCATTTCTTATAGCACAATTGTATTCCGTAACAATCATATCCCATGACTTGTTCAGCCATTTCTCATAGCTAATTAATTTTTAAAACTATTTTAAAGATTGTGCTGACCCTTAAGAGACCCCTCCGTGGTGTTTCTTCAGATAGCAAATTATGGGAAAATATTGGTTATCCAAGTTCATAAGGGTTACAGAAGAATAAGATAGGTAAGCAAGAAGCTACCAACACAAGATCACACCAATTCTGCAATTCAGTGGGTTTCTGCTAATTTCTAGATCAGTAATTATGGGTTATATGAGATAAATGGATATAGATAAATGGATATAGATAAATAGATATAGATACATACATATGTAATATACATATGTAGGTTATATGTAATATAATAAATAATATCATTGAGAGGTTAACCTAGATATCAAGGAATTAAAAGACATAGGTTTCAAGGAAAAGGATAGAAATGATCAATTTTTGCAAAATGGACTTATGTTTGACTCAATAATTAAGCATCAATACCTTGATCTTAAAGAATGATTGAAATCTATACATATTTATTTTATAAACATTCAGTTCATTTATTAAACAAAATTAGGAGCATATTTATTGTTGTTGCCATTATTTTTTTCTCATTATTTTTTATTGACTCAGATAGAAGTAGTCCTGGCATGTCACTGTGCTTTTTTAAAAAAGAATTATGTTCTATGAACTGTACAGGCGGATAAAATATCTGCTTTTTTATAGTCGAATAAAAGTACTGTAGGCTGTAGGCTTAACCTTTGTAGGCTCACTAAAAGCATCCTCAGTACAATTCCAGTAGCAGAAAGGATAACGAAGATGATATGTATCTCATCCTGTTCCCATATGATTTTTATTTCTGCTACTGCATATTCTGAAAGCTTGTTTTTTTGTTCCACATTGCTTGAAGATTATAAGAATTTGACATATCAGCATTTATTAAAAATGTTGTTCTTAACTTATTATGGATCAATGTTCTACCCAGGCAATTGTATGCCATGATTCAGTCTATGATAATGATCTGGTTTCTGTACAGTTCATTTGTGGAGTTCTCAAGGATAGTTTAAAGTCTATATGTGTCTATACTTTGTTGTCTATCACTCCATGAAAGAGAGCTTCAGATGTACAAATCTAGCCATCAAGTCATATCTTGCTAGGTTTTTGCTGGTCTTATCATTGTTTTTGCTTTTGTTGTTAATATACTTACCCAAGCCAGGATAATCTTGGAGAGTAGCTGTTATACTCCTAAGAAAGTTGTTTTTTTTTTCTATATGATTTTAATCAACTCCATCATAGTATCTACATTTTTATACTTCTAATCTAAGTAAGAGGAAAAAAACTGTATCCTTAAAGAATCCAAAAGTAAATAATAAAATAACTGTTAAAAAGAAGCAAATATAGCCTAGAAGATACACTTATCAATCTAAGCTTCTGGAAGACTGGAAATAAGAAGCCATGAGCCTTTTAAAATCCTAGTTTTTTTTGTTTTTTTTTTCTCCCACTCTAAAGAAGATAAAAACTAACCTTTGATTAACCTCTTATAGTTTGTGTATTGAACCTTGAGAAAAAAAAAGAGATTTAAAAAAAATAAGACAAACAATGAAGAAACATTTTTCAGTCTCAGATTTTATCATTGTATTTGCCTAGATTGTAATTTTAACTCAGGTCATCTTGGGGGCAAAACATGTTTAAACCCCAGATGCTAATGTAATAATGCATCAAGAAAAAAAAATCTTTCAGTGTATTGTAATTTGCCTTCAGAGCTTAAACACATAAAACCAGTCCCCTGCCTTTAGCTATAGCAAAAAAAAAAAAAATCCAGCAAGTTTAATTAAAACAATCACTGCCTCAGAAGATGATTCAATTAAAAACAATCGCTATCACAAACTGTTTACATCTAGTTTACTGACTGACGAAAGAAAAAGTAGGTTAGCCAATCAAAATTACATTTTCATGACCTACTTACAAGATTTCTTGTATTCTTTCCATTAAAAACTGGCAAAATATATTATCACACACATTTTAGATACTATATGCACACACATATAGATAGATAGATAGATAGATAGATAGATAGATAGATAGATAGATAGATAGATAGATAGACATATTTCCATGTATTTGAGAACTAATTCATTACAAATATTGGCTCTCAAATGTGACGTGAACTGGGAAGTCACAAGGATGATGAATGGAAGGAGTCAAAATGAGAATACCTGACATTTTTTTGTTCATTTATGTATTGTCTATATGATTACCATGTGGACTTTGGACCATGCATGGGCATGGTAATTCTGGTCTGCTAACCATATGGTAAAAGAAGACTTTTTGTTTGACTGTGGAGCTTGAACTAGGAAACATTCAAAAGACACTAAACAAGCTTAGCAGATATTTTGCTCGTGCTCTTTCTGACCTGGCTGGCTGGAGAAGCTGTAGTAGGACTCTAGGTAGTAAGGGGTCATAGGCCATCTCTCACCAGAACTATTTTGTTGGTAGTATATTGTCCTACTGTTACTTCTTTCTCTGTTTTATAATTCTTTTATACTTTTGGAGATTGGAGATGCTAAAACCATGTATGGTTCAAAATGTCAGAATGGCAAACCATCAGAAGTCCAGGAATGGAGTCCATACTGAGATTTATCAGAAGCAAATGATGAGTAGCAAAGACCTAAGTTATTTGCTTGAACCAGAACAACAGCAGTAGAGAAAAGGATGTATCCTTCAACCAGCACTGTGGCATTTAAAAGTAAAATTGGTGGTGCAACTGCTATATAGAAGCTGCACTAAATTTGAGTACACACTCTTCAAGGATTAAGGTGGTGTATAAGAGTGTATACTCAAAGGTGCTGGAGTGAAATGCTTATAACTTCTTATCTTGTTAAATCTTCCCAGAAATATCTCTTCACAAAAGCCAATTGATGTTAATTGGTTAAGAGAAACTGGGACACCAATCACAAGACATTAGATCACCTTGAATTATCATAGCAATGCATTTTACCAGTTTTTAAAGAATCCAAGAAATATTTTAAGAGGGTAATTAAAATTTAATAGATCCAAAAACCTAATTTTACTTTTATTTTCAACCACTAATTGTATATCAACAATTTACTCCTTAAGTCCCCTGAAGTCCCAATAGTCATGAGATACAAGTCCCAGAATATTAAAGACCTTCAGAAAAAAAAAATTTTTTTAAATTTCCCTCACCAATCTCTGAGCTCATGTTCCTATAATGCTCCCCAATTCCAAAGCTATTGAAAGTATGTACAGCAGATGTTTTTCATTCCATATTCTACATGACTGCCAAAAGGTGGTAACAAATGCCCAATATTATATATCTGTTAACAGATCTTTGATATTAATTTTCCAAAGATAACTAAAAATGGATAATAAAATATTATGTATTGTGAAGGACACCAAGTTTGTTTGTTTGTTTAATTCCTTTGAAATTTTGACCTGTGGGCATAAAGAGACAGGACTATCTGATTAGACAACAGTTCATAGGGAAATGTGCTCTAGCATTAAGTTTTGGACCAAAACCAGTCTGTCATTATTACATTGAAAGGGAGCTTTTCTTACAATACAGAATGGCATGTGTCCTTAACTCATCATTAACTTAATTCACCCCCTGAGAGAATACATAAAAGTATATGAAAAGTGGCATACTCTGTTGAGATATGCTGGTGTATCACTCTGGACCACAGTCATAGAATAAAACACAGTGGGAAAGATGTTCTGTTAATATCTAAAAAATATTGAAACAAGCTATCTACATTACTTTCAGAAAATATTACATTTTCATGAGTAGGAGAAACATTTACAGGAAACAAAAAAAACAATCACATTGGCAGAAAACCTCTATCACACAGGTTATTGCTTTTAGGGCAATTAATTTGTGTCATATAATTTCAAATTCAGATATGAAAACAATTATTAAATCTAAGATGGTATCATTACTGAGTTAAAGGATTTAAATGGTATTTATTTTATATGGCAGGTTGTTATTTTTGTATTCCATATTTTGCTTGGTGTTCATATTATCTCAAAAATATTTTCAAATTCTAAACAATATATTTGTCCTTAGCACATTTTTTCTAGTATATGTGCCTGAAATATTAAACTCTTGAAATTAATTTATATTAAGGCTTCATTCATGAATTCTCTAAATGTCTCAAAGAAATTTTTCTCGATGCCAGTATAATGGGTATTTATCAATATTTCAAATAACATTAGTATGTTTAACTTCCTATTGATTTGTTGCTAATTGACTTTCCAAACTATCCACCAATGCAACAAATTCAAAAAAAGTTAATGATGATGAGGATGATGATGATGGCCAGTGTTTATGTAATGCTTTAAATTTGAAAAATCCCATTGCATATATTCACTAAACATATAGTATAGGCAAAGGATGGTGTTAGGTCCTGGGAGAGAAAAGATGAAATGAGACATGGGCCTGTCCTAAAGAAGGTTATATTTTTCATTCATACACTGTAGGCAAAAGACAAATGCTAAAAACAAAACACAACATAATACAATTTTGACTGACTCTGTAATCCTATTTTCTTATTTACCTAAAATTATACACACACACACACACACACACACACACACACACTGAATTATAAATATCAGTCTCACCTCTCACAGTATTTTTCCTAAAGCAGTATTCCTAGTAAACACATCTGGATGAATTCAAGAACAAAAGACAAATGAAAGAATGAAAAATGCTTTCCAATAATATCTGCTATCAAATAACCAAAGCAGCAAAACTTCAATACTAGAAACATGACTATAAGAAAATGTGCCATATATAAATCTAAATCATGCCACACACATCTCATATGACTCACTGGTTATCTAGACTTGCTATAAAATTGTGTGACTTGACTCATTTTATGAAACATTTACAGCATTTGATTGAAACTCCATAAGATATCTGGTTTAATGTTCCCTGTGGTAACTAGAGAAGTGATTTTGTAAAATCCAGGGATGTGAAAAATGCAGTTTCAACCACTCTCTAATTTTTTAAGGCAAACCAAATACTAAAAAGAAATGTCTTTTTTTTTTTTGGTTATTCTAAATTCTGTCTTTCTTCCTTCATTTCCTTTAACTGGCTACTAGTAACTTAACTTCCTTTTATGGCTTCTATTTCTTGTGTACCTTTATCACAGAAGCACTTAGAAATTTTAAGTTTCTTTCAAATGGATTAATCATCATTTTATCATAATTCTCTGATCTATATACTTTCCTTTTGAAGGAGCTCATTTGGGGAGTGCTTCCAAGATTGGTATTATTATTATATTTAAAAACTTGATTTTTGTAAAAAACATTTTTGGTTGGCTATCAATAGACACAGATGAATTCTGACATCTCTTACTACTTTTCTATTCTGTGATTCTATAATGAGGAAGATGGCTGGTAAGAGAGCAAAAGAGTAAGAGAGATAATTGCAATAGTCACCTCAGAAAAGATTTTTATGCCCCCTCCCACTTTAAATTCTGAACACCTGTCATATTCAGGGAGCACCTACCTCACAGGCTTGTTGCAAGGATCAAATGAGGTAACGTATGTAATGTGCTTTGCAAATTTTAAATAATTATATAAATGTGAGCTATTATTAACAAGCATTAATTTGGCATCTGCTGTGTGCCACACATTCTGCTAAATGAACATTTGCTCTCTTAGAAGACAAGCATCATAGATTTTTATACTTTGAGGAGATCTGAGACATTATCTAGTTTAACTTCCTCATTTTACAGATGACTAGCCTAAAACCCAGATAACTGAGCATGCCCACACACACACACACACACACACACACACACACACA
>NW_020947551.1:0-24466 GCF_900497805.2 Vombatus ursinus | reverse complement strand
CACACACACACACACACACACACACACACACACACACACACACACACACACACACACGGAGTCATGCCTTGGACCCCTCCTAGATCTCTGCCTCATTTTAATGATCCTTCCAACTCACCATGCTTAAAATCTCTGGTTGAATGAACATGTAGAGATTTCTCAGCGTAAATTAGCCTTACAGCTACATATGGGATGCAAAGAAATCTAGCAACCAACTCAGTCAATTCTAAAGAAAGCAATCAGACTTATGGTGTTAAGTGGTAATGAAAAATAAACCAATCTTGCTTTTATATTATATCTTTTAACAGAAGATCCCTAGCTAGCACTTTAGTTTTTTTTTACAAATTTGATTTTTGGGTTCTGATGTCCTATGCTCATTTCCCCCCAAAATACTACTCATCTTAAAAATCTATGGTCAAAAGGGAACTAGAAATAATACATCACATATTATATTCCAAAATGGTAATATTAAAATTATTTGGTACTGCATAAGAAATAGAGTGGTTGATCGGTGGAAGAGTTTAGGTATACAATATGCAGAAGCAAATGAACCCAGTAGTCTAGTGTTTGATAAACCCAAAGATTCAAGCTTTGGGGGCAGACATCCACCATTTTGCAGAAAAAAAACTGCTTGGACAACGGCAAACTAGTCTGGCAGAAAATAGGCACAGAATAACATTTCACACCATATTACAAATGGTGTATCAAAATGATGATTTTGATAGAAAACATAATATCCTAAGCAAATTAGGGGAGCATGGAAGAAAGTACCTCTCAGATTCATAAATAAGGAAAATGTTCAAGACCAAAGGGGAGATAGAAAGGATCACAGGAGGTAAAATGGATAATTTTGATTACATAAAATTAAAGTGTTTCACAAACAAAGCCAGTGCAGTGAAAAATAGAAGAAAATAATAAACTCACAAAATCTTTTGTAGCAAATTTTTCTGATAAAGGTCTCATTTCTTCAATATAGAGGGAACTCAGTCTAATTTACAAAACAGGTCCGTTCTCCAATTGATAAATGATTAAAAGATATGAATCAGCAGTGTTGAGAGGAAGAAATCAAAGTTTTTAATGGTTATATGAAAGAAATGCTTTAAATCCTTAATAAGTAATGAAATGCAAATTAAAGCAACTCTCAGTACCACCTCACAGCCATCAGATTACCTAAGATGACAGAAAAGGAAAAATGAGAATTGCTGGAGTAGACGTGGGAAAATGGTTACATCAATGTTGATTGATAACTGTTGGTGGAGTTGTGAACTAGTCCAACCATTCTGGAGAACAATTTGGAATTATGCCCAAAAGAATATAAAATTTTGTATATCCTGTGACCTACAACTATTGCTATTAAGTCTGTACTCATGCATAAAGAAAAAGGAAAAGGATCCAGATGTATAGAAATATTTATAGGAGTTCTTGTGGTGGCAAAAAATTAGAAACTGAGAAGATACCCATCAATTGGAAAATGACTGAACAAGTGAGAGTATATGAATGTGCTGGTGCTATTGTTGTTGAGCATTTTGGCTGTGTCTGACTCTTTATGATCCCATCTGGGGTTTTCTGGGCAAAGATACTGGAGTGGTTTGCCATTTCCTTCTCCAGCTGATTTGAAATGTCAACTGTCAAATTGAGGAACTGAGGCAACAGGGTTAAGTGACTTGCCCAAGGTCATACAGATAGTCAGTGTCTGAGGCTAGATTTGAACTCAGGAAGATGAGTCTTCTTGACTCCAAGCACAACATTCCATTCACTGTGCCACCTAGCATGCCCATTCCATGTAATGGAATACTACGGTGCTATAAGAAATGATAAAGGGGACAATTTCACAAAAATCTGGGAAGATTTATTTGAACTGATGTCAAGTGAAGTAAGCAGAACCAAGGAAATAATCTATAGTCTGATAATATTGTAAAGATATTTGTAATGTCAAATTAATAACTATATGGAGAGAAGATCTTCATTTCAATATAATATCAAATATTGTAATTTGACAATACTGTAAAGATGTCATAAAGCAATATTGTAAAGATAATCAACTATATAAGGCTTAGTAACTGATCAATACAATGATTTACTACAAGTCCAAAGGGCTCATGATGAAACACACTATCCTCCACCATATAGGAAAGTGATAGATTCAGAGTCCAGATTGAAGCATTTTTCTCCTTTATTTTTTCTTGCTTTTTTTTTTTGGAGGGAGGATGTAGCCAATGTGGAAATAACATTTTCATTACTTCATATGTATAATGAATATCATATTTCTTGCCTTCTTAATAGGGGCAGAGGGGCTGGAAGGACAGAAAAAGTAAAACTGAAAAATAAATACATGAATAGATAAATGAATAAATGAATGAATAAAATCTATGACCAAGACGTAGATTAAAGTAAACCAGCAAAATTAGGTCAAAGGAAATTTGAGGACCTAAATATATGTTAATTTTTCTGTGAACTTTGTTCCCTTGATTTATTTTTTTGTTAATTTATTTTGATTTATCAACAATCACTTCCATAAGCTTTTGAGTTTTAAATTTTTCTCCCCCTCACTCCCCAAGATGGTGTGGGATCTGATATAGGCTATATATATATATACATTCCTATTAAACATATTTTAACATTAGTCATGTTGTAAGGAAGAACTAGAACCAATAGGAAGAACCACAAGAAAGAGGAAACAAAACAAAACAGAAGAAAGAACAGCAAATAGTATACTTCGATCTGCGTTCAAACTTCATAGTTCTTTCTTTGGATGTGAATAGGATTTTTTATCATGGGACCTTTGGAGATGTCTTAGATCCTTGCATTGTGGAGAAGGGCTTGAGTCTATTAAAGTTAGTTATCACACAATGTGACTGTTACTGTGTACAATATTCTCCTGGTTCTGCTCACTTCACTCAGCATCAGTCCATACAAGTCTTTCCAGGTTTTTCTGAAGTCTTTCTGTTCATCATTTCTTATAGCACAATAGTACTCCATTACATTCATATACCACAACTTGTTCAGTCATTCTCCAATTGATGGGCATTCCCTCAATTTCCAATTCTTTGCCACCACAAAAAGAGCTGCTATAACTATTTTTGTACATGTGGGTCATTTTCCCATTTGTATGATCTCTTTGGGATACAGCCCTAGAACTGCTATTGCTGGGTCAATAGCCCTTTGGGCATAGTTCCAAATTGCTCTCCAAAATGGTTGGATCATTTCACAACTCCACCAACAATGCATTAGTGTTTTCCCACATCTTCTCCAACATTTATCATTTTCCTGTTTTGTCATGTTGGCCAATCTGATAGGTGTGATGTGATACCTCAAAGTTGTTTTAATTTGCATTTCTCTAATCAATAGTGATTTAGAGTATTTTTTCATATGACTATAGGTGGCTTTAATTTCTTCATCTGAGAACTGCCTGTTCATATACTTTGACCATTCATCAATTGGGTAATGACTTATATTATCAATTTGACTGAGTTCTCTATACATTTTAGAAATGAGGCCCTTACTAGAGACACTGGTTTTAAAAATTCTTTCCTGATTTTCTACTTTCCTTCTAATCTTGGTTGCATTGACTTTGTGCAAAAACTTTTCAATTTAATGCAATCAAAATTATCCATTTTCCATTTTGTAATGTTCTCTATCTCCTGTTTAGTCATAAATTCTTCTATTCTCCATAAATTTGATAGGTAAACTATTCCTTGCTCTCACAGTTTGCTTATAGTATCAGCCTTTATATCTAAATCATGAACCCATTTTGACTTTATTTTGGTATATGGTGTGAGATTTTGGTCTATGCCTATTTGACACTAAGATGTCAAATAGTGAACCAGAACATGGGGTCTTTGGGTTTATCAAATAGTAGATTACTATTGTCATTGACTACTGTGTCTTGCATACCTAACCTCTTCCACTGATCCACCACTCTATTTCTTAGCCAATACCAAGTAATATTGATGATTGCTGCTTTATAATAGACTTCATATGTATAATGAATATCATATTTCTTGCCTTCTCAACAGAAGGGCCAGAAGGACAGAAAAAGTGAAACTGAAAATCCAATAAATACATGGATAAATGAATGAATATATAAAATCTATGGCCAAGACATAGATTAAAGTAAACCAGCAAAATTAGGTCAAAGAAAATTTGAGGACCTAAATATATGTTAATTTTTCTGTGAACTTTTTTTTAAAAAGTATGGATTCTATGAACAGTTTTGGAACTAAGAGGCACTCAGGTAATGCTACTTAGATGCAGCTGAAATTAAGTTTCTGGAAGCATGGATGGGCAAAGAAAGTGGTTGGATTTAGGAGTTATGTAATTTGTATTTCCCAATGCACTGCTAATTTACACTGACTTCAAGGAATGCTTAGTGTGTTCCATAAAGGATGGTTAATTACAGTTGTAACCTACTTGTTTCTCTCTCTGAGTTGCTGTGTGAATTCATCATGCAAAGTTTATACATCTCTTCCAATGTTTGCAGAGAAGTGCTTAAATAAATTTTAAATATTATCCAATAGCTTCTAAAGTGGTTTTTAAAAACAAATTAGGTTCATTGTCAGCATCCACAAATGGTCCATCATAGTTGTACATAAACCAGCCTTCTAATTGGACAAATCACATTGTTTCTCTGTGCTGCAGTTTTCTCACTTATGAGATGGAGGTGGTGCACTACATGCCCATAGGATCACAGACTTGCAGCTGGGAGAGGTTTTCAAGGTCATCTTGTAGAATCTCAATTTTTCCATATAAAACAAGTCTAAATTCTAAAATTCTATGAGACAATATGCTCAACCCTTCTCCCCTTTTTATTCTTCCAAAAGGCCACACTCAGAAGATGGAGCCCTCTCCCTTTTGTTATAAAATTTACCATCTATGTCCAAAGGAAGTAGTGTCTGTCTATTTCAAGCTCTCAGTAAAGACAAGATATATGTTATTCAGTCACATCTGACTCTTTGTGACTCTACTGGGGATTTTCTTGACAACGATACTGGAATAGTTTGCTATTTCCTTCTCCAGATCATTTTACAGGTAGGGAAACTGAGGCAAACAAGGTTAAATGACTTTCCCGGGGTCACAAAGCTAATAAGCGTATGAGGCCAGATTTGAACTCAGGAAGATGAGCCTCCCTGACTCCAGGCCCTGAACTCTATCCACTGTACCACCTAGCTGCCTTTAAAGACAAGATATGGCTCCCTGAAGCTGATGGAGTTGGAGGAGTCAGCTGTTTCAAATAAAAATAGCAGATCAGAAGGTTTTCCTATTGTTCTCTGCCTCAAACAAGCTTATGAAGATCTTCTGTTTCTCTACATAGTTATCAAATGATGTTACCAAAGGATAGGTCAAACTATCTAACTCCCTTACCCAATAAGCTCCAGTGGCTCTTTATTACCTCAAGAATCAAACAAATAACTCCTGCTTTTCATTTAAAGTCCTTCATAACCAGTTTCCAAATCTAGCCTGTTTTTGTGTATTTTAAAAAAAATTATGAACTTGTCACACATTAGGACATTTTCATATATGACAAAGCAGTATATATAAACCCATAAATCTCTTAGTATATAAGACATTTTAAAAGTATTTAACAAATTTAACATGGAAGTACCAACTCAGCTCTGCTTGTCTAGGTCCACTTCTGAGTTTCCTTCTGTTCTTTTCTGCATAATTTTAAATGTATATTGACACTATTTTTCTTCTCTTTTTTGTATGTCTGTCAGTAGTCCTACTCCCATGTCTCTCTCAATAAATGAAAGCTCTTGCTTGTAACAAATAAATATAGTCAAGCAAAACAAATACATTGTACCTGAGAATGTAAATCTCATTCCGTACCAGTGTTCTCAGCTAAGAAGCAGAAAACCTCAACCTACCTTTGCAGACTTATGACACATCATTCCCTTTAATGTACACTAG
This sequence comes from Vombatus ursinus, assembly GCF_900497805.2. Lineage (NCBI taxonomy): Eukaryota > Metazoa > Chordata > Mammalia > Diprotodontia > Vombatidae > Vombatus > Vombatus ursinus. The sequence continues at coordinate 18,559 of NW_020947551.1, read as the reverse complement.
GGTCTTACTAAAGAGGTCTTAATTCTAGTAGAGGATATTCCACCTCTTTGCTTTTGCACTGATTCTCCCCTTTCCCTGGAATATACTCCTTCTCACCTCTTCCTCTTAGAATCCTTAGCATCCTACAAGTCTCAATTCAAACACTACCTTCTACATTATGCTTTCCTGATCTCTCTAGCTATTCATGCCCATCTCACTCTTCAATTACCTTGCATATAATTATATATTAATTCAATTAATTCAGACCACTGAATTTAATTACTTAAAATAATTCAGACTACCCATTGGAAGGACAAACACTGAAGCTGAAGCTTAACCATGTTCATAACATAATGAGAAGACAGAACTAATTGGCAAAGACCCTGATGTTGGGAAAAACTGAAGGCAAGAGGAGAAGGGTATGGCAGAGGATGAGATGGATAGATAGTGTCGTGAAAGCAATGAACATGAGCTTGGATAGAGATAGTGAAGGATAGAAGGGCCTGGCTTGCTATGGTATGTGGGGTCATGAAGAGTTGAACATGACTTGACAAATGAACCACAACAATAAATTATATGTAACTATATAATTTTACATATAACTATATATATATATGTGTGTGTGTATACATATACATATACAAACCATTTATGTGTGCATGTGTGTATATATATGTGTGTGTGTGTATATATATATCTCCACCAGTGAGATTGTATGTTTTTTGAGGGAAAGGACTTTATTACTTTAGTCATCATATTCTCAGCATCAAGCATGGAATATAGTACAACAAGCTGTAGTATGCTCCTATAAGGAAAATTTGGAGTCCTCAAAGGGCATGTAGAAAGACATGTGATTCAAATTCCATTACTGACTTCTGTTCTAGGCAATTGTAAGTAACTGAAGCAAATCTTTGGGAAGGGTTTTGGAAGAAGGGACATTGTACTTTCATTCATAAAAGATGAGTATATTTCTAATTTGTCTTTTCTTTTAGAGCATAAGATTCTTGAGGTGGGGTGGGAGACAAGAACCATATTTTCATTAGTTTAAAAAGCATTAAGTATGATGCATGGTCATAAGTTCAAATGCCATCTCCGATGACGACTTTGGGCAAGTCACTTCATCTCTTGGGGACTCAGTTTCTTCAACTTTAAAATGAGCACATTGGATTAGATGGCTTCCAAGTTTCCTTCTACCTCTACATCTATGAAGTGATGATCTTAAATGTGTCTCTAGACTCATAGGGCACAAGAGATCTGTAACTTGAACTATAAGTCTTAGAAAGTTGACAAATGCTCAGAAAGGCTAAATGATTTGCTGGCAGTCACAAGATAGTTGTCCTTATGCCAAATTAAGAATTTTTTGGAGGTGAATGCTGACACTATTCTAGGTATGGGGGATTCAAGGAAGAATTAAAGAGGATCCCTTCCCTAAAGGTAATTATAAATCAGCTGAGGAGACAAGAACTCAAGGAAGATATACTTTGGATCTATGAACTCTTTCATGTGGGAACTTTCTTCCCCAGTTCAGATCACAATCCATACAGGCATTCTTATCTTGTGTAACTCTTGTCATTATCATTCCTGAAATCCTCCCTAGAGCATCTTCTTAAGCTGTTAGAGGCTTCTTGATGTTTCTTCTATAACTTTGTTGATTCCAGTGCAACGGCCAGTGTGTACAACTGACATCTCTTACACCTAAAACATGACAAGCCTACCTCCTTAAGTTTTAATTAAAATAATAGTTTAATAACCATTTAAATTAAGAATAGATAAAATACTACAAGCAATCTATGATTGACTTTCATGTGAAAAGCACAGATGATAAATGGTATAGCTTTATAAGGAGAGTGATAACATATAGATCTAGAGAGGGGTGGGGAAACTGAAGACTTGAGGCCACATGTGGTTCTCTAGGTCCCCAAGTACAGCTTTTGACTGAGTTCAAGTTTTACAGAACAAATCCTTTTATTAAGGGGATTTGTTCTGTGAAATTTGGATTTAGTCAAAGGGCTGCACTTGAGGACCTAGAGGACTATATGTGGCCTTGAGGCTGCAGGTTCCCCACCCCTGATTCTAGGAAGGCTTTCAAAATAGAGATGGTATTTGAGCTAGGTTTTAGAGGATGAGTAAAATTTGGATAGGAAAAGGAAAATGAGGAGGACATTTTAAGCTGGGAAACTGATATACTGAAAAGCGTCTAAGATGGAAAATACAAACTTTGTCAAGGAATAGTAAGTGAGTTTGACCAAAGCAGACATATCACCAAGGGGAAGAGTGTTAAGGCTAGGAAAAATAGATTAGAACTAGATTATGGATGGTTTTGAATCCTGGAATAAGCCATTTTAACTACCTTCAGACAACAGGAAGCCTCTTGAAGGGTCATGGGGCTAGAATGGCATAATCAGTGTTTTAGGAAAGTTATCTTCTGATGATAGGACAGACAGAGAGGCAGAGTCATTTCTGAACCTTGGGTACAAATCCCTCCTCTGACATACCGGCATGTGAACTTGGAAGAGACAGTGACCCCAGGCAACCCTTTAAGACTCTGAATTGTAGAGAAGATACAAACTTGCATTCATGCTAATAATATTAATAATAATCATAATCATAAAGAACTAGCATTGATTAATATTTTAACTATTGTGAGGTGTTTTTCAAATATGTCCTTTTATATGGTATTTGATAATGATGAAATACTACTGTGCTATAAGAAATGATGAGCTCAGTGGTCTTAAAAAACACAGAAAGATTTGCATGAAATAATGAAGAGTGAAATGAACAGAACCAAGAGAACATTTTTTACAGTAACAGCAATACTGTTTTAAGAATGACTTTTACTGGGGCAGCTAGCTGGCGCAGTGGATAGAGCTCCAGCCTTGGAGTCAGAAGGACCTGAGTTCAAATCTGGTCTCAGACACAAAACACACAACACTTACTAGCCGTGTGACCCTCAGCAACTTACTTAACCCCGATTGCCTAGCCAAAAAAAAAAAGTAACTATAAAGGGACATGTGAAGAAAGACTTATCTCTATCCAGAGAAAGAAATGATAAGTAGATGTGTAGAATAATTATATAATTATACACACACACAGACCTATTTGTGCCTAATGGTAGCCAGGGAGTGGGGTGGGGGGAATGATAGAACAAAAAGAAGAAAAAGGAAACTTACATGCTAATTTTGTTGTATATTTGAAAGGAACAGCAAGTTATGCTTAGCAGATTTGCAGTTTTATATATAATTATCTTTTTTATGCACTGTTATGGAAATGCTTGTTTTATTCTATGAATATGTACTAATGTAATAAAAGGGAAAAACATCAAAATTTCTCATTTTAATCTCACAACAATCCTGGCTATCCTCACTTTATAGATGAGGAAACTGAGGCAGACAGAGGTTAAGTGACTTGCCCAGGTCAAGCTACTATTATGTCTACTATTACTATTATGTCTGATACTACATTTGAAGTTAGGTCTTCCTGACTTCCAGGTCCAGTACTTGATCCTCTTCTTGTAGGTGGTAGAAGGTTTCTCATAGAGCATTACCAATAATAAAATCATAAGTCTCATCCAAAAATTCTCTGATTATGGGAAATATACTATTGTGCTTAGCATATCACTTAACTGAGAAATTAATTCAAAGATATATACTAACCTAAACAATCCAAAACAGCACAATTCTGCTTCTAAATCAATACAGTCCAAATTAAAAGTACTATAATGAGTAATGTGAATATTTTAGATATGATGACGGGTATCAGAAGCTAAAGAGTTGGTTGTGATCTACCATTAAAATACATTTTGGATGATGAGACTCCAGGTTACTTCAAGATCATACCTACTGAGATTTCCACAGGGGAACAATTTAAATTATATTTTAATTAAGCCTGAACGTGTGCCTCATGAGAAGAGAGGATATATAATAAGATCATTAATAGAAAATAACAAAGCTTTGAATCTCTACTAGCTTTTGACTGAAATGTGCTTATGTAGTTTAATGATTAGCATCTCCCCTATCAATTCAAAGCCAAACAGCTTACAGAGGTCAATTCTTTTTTCAAGGTTACCTGTATGCTCAGCCAATATTTCTTTTTTTAAAAAATATTGTGCTCCCATGAATTCTTGATTTAATGGTTCCAAAGCCTCAAATACAGTACCCCAGCAAAGGGGGAAAGGAGAAAAAAAAATAGAACCAGGAAAATTGACTGAGATATAAAACCTTCACCATTCAGCAGAAAAGTAGGCAGATATGAACCCAAATTAAACTTCCCCTTTTATTTTGGAATTCGTTTGTTTCCCACCAAAATTTTTTCTTCTACATTTATTTTCTCAATTCATGTACTTTTCCTACTCTGAGTTATTATTACTAACTACTTGAATTATAATTATTTCTAATTATCCAGAAGAAGTAATAAGAGCAAAAGATGACATTTCTATTGTACTTTAAAGTTTTAGGTAGACACTGTGGGATTTAGATGTATTGGTGGAATGGAAGCTGGACAAATAATGGAGAAAATAAAATAAATATATCTCCCATGTCCACACTTAAAGATTTCCTAGGTGTCTTTGAGCCTTGGTTTTCCAATGAGAAGAGAGAAAAAAGAGAAAATAAAACCCATAATACAGTTATCCCTTCCACATTGCAACTTTTCCCATTGTGGTTTTAATATATTGTGATTCAGCACAAGAAATTAAATGGGAATTTTGGGGGAGTTTTGTGGAAGCTACAGATGACATGTGAAGGTTAGCAGGTGACACAGAAAAAAAGTTTGGAAATTCAGAAATGCATAAAATATATGTATAATATTGCATAATATCAACATATTTTATCTTTTAATACCGTAATAATTCAGACCTTCTCTGGGACAAAAGAAGGACAAAAAAATTTTACGTGAGTTTTCCAGATAGTGGGGTAAAGGGAGTGCTGCACCTCTAATCCCTGTGATGTGGAAAGGATAACTCTAACACCATGATATTTAAAGAGAAAATAGTAAGACTAGGTGTTACATTAGAAAAACAAAAAGCATAGTTGATGGCAAGCTTGACTCAGAGCCAGGAAGACCTGGGCTAAGTTCTGTCTCTGACACAAGCTGTGTGACCCCAGGACAGTCACTACATTTGTCAGGGCTCTATACCAGAGCTTCCTGTTTTCATGTTTCAGCATGTTAGTTGGCATTGTGTGACCTGAGGGCATGTGCAGTGCAAAGTGTGCGTGATTTGTGTTCAGAACCAAGGCTGCAGTGAACTTGTGCAATGCAACATGGCAAATACTGCCAGAAACATCTTCAATTCATTACATGTTTGGTTTTTAATTAATTTTTGGTTCTTGCCTGTTCAGAAACCTTTTATTGTTGCCAAATATTTTGTGACCTCTTGGGGTCATGACCCACAGTTTCAGAAGCACTGTGAGTCTAAACAACACTCTAAGAAAATATACACCATATACCAAAATAAAGTCAAAATAGGGTCATGATTTAGATATAAAGGCTGATACTATAAGCAAACTGGGAGAGCAAGGAATAGTTTACATGTCAGATTCATGGAGAACAGAAGAATTCATGACCAAACAGGAGATAGAGAACATTGTGAAATGCAAAAGGGATAATTTTGATTACATTAAATTGAAAAGTTTTTGCACAAAGTCAATGCAACCAAGATTAGGAGGGAAACAGAAAACTGGGAAAGAATTTTTACAACTGGTGTCTCTGGTAAGGGCCTCATTTCTAAAATATATAGAGAATTCAGTCAAATGTATAATCAAGTCATTCCATAATTGATAAATGGTCAAAAGATATGAACAGGCAGTTCTCAGAAGAAGAAATTAAAGCCATCTATAGTCACATGAAAAAATGTTCTAAATCACTATTGATTAGAGAAATGCAAATCAAAACTACTCTGAGGTACCTATCAGATTGGCCAACATGACAAAACAGGAAAATGATAAATGTTGGAGAAGATGTGGGAAAATTGGAACACTAATGCATTGTTGGTAGAGTTGTGAAATGATCCAACCATTTTGGAGAACAATTTGGAACTATGCCCAAAGGGCTATTGACCCAGCAATAGCAGTTCTAGGGCTGTATCCCAAAGAGATCATACAAATGGGAAAATGACCCACATGTACAAAAATAGTTATAGCAGCTCTTTTTGTGGTGGCAAAGAACTGGAAATTGAGGGAATGCCCATCAATTGAGGAATGGCTGAACAAGTTGTGGTATATGAATGTAATGGAATACTATTGTGCTATAAGAAATGATGAACAGGCTGACTTCAGAAAAACCTGGAAAGATTTGTATGGACTGATGCTGAGCGAAGTGAGCAGAACCAGGAGAATGTTATACACAGTAACAGTCACATTGTGTGATAACTAACTTTGATAGACTCAAGCCCTTCTCCACAATGCAAGGCTCTAAGACATCTCCAAAAGTCTCATGATGGAAAATGTTATCCACTTCCGAAGAAAGAACTATGGAGTTTGAATGCAGATCAAGGCATACCATTTGCTCTTTTCTCTGTTTTGTTTTGTTTCCTTTTTCTTGTGGTTCCTTTTATTGGTTCTAATTCTTCCTTACAATATGACTAATGTGAAAATATGTTTAATAGGAATGTATATGTATAGCCCATATCGGATTGCACACTGTCTTGGGGAGGGAGGTGGGGAAGGAAGGGGAGAAAATTTTAAAACTCAAAAGCTTATGGAAGTGATTGTGGACAAATCAAAATAAATTAATGAAATAAAAGAAAAGAAAAGAAAAGAAAAAAGAAAATGAGTTGCAGGAAGGAAATCATCCTGAATAGGTAGGAGAAATTTTCTCATCTGGTAGTTCCTATATCAATGAAATCACAGTTACAGTTATTATATCTGTGCTTATCCACAACTTGCAAAAAGATTATACTCTAAATGTTTGCTCTCAAGTTGTGTGGAATTGATACTATATTCTCAGACTTGCCTTAAAAAGATAATTTAATACATTGTGTCGCTAAACCAGTAATAAGAGTTATAGAACACAATTGATATTTATAATACCTACCCTTTCTATGGGTAAATGCAAGTTCAGTGCTTTTCCTAGAGAACTGTCATAGGCAAAACAGATAACTGATTTTCTACCTGAATAACAGCTCTCTCATTTATTATTTTGGGCAAATAACATTTAACATCTTAGAGTTTCAATTTTTTTCAACTTTAAAATGCTTATATTAAAGAAAAAATTACCAGTATAAAATTGAAAATAAAAAGTGAATGTACAACCAATGAAGATAAAATTAAAGCAATATTAGGAGCTATTTTGCCAGTTATTTATGAATATGATTGGCAATCTGACAATCTAAATGAAATTGATGAATATTTACAAAAATACATATTGCCTATATTAGCAGAAGAGGAAACAGAATACTTAAATAACCCTGTCTTATAAAAGAAATTGAAAAAGTAAAAAATGAGCTCCCTAAGAAAAGTCCCCAAGGAACAGATGGATTTATAAGTGAATTTTACCAAACTTTTAAGGAACAATTAATCCCAATATCATATAAGCTATTTGAAAAAAAATAGATAAAGAAAGAGTCCTACCAAATTCTTTCTATGACACAAATATGGTTTGGATACCTAAACCAGGGAAAACAAAAACAGAAAAAGAAAACTATAGATCAATTTCCCTAATGAATATTGATGCAAAATTTTTAAATAAAATACTAGCAAAGAGATTACAGGAATATATCACAAAGGTGATACATTATGACCAGGTAGAGTTTATACCAGGAATGCAGGTCTGGATAAATATTAAGAAAATTATAAGGATGATTGACAATATCAATAACAAAAACAACAAAAATCATTTGGTTGCAACAACAGATGCAGAAAAAAGTTTTTGACAAAATACAATACCCATTCCTATTAAAAATGCTAGAAAGCATAAGTATCTATGGAGCTTTTCCTAAAAAGATAAGTAATATCCATCTAAAAACAAAAGCAAGCATTATCTCTAGTGGGGATAAGCTAGAAGCCTTCCCAATAAGATGAGAGGTGAAGCAAGGATGTCTGCTATCGCTACTATTATTGAATATATTGTACTAGAAATGCTGGCTTTAGCAACAAGACAAAAAGAAGAAATTGAAGGAAAAAAAATAGGTGATGAGGAAACATAACTATCACTTTTTAGATAATACGATGGTATACTTACAGAAGCCTAGAGAATCAACTAAAAAACTATTTGAAACACTTAAGAACTTTAACAATGTTGCAAGATATAAAATAAAATCACATAAAATATTTGGGAGTCTACCTGCTAAGATAAATCCAGGAACTGTATGGACACAATTACAAAATGCTTTTGACACACAGACAAATCTAAACACTGGGAGAAATATTCATTGCTCATGGGTAGACTAAACCAGTATAATAAAAATTACAATTCCATTCAAATTAGTTTATGTATTCAGTGCCATACTGATCAAATGATCAAAGAATTATTCATAAAGCTAGCAAAAGAGAATAACAAAACTCATCTGGAAGAATAAAAGGTCAAGAACATTAAAGGAATCAACGAAAAAATGTGAAGGAAGGTGGCCTAGCAGTACCAGATTTCAAAATATTTTACAAAATTATAATCATCAAAACAATCTGGTACTGGCTAAGAAATGGAGTAGTGGATCAGTGGGATAGATTAGATACACAATACACAGCAGTAAATCACCATAGTAATATGGTGTTTGATAACCCCAAAGATCCAAGCTTTGGGTGCAAAAACTCACCATTTAACAAAAATTGCTGGGAAAACTAGAAAGCAGTTTAGCCAAAAGTAGATATGGCATAACCTCTCACACTACAACAAAGATAAGGTCAAATTAAGTACGTGGTTTAGACATAAAAGGTGATATCATAAACAAATTAGGGAAGGAAATGAGGCATTTTTTTCCTGTCAGATCTATGGATAAGAGAAGATTTTATGACTAAACAAGGAATAGAAAGGGTCATGGAAAGTAAAATGGATAATTTTGATTACATGAAATAAAAAAAGAGATTTTCAAAAATGAAACCAATACAGCCCAAATTTGAAAGAAAGCAGGAAAATGTGTGTGTGGTGGGGGGAACAGCAAGTTTCTCTCACAAAGGCCTAATTTCTCAAATATATAAGGAACTAAGACAAATTTATGAAAATAGGAGATATTGACCAACTGATAAATGGTCAAAGGATATGAGTAGTCATTTTTTGGGAGGAATCAAAGCTATCAACAGTTAGATAAAAAATGCTCTAAAAACTATTGATTAGAGAAATGAAAATTTAAGCAACTCACACCTGTAAGATTGGTTAATATGATTGAAAAGGAGAATGATAAATGCTGGAAGTGATGGGAAAAAAACTGGGACACTTGCACTGTTGGTAGAGTTGTGAACTAGTTCAACAATCCTGAAGAACAATTTAGAACTATATAAAACTGTGAATACCCTTTGACCCAGCAATACCACTTCTAAATCTTTATCCCAAAGATACCAAAGAAAGAGGAAAAGGACTTATATGTACTAAAATATTTACAGTGGCTCTTTTTATGGTGGCAAAGAATTGGAAATTAAGGGGATACTCATCACTTTGGGAATGACTGAACAAGTTGCTGTAATTAGTGACAAAGGGGATATTTTCAGAAAAACTTATATGAACCAATTCAAAGGAAAGTAAGCAGAACCAAGAGAACATTGTACAGAGTAACAGCAATTTTATAATGATGATCAAATGTGAAAGACTTAGCTACTTTGATCAATAAAATGATCCAAGACAATTCCAAAGGACCATTAATGAAAAATGCTCTCCACCTCCACAGAGGGATCTGATGGACTCTGAGTGCAGATTGAAGCATACTTTTTACACTTTATTTTTCTGGCTTTTTTTTTTTTGCAACATAGCTAACACGGAAATAAGTTTTGCATGACTATACATGCATAATTTATATCATATTGCTTGCCTTCTCAGGAGGGAGGGAGAGCATTTGGAATTCAAATTTTTAAATGAATGTTAAAAATAAATGAATAAAAAACCCCAATATGTTTCAATTATATAACCAAGGTTTATTCTTGCTCTAATCTTCTATGTATGACCCTATGATCAATAGAATATATGGTATAATTTCAAGAATTCTAGGAAGGTCTTTCCAATAACTCATCTCTCCCATCTATTATTACCTGAAGAAATATAGAGATCCATCTTTTTAGCTCATTCCTTTGGATTCCATTAACATACAAGTAATAGATTTTAAATTCCCACCTTTTGTCATCTCTCTCTCCTTTTCCTTTCCCTCTTGCCCCCTCCTTTCTTTCTCCTCTTTCCTCCCTTCTCTCCTTCCTTTTCATTCTTTCTTTCCCTTCTTTTTTTCTTTTATAAGAGAGTCCCTGCCTCTACCTCAAAAATTACACAGGTCCCAAATTTCTCAACTGAATCTCAATCAGAGGTATGAACTGGATGTGAACAACACTTATACCTTTCTATCAAATCAATCAATTAATGATTCATCTAGAATTTATACAGAACTTTAAGGTTTTTCAAATACAAGGTTGTCACATATGTTAACTAAATGTAGGAAAATTGTTGATCAATTTAGGAGTAAATACCACTGGAGGAAGTGAAATGATGCCACATACAAGTGTGCTGAGATTGGCTAAATAAACACTGTCATGCCCTTTGGGCTTTGGATAAAATACTTTGAACACAGAGGGTTTCAGCCAAGCTCCTTAGAAGTAACTGTATGGAGGGGAGGAGATGAGCTTTGATCTTCTACTCTGCAACTAGAGCAGAGGAATACTAAGTGAACTTCAAAAGGCAAAACATTTTGCACTTTCCAATGGCATACTAGCAACATTCCCAGGACAGATGAAGACAGTGTCTCCATAGGGAGCGAAGAACAATCTAGAAACACATAAGAAAAGCAGCATCAGTGATTTTACAAAAAACACAGCTACCTCATGCCTATGGGATTGCTTCACGGGCACCCTACGAGACTTTCAGTAAACAAGAAGTGTGAATTATTTGTTTGTCACATGTGCTTTCCAAGCTTAAGTCAATTTTTCCATGGGCTATGTATGTAATGATGGGAGATTGTGGCATGATTTTTTTGGTGGGGGAGGGGGGGAAAGGATATATTATGATAATTGTTCTTACTATACCATTTTACTCAATGCTCCTTTTATATATGCTAATTAAGTCTGGCTAACTAAATGATTTCAACTGATAATCACAGGGTGAAGCACAACTCTGATCTATACAATGATCCAAAACAATTCAAAAGGACTCATAATATTATCCACCTCTAGAGAGAGAGAGTGCAGAGTTCATCCTATACCTTCAGGATTGCCTTTAGAACCCTGAAGGGAGAAATATTAGCCAAGCTCAAAGGACCTGATGTTTCAATGAGAATGGGATTTAGGAGAGAACACACTGGAGCATGTGCTACAACATTTTATTTCAATATATTATTATTAAGTAATTTATCAGATAATTTCCTAAATACAAAGAAAAGGAGTTTTGACAGGCATACAAGGTGAAAAGAATAAATAAGACACTCAGGAGAGAAAGGTGCCCTGTGGAGCAGGATGGAGAAAGGAATAGAAATATGCCAACACTAACTTCAATTATTTCACTGTTTTATAACATGTACCACTATAATTTTAACTCGAGCCACAGATCCATCTCCTTGCATATATCAAAGCCCTATGGGAATTATTTAATATAATTTATCTATCAAATTCCATAATATTTATAAAGCACTTAGCACAGTGCCTGCTACATAAAAGGTGCTTAATAAATACCCATTGCTTCCTTCCTCCTTCCATTTATTTCACCTTTCACAGGAGTATGTCTGATGATGACTAGAGACGTCAACTTTCACACAAAAAAAAAAATTCTAGGAAACTCAGTGCAATGGAAAGGGTGCAATGTCAAAAGATCTGGATTCAAATCCTAGTTCTGCCACTTATCACCAATGGGACAAGTCATTGATGGACTGAATGACTTCCAAGAAAACCAAAGCAAGTAAAAAAAAGTAGTATGCATTTAGACTCCATCAGTTCTTTCTCTGGAAGTGGATATCATTTTTCATAGTTGAGTCCTTTGGAATTGTTTTGGGTCATTGTATGGCTGAGAATAGCTATGTCATTCACAGTTGAACATTGTACAATGTTGTTGTTACTGTGTACAATGTTCCCCTGGTTCTTCTCACTTCACTTTGCATCAGTTCATGTAAGTCTTAGACTGTATGACTTCTAACATTCACTGTAGTTATAAATCTATGATACTAAGCTTACAAAGTACTGCTAACATGCATGAAGCTAACATTGTAGCTGTGCTATGTTTTTCATTATATTAGATGTCACGTTCTGCATTGTATGGTGTGTGTATTAAGGGAAAACATGCAATGATTGCTATTCATCTGGACCTCTTCATTAGGAAAAAAAACGATTTTTGTGAGGCTAACACATAAACTGGAAAATCTCAAGTTAAGGAGAAAATTTTAAAAGTTTCGAACCCCATAAAAGGTAGCACAAAATAGCTTATAACTACAACGTGGATTGCAACAAGAATGCTCTCCTCTCACAAGTATCAGTCTTCAGACAAAATGTTCTCTAGTAACTATGCATTGTCCACACAATAGCCAGTCATATCCTGAGTTCTAAGCATCCCCTTGGGTGTGTCTAGAGCTAACTCTGGTCATCACTCAGCAAGGTTGGCCGTAGGCAAATTTATGAACCAAGTGACTTGCTTGGCAAATTCCCCTGTCCCTTATTTCGTGCTCCCTGCTTACACTGTTTATTCCCTATGAGCCAGGGATCCTTGGGGATGTGTCTGATATGGGCTTTATTTTTCTCCTAGATTTGGTTTTGAATTTCCTACCTCCTTCCAAAACAGGCCCCTTTCCTCTAATTAGAAATTTAATTAAATGTATCACCTCTCTTCCTCCCTGGCTCAAATTCCCCCAAAAATATTTCTCAGGCCTCAATAGTGTCCATACAAAGGAAAACTATGTGTAGATATATCTTTCCTGTACTACTCAAAATATAATCTAATATCTGCTTTCAGGAATGGAAGAGAAGAAAGAGAGTAGGTACAGGATAGAACAGGTGTGAATAGGTATGGTGTGAATACAAGTGCCAGGGTATGGGAAGGAATTCCAAAACTAATGAGATTGCCTGCTTAGGTCAATTCTACCTCCTAGAGTGGAAAGATTTGATTTCATAGAGTAAGAGCTATGGTTTTGATTATTTAAAATCATCATGAAAGAGAAAAGAAAACAGAGTGGGAAAGAGAGAAAATGATGTGAAAAGAAGGACTTAGAAGGGGAAAAATCTATCTTTTTTGTTGCTACTGTTTTCTTTAATATGGAAGCTAAAAAAATAATGTTTCTCATATTATGCAGCAGTATTTTCTATACAGGCTTGCATCATAAGTCTCCTTCTAAATGGTTTGGAAAGATCTTTGGGAACAAAAGAGAATTCTCCACATCTATATTGTTTATCACTTAGCGCACACACATACATATATGTACACACATCCACACATACATATATACATACATGCATATATAATTGGGGCATCAGTGTATTTTTAATAAAAGCTAATTAAGATCAACAATTTTTGACTTGCTATTTTTTTAACAGCAGAAAGGAAGATTCAATGCTAGCAATTATTTAGGCCATTCCATTCCATTTGAATAGAAAAGAGTGCCTCTAATGCTACTCCAAACTCAGCACCAGCTTGAGGGAAAACCTGGCACACAGTGAAGTTACTATAATAACTCATATTTATATAGCTTTTTAAGATTTACAAGGTACATTCATTATAGCTACTAACCCCCATAAGGTTGGTAAGTTTCCTAAAAATCGATTTAGCTAAAGGCCAATCTACTTTGCTTGTCCATGAATATTCAGGAGCATAATTCTAAATATAACCTTATTGTTAGCATGAGGAACAATGATTGGGCATAAACGTTTGACTGAAACATGTAGGCTTTTTATTGAAGAAGTTGTTGATCATTTTTTTGTCATGGACCCCTTCAGTGGTTTGGTAAAGATTATGTGCCCCTTTTCAGATAATTTTTTAAAATGTATCAAATATATAAAATTTCAAAAGAAGCTAATTATATTGAAATGTGGTTATCAAAATATTTTTGGGGGCAGCTAGGTGGCACAGCGTATAGAGCACCGGCCCTGGATTCAGGAGGAACTGAGTTCAAATCCGGCCTTAGACACATAGCACTTACTAGCTATGTGACTCTGGGCAAGTCACTTAACCCCACTGCCTACCCAAAAATTAAATAAATAAATCAATAAATAAAACATATAGGTTCTTTTAAAAAATATGTATTTTTTTAAATTCAGTTTTACATGCATCTTTTGCTGACCGCTCTGACATTCTACCTGTTTCCCCATTGATCTCTCTCATATTGAAACTTCGGGTACACTCAAAGATTTCAACATAATTTAGCATTTAGTTACATATTTTGTTGTTCCATATATGTAGTGATGTGCTGAAGCTGGCTCAAATCAGTTCATGAGAGATGATTATTAAATTTTCATTGTGAGCATTTAAACCTCATAAACCAGTTAATGCTGTAAGTCAGAGCTTGATTTGTTGCTTTGTTGATTTCTAGAATTTAAAAGGTGATGGAAAAAAAATAATTATGCAGATTAAACTTAAAAATGTGTTTTTCAGACATATTTTTTTCAGATATCAACTTGTTATACATTTACCAGCACATTGCTGCATGTCTTATATATCCTTCTCCTTAGTGATGGGGGTCATTAGTCTATTTTTACTATATCCCACAAAATATTACCAAGGTGTTGAACTTGTAGATATTCAGTAAATATTTATTGTTTGATTCATTAAAAATTGTCTGGGGCATTCTTAGGCATAATTCCTACATATCTACAGGACCCTTGTTTAGGAAATGTCAGGTTCCAAGAACATTCATTTTTCTACTCTTCTAGTTATGATAAAAGATATATTTTCTTTTAGGATATGTTGACTTTCAACTTTTTTGTTGATTTCTATTGACTGTTCACCACAGCTTTGATTCTATGTATTTTAATAATATCAATTCATTTTGTTCTTCCAAAGGAGACTTTATTTTAAAATATTTATTTTTAATAAAAAAAGTCTAATTACAGAATTCTGTGATTTAATTTGTAGAAAAAAAAAGTTTTTCAAGATTAGCACCACAATGAACTATATGCATATAGAGTATACATATGTAAGTATGCACATTAATAAGATGATCTTATTTAAAATGAAGAGGATATAATTTTCATTCTGATCATAAAGTTATCTATGGTAAAAGATATTTTATAATGGATCATGAGTAAAAACCTTAACATAAAACACTTCAAAGTTCTTAAGACATAGGCAAATACATTCTTTTGATAATAGTGTGTTAGATGATATTTTAATCAAAAGAGGGGAGGAAGGTACAAGAAGATTTGAAGGTAAAATAATTTTGCTTATAGAAATATTTCCACTCATTCTTATAGCATCTAGTCCTTTTTGTTGATCTATTCTTTGTTTTGAATTTATAACACAAATAGGGCCAGTTTACATACTTACAAAAATATAAGCATAGAGACAAAAACTATGTAATAATTATATCAGAAAGAGTTACAGATTCCAAAACTTTTCATTTAGGTGGAACAAAAAGGACATTTATTCATGTGATCTGGAAAACGTTTTGGAACCATTATTTCTATGGCTATTCAAATAGCTTAATTCAACTATTTTTCTATATTCAGCACCAGGAACTCATTTTTAATGTCTATCTTTGAATTTTGATAAATCAAAGGTTCAGTATGTTTCTTTTAACATTAGTTCTGCTATGAATGCTTTCTCCAGAGCTCTTTATAAACTGTTAATTTTCCAAAAACTAATTCTTAGAGGGTAAATTTATTAAGTATGTAAGTAACTCCGAAAGAAAAAACAAAACAAAACATTGAACCTGTACTTCAGATGTTTTAAGTACTTTCCAAACTCAAATTAAGTTAATTAACATCACTACATAATTCTATCATTTGTTTTTTTTTCTCTTCCCCCTAATTTTCCCACCTTCCTTTTTCCTCATTCTGCCTATTCAGGGAAAGTGAGCTATCCTCAGGACAATAGCTTGTGTTCAGATTCTATTCAGAATAGACATGTTTTCTTAAATCAGGCACAGACTCATTTAAAAATATGAAACATTTGAAAGCCAATTAAAAGGTGACACAAAATAAAAACAACATAAATGAGTGGGTCAATGAATAAATGAGTTTAGTGACTTTCACTGAGTTTGCTGGGGACAGAAATACGAAAGTGAGGTGTCCCTTGACCTCAAGAAGCTTGTGTTTTAATTGGAGGATTCTTGTCTATCTATCTCGATGTATATCTCAATGTCTATATCTCTATCTATCTATCTAGATATCACTCTTTCTATCTATCTGTCTTCAGGAGTGGTGGTCATGGCATGATGTTTTGATTAGAAAAGTCACTGCAATCATGAGGAGTCATTCGACCTCCTCTTTACAGATGCTGTGGCAACATTGATTTGATTACATTACTTACAGCAAGCAGTAGAAGAAGGGGAATAGGAGGAGGGATAACCATGTGGGGTAGCAGGGCAAACAGCAAAGAGAAGGGGAGAGTGGATGATTGGATAGGATTTGAAACATAGGCTGGCTAGATAATATGTGTGTTCCTATAGTTTAACTTAGAGGTAAGGATAACACAACCAGCAGGCCAGTATTTCCAAAGCAAAACTGAGTGGATTAAGGTACCCAGGAGTCTTAGAAGACCTGATGTCTGGAATAGGTGGTGGCCAAACAAATGATGGGAGAGTGAGAAGATAATTTAAGAGTTTAAAATCCACTGGGTGATGACATGCCAGTTAGTTGAAAATACAACCAGGCTCTCCATAATGAACCAGAAGCAACAAGTGATATTTGATATTGCTGTCTATAACTCTCAAGTAAAAGGCAGAAAAGAGGAGGAAAGGCTTAAGCATGTCAGAATTAGTTCAGAGTCTGAGAGTTTTCCACAACAAAAACATAGGTAACTCTCCACTTCTAATATACTATATCAGTAATAATGATTCATGATGATGATGATGACAACTAGCATTTATATAGCACACATGTTATATGCTATTATTATCCCCATTTTGTAGATGAGGAAACTGAGGCAGAGGGAAAGTGACTTGTCTGCTGTCACAGCTAGTAAATGTCTGAGGTCAGATTTGAACCTAGGTCTTCTGGACTCCAGGTCCAATATTCTATCCACCCTACCACTTACGTAGCACTAGTACCTAAAATGGGATCAGGTGCTGTAATGAAGAGAGCATCCTGAACCTGGAGTTAGGACAACAGAGTTCAAGTCTTTTCATTGTTTCCTACTGATTGTGTGATTTTGTACAATTTAATTAAGCTTTCTAATTGCCATTTGAATAGCAATATCTGATATACCTACTTGACAGAGTTATTGTGACAGGAACAAAGATTAGATAGATGTGGGGAAATATATAGATTACATTGAAAGGGTTTTCCTTCATGGTAAAATGTGATCCAATATGAAAAATGTGTATTATTGCTTTAGTTATAAAGCTATACTCTAGTCATTTCTCTAATTTTGTTCTCAGATCTTTCAGTAATGCTTATATTTTTATTCTACCTTTCTCTGATCTATTTTACAGTGAATAAATGTCAAGTATTATTGATCTCATGGTGTATTTTCTTATAACATGTTAATGATTAAAATTGCTTTTTTTTTTGTCTTTCAAAGGTTTCATATAATATACTTCAGCTCATCCATCACCTCTCTCTCTTCCCACACTTCAAGAATCATATAAATCATATTCAAAACGACTCTGGTATTTCAAGTTGTCACAGTACAAATTCATTCACTCTAATTCAATCTGGTAAGCATCTTATTAAGTACCTGTGATGTAACATCATACTACATATGGTGAATGGACCTGGAGACACAATGCAAACAGACAACCCTACCCCCCCCAAAAAGCAAAAAAAAACCAAAAAACCAAACCAGGTCTTGCCTTCAAGGCTCATATTCCACTGCGAAGGAGGGACACAACAACATGTAAACAGATAAATACATTTAAAATGAAAATCAAACAGCTGTGCCAGGAGAAAGGCAGCAAGAAAAACCAGAAAGATGTTAATACTCTGTTT
Source organism: Vombatus ursinus (assembly GCF_900497805.2). Taxonomy (NCBI): domain Eukaryota; kingdom Metazoa; phylum Chordata; class Mammalia; order Diprotodontia; family Vombatidae; genus Vombatus; species Vombatus ursinus. Next base: position 398 of record NW_020947551.1, on the reverse strand, counting down.
GCTAGATATCAAGAAGCAATGACAGTCTATTCCTTTTCTGACAAAATGGGGTAAGAAGACTGGGAGAGTAGAGAATATCCATCACAGTATCTATGAAGGCATTAATACATTATCATCTTTTCTCTGTTTCCTCCCTCTCCTTCTCTCTCTTTATCTCTATCTTCCAGTCTGTATCTCTCTCCATAGCTCTTTGTTTTCTCTCCCCCCTTCTCCTGCCCTGCCTCTCTCTCTCCCCCTTTCTCCCCACATCTATCTCCCTATGCATCTCTCTCTTTATCTCTGTCTTTATGTCTATATCTCTCTCCATATCTCTGTCTTTGTGTTCTTTGTCTCTCTGTTTCTGTCTCTCCTACACACACACACACACACACACACACACACACACACACACACACACA
>NW_020947550.1:0-24470 GCF_900497805.2 Vombatus ursinus | reverse complement strand
CACACACACACACACACACACACACACACACACACACACACACACACACACACACACGGAGTCATGCCTTGGACCCCTCCTAGATCTCTGCCTCATTTTAATGATCCTTCCAACTCACCATGCTTAAAATCTCTGGTTGAATGAACATGTAGAGATTTCTCAGCGTAAATTAGCCTTACAGCTACATATGGGATGCAAAGAAATCTAGCAACCAACTCAGTCAATTCTAAAGAAAGCAATCAGACTTATGGTGTTAAGTGGTAATGAAAAATAAACCAATCTTGCTTTTATATTATATCTTTTAACAGAAGATCCCTAGCTAGCACTTTAGTTTTTTTTTACAAATTTGATTTTTGGGTTCTGATGTCCTATGCTCATTTCCCCCCAAAATACTACTCATCTTAAAAATCTATGGTCAAAAGGGAACTAGAAATAATACATCACATATTATATTCCAAAATGGTAATATTAAAATTATTTGGTACTGCATAAGAAATAGAGTGGTTGATCGGTGGAAGAGTTTAGGTATACAATATGCAGAAGCAAATGAACCCAGTAGTCTAGTGTTTGATAAACCCAAAGATTCAAGCTTTGGGGGCAGACATCCACCATTTTGCAGAAAAAAAACTGCTTGGACAACGGCAAACTAGTCTGGCAGAAAATAGGCACAGAATAACATTTCACACCATATTACAAATGGTGTATCAAAATGATGATTTTGATAGAAAACATAATATCCTAAGCAAATTAGGGGAGCATGGAAGAAAGTACCTCTCAGATTCATAAATAAGGAAAATGTTCAAGACCAAAGGGGAGATAGAAAGGATCACAGGAGGTAAAATGGATAATTTTGATTACATAAAATTAAAGTGTTTCACAAACAAAGCCAGTGCAGTGAAAAATAGAAGAAAATAATAAACTCACAAAATCTTTTGTAGCAAATTTTTCTGATAAAGGTCTCATTTCTTCAATATAGAGGGAACTCAGTCTAATTTACAAAACAGGTCCGTTCTCCAATTGATAAATGATTAAAAGATATGAATCAGCAGTGTTGAGAGGAAGAAATCAAAGTTTTTAATGGTTATATGAAAGAAATGCTTTAAATCCTTAATAAGTAATGAAATGCAAATTAAAGCAACTCTCAGTACCACCTCACAGCCATCAGATTACCTAAGATGACAGAAAAGGAAAAATGAGAATTGCTGGAGTAGACGTGGAAAAATGGTTACATCAATGTTGATTGATAACTGTTGGTGGAGTTGTGAACTAGTCCAACCATTCTGGAGAACAATTTGGAATTATGCCCAAAAGAATATAAAATTTTGTATATCCTGTGACCTACAACTATTGCTATTAAGTCTGTACTCATGCATAAAGAAAAAGGAAAAGGATCCAGATGTATAGAAATATTTATAGGAGTTCTTGTGGTGGCAAAAAATTAGAAACTGAGAAGATACCCATCAATTGGAAAATGACTGAACAAGTGAGAGTATATGAATGTGCTGGTGCTATTGTTGTTGAGCATTTTGGCTGTGTCTGACTCTTTATGATCCCATCTGGGGTTTTCTGGGCAAAGATACTGGAGTGGTTTGCCATTTCCTTCTCCAGCTGATTTGAAATGTCAACTGTCAAATTGAGGAACTGAGGCAACAGGGTTAAGTGACTTGCCCAAGGTCATACAGATAGTCAGTGTCTGAGGCTAGATTTGAACTCAGGAAGATGAGTCTTCTTGACTCCAAGCACAACATTCCATTCACTGTGCCACCTAGCATGCCCATTCCATGTAATGGAATACTACGGTGCTATAAGAAATGATAAAGGGGACAATTTCACAAAAATCTGGGAAGATTTATTTGAACTGATGTCAAGTGAAGTAAGCAGAACCAAGGAAATAATCTATAGTCTGATAATATTGTAAAGATATTTGTAATGTCAAATTAATAACTATATGGAGAGAAGATCTTCATTTCAATATAATATCAAATATTGTAATTTGACAATACTGTAAAGATGTCATAAAGCAATATTGTAAAGATAATCAACTATATAAGGCTTAGTAACTGATCAATACAATGATTTACTACAAGTCCAAAGGGCTCATGATGAAACACACTATCCTCCACCATATAGGAAAGTGATAGATTCAGAGTCCAGATTGAAGCATTTTTCTCCTTTATTTTTTCTTGCTTTTTTTTTTTTGGAGGGAGGATGTAGCCAATGTGGAAATAACATTTTCATTACTTCATATGTATAATGAATATCATATTTCTTGCCTTCTTAATAGGGGCAGAGGGGCTGGAAGGACAGAAAAAGTAAAACTGAAAAATAAATACATGAATAGATAAATGAATAAATGAATGAATAAAATCTATGACCAAGACGTAGATTAAAGTAAACCAGCAAAATTAGGTCAAAGGAAATTTGAGGACCTAAATATATGTTAATTTTTCTGTGAACTTTGTTCCCTTGATTTATTTTTTTGTTAATTTATTTTGATTTATCAACAATCACTTCCATAAGCTTTTGAGTTTTAAATTTTTCTCCCCCTCACTCCCCAAGATGGTGTGGGATCTGATATAGGCTATATATATATATACATTCCTATTAAACATATTTTAACATTAGTCATGTTGTAAGGAAGAACTAGAACCAATAGGAAGAACCACAAGAAAGAGGAAACAAAACAAAACAGAAGAAAGAACAGCAAATAGTATACTTCGATCTGCGTTCAAACTTCATAGTTCTTTCTTTGGATGTGAATAGGATTTTTTATCATGGGACCTTTGGAGATGTCTTAGATCCTTGCATTGTGGAGAAGGGCTTGAGTCTATTAAAGTTAGTTATCACACAATGTGACTGTTACTGTGTACAATATTCTCCTGGTTCTGCTCACTTCACTCAGCATCAGTCCATACAAGTCTTTCCAGGTTTTTCTGAAGTCTTTCTGTTCATCATTTCTTATAGCACAATAGTACTCCATTACATTCATATACCACAACTTGTTCAGTCATTCTCCAATTGATGGGCATTCCCTCAATTTCCAATTCTTTGCCACCACAAAAAGAGCTGCTATAACTATTTTTGTACATGTGGGTCATTTTCCCATTTGTATGATCTCTTTGGGATACAGCCCTAGAACTGCTATTGCTGGGTCAATAGCCCTTTGGGCATAGTTCCAAATTGCTCTCCAAAATGGTTGGATCATTTCACAACTCCACCAACAATGCATTAGTGTTTTCCCACATCTTCTCCAACATTTATCATTTTCCTGTTTTGTCATGTTGGCCAATCTGATAGGTGTGATGTGATACCTCAAAGTTGTTTTAATTTGCATTTCTCTAATCAATAGTGATTTAGAGTATTTTTTCATATGACTATAGGTGGCTTTAATTTCTTCATCTGAGAACTGCCTGTTCATATACTTTGACCATTCATCAATTGGGTAATGACTTATATTATCAATTTGACTGAGTTCTCTATACATTTTAGAAATGAGGCCCTTACTAGAGACACTGGTTTTAAAAATTCTTTCCTGATTTTCTACTTTCCTTCTAATCTTGGTTGCATTGACTTTGTGCAAAAACTTTTCAATTTAATGCAATCAAAATTATCCATTTTCCATTTTGTAATGTTCTCTATCTCCTGTTTAGTCATAAATTCTTCTATTCTCCATAAATTTGATAGGTAAACTATTCCTTGCTCTCACAGTTTGCTTATAGTATCAGCCTTTATATCTAAATCATGAACCCATTTTGACTTTATTTTGGTATATGGTGTGAGATTTTGGTCTATGCCTATTTGACACTAAGATGTCAAATAGTGAACCAGAACATGGGGTCTTTGGGTTTATCAAATAGTAGATTACTATTGTCATTGACTACTGTGTCTTGCATACCTAACCTCTTCCACTGATCCACCACTCTATTTCTTAGCCAATACCAAGTAATATTGATGATTGCTGCTTTATAATAGACTTCATATGTATAATGAATATCATATTTCTTGCCTTCTCAACAGAAGGGCCAGAAGGACAGAAAAAGTGAAACTGAAAATCCAATAAATACATGGATAAATGAATGAATATATAAAATCTATGGCCAAGACATAGATTAAAGTAAACCAGCAAAATTAGGTCAAAGAAAATTTGAGGACCTAAATATATGTTAATTTTTCTGTGAACTTTTTTTTAAAAAGTATGGATTCTATGAACAGTTTTGGAACTAAGAGGCACTCAGGTAATGCTACTTAGATGCAGCTGAAATTAAGTTTCTGGAAGCATGGATGGGCAAAGAAAGTGGTTGGATTTAGGAGTTATGTAATTTGTATTTCCCAATGCACTGCTAATTTACACTGACTTCAAGGAATGCTTAGTGTGTTCCATAAAGGATGGTTAATTACAGTTGTAACCTACTTGTTTCTCTCTCTGAGTTGCTGTGTGAATTCATCATGCAAAGTTTATACATCTCTTCCAATGTTTGCAGAGAAGTGCTTAAATAAATTTTAAATATTATCCAATAGCTTCTAAAGTGGTTTTTAAAAACAAATTAGGTTCATTGTCAGCATCCACAAATGGTCCATCATAGTTGTACATAAACCAGCCTTCTAATTGGACAAATCACATTGTTTCTCTGTGCTGCAGTTTTCTCACTTATGAGATGGAGGTGGTGCACTACATGCCCATAGGATCACAGACTTGCAGCTGGGAGAGGTTTTCAAGGTCATCTTGTAGAATCTCAATTTTTCCATATAAAACAAGTCTAAATTCTAAAATTCTATGAGACAATATGCTCAACCCTTCTCCCCTTTTTATTCTTCCAAAAGGCCACACTCAGAAGATGGAGCCCTCTCCCTTTTGTTATAAAATTTACCATCTATGTCCAAAGGAAGTAGTGTCTGTCTATTTCAAGCTCTCAGTAAAGACAAGATATATGTTATTCAGTCACATCTGACTCTTTGTGACTCTACTGGGGATTTTCTTGACAACGATACTGGAATAGTTTGCTATTTCCTTCTCCAGATCATTTTACAGGTAGGGAAACTGAGGCAAACAAGGTTAAATGACTTTCCCGGGGTCACAAAGCTAATAAGCGTATGAGGCCAGATTTGAACTCAGGAAGATGAGCCTCCCTGACTCCAGGCCCTGAACTCTATCCACTGTACCACCTAGCTGCCTTTAAAGACAAGATATGGCTCCCTGAAGCTGATGGAGTTGGAGGAGTCAGCTGTTTCAAATAAAAATAGCAGATCAGAAGGTTTTCCTATTGTTCTCTGCCTCAAACAAGCTTATGAAGATCTTCTGTTTCTCTACATAGTTATCAAATGATGTTACCAAAGGATAGGTCAAACTATCTAACTCCCTTACCCAATAAGCTCCAGTGGCTCTTTATTACCTCAAGAATCAAACAAATAACTCCTGCTTTTCATTTAAAGTCCTTCATAACCAGTTTCCAAATCTAGCCTGTTTTTGTGTATTTTAAAAAAAATTATGAACTTGTCACACATTAGGACATTTTCATATATGACAAAGCAGTATATATAAACCCATAAATCTCTTAGTATATAAGACATTTTAAAAGTATTTAACAAATTTAACATGGAAGTACCAACTCAGCTCTGCTTGTCTAGGTCCACTTCTGAGTTTCCTTCTGTTCTTTTCTGCATAATTTTAAATGTATATTGACACTATTTTTCTTCTCTTTTTTGTATGTCTGTCAGTAGTCCTACTCCCATGTCTCTCTCAATAAATGAAAGCTCTTGCTTGTAACAAATAAATATAGTCAAGCAAAACAAATACATTGTACCTGAGAATGTAAATCTCATTCCGTACCAGTGTTCTCAGCTAAGAAGCAGAAAACCTCAACCTACCTTTGCAGACTTATGACACATCATTCCCTTTAATGTACACTAGGGTCTTACTAAAGAGGTCTTAATTCTAGTAGAGGATATTCCACCTCTTTGCTTTTGCACTGATTCTCCCCTTTCCCTGGAATATACTCCTTCTCACCTCTTCCTCTTAGAATCCTTAGCATCCTACAAGTCTCAATTCAAACACTACCTTCTACATTATGCTTTCCTGATCTCTCTAGCTATTCATGCCCATCTCACTCTTCAATTACCTTGCATATAATTATATATTAATTCAATTAATTCAGACCACTGAATTTAATTACTTAAAATAATTCAGACTACCCATTGGAAGGACAAACACTGAAGCTGAAGCTTAACCATGTTCATAACATAATGAGAAGACAGAACTAATTGGCAAAGACCCTGATGTTGGGAAAAACTGAAGGCAAGAGGAGAAGGGTATGGCAGAGGATGAGATGGATAGATAGTGTCGTGAAAGCAATGAACATGAGCTTGGATAGAGATAGTGAAGGATAGAAGGGCCTGGCTTGCTATGGTATGTGGGGTCATGAAGAGTTGAACATGACTTGACAAATGAACCACAACAATAAATTATATGTAACTATATAATTTTACATATAACTATATATATATATGTGTGTGTGTATACATATACATATACAAACCATTTATGTGTGCATGTGTGTATATATATGTGTGTGTGTGTATATATATATCTCCACCAGTGAGATTGTATGTTTTTTGAGGGAAAGGACTTTATTACTTTAGTCATCATATTCTCAGCATCAAGCATGGAATATAGTACAACAAGCTGTAGTATGCTCCTATAAGGAAAATTTGGAGTCCTCAAAGGGCATGTAGAAAGACATGTGATTCAAATTCCATTACTGACTTCTGTTCTAGGCAATTGTAAGTAACTGAAGCAAATCTTTGGGAAGGGTTTTGGAAGAAGGGACATTGTACTTTCATTCATAAAAGATGAGTATATTTCTAATTTGTCTTTTCTTTTAGAGCATAAGATTCTTGAGGTGGGGTGGGAGACAAGAACCATATTTTCATTAGTTTAAAAAGCATTAAGTATGATGCATGGTCATAAGTTCAAATGCCATCTCCGATGACGACTTTGGGCAAGTCACTTCATCTCTTGGGGACTCAGTTTCTTCAACTTTAAAATGAGCACATTGGATTAGATGGCTTCCAAGTTTCCTTCTACCTCTACATCTATGAAGTGATGATCTTAAATGTGTCTCTAGACTCATAGGGCACAAGAGATCTGTAACTTGAACTATAAGTCTTAGAAAGTTGACAAATGCTCAGAAAGGCTAAATGATTTGCTGGCAGTCACAAGATAGTTGTCCTTATGCCAAATTAAGAATTTTTTGGAGGTGAATGCTGACACTATTCTAGGTATGGGGGATTCAAGGAAGAATTAAAGAGGATCCCTTCCCTAAAGGTAATTATAAATCAGCTGAGGAGACAAGAACTCAAGGAAGATATACTTTGGATCTATGAACTCTTTCATGTGGGAACTTTCTTCCCCAGTTCAGATCACAATCCATACAGGCATTCTTATCTTGTGTAACTCTTGTCATTATCATTCCTGAAATCCTCCCTAGAGCATCTTCTTAAGCTGTTAGAGGCTTCTTGATGTTTCTTCTATAACTTTGTTGATTCCAGTGCAACGGCCAGTGTGTACAACTGACATCTCTTACACCTAAAACATGACAAGCCTACCTCCTTAAGTTTTAATTAAAATAATAGTTTAATAACCATTTAAATTAAGAATAGATAAAATACTACAAGCAATCTATGATTGACTTTCATGTGAAAAGCACAGATGATAAATGGTATAGCTTTATAAGGAGAGTGATAACATATAGATCTAGAGAGGGGTGGGGAACCTGCAGCCTCAAGGCCACATATAGTCCTCTAGGTCCTCAAGTGCAGCCCTTTGACTAAATCCAAATTTCACAGAACAAATCCCCTTAATAAAAGGATTTGTTCTGTAAAACTTGAACTCAGTCAAAAGCTGTACTTGGGGACCTAGAGAACCACATGTGGCCTCAAGTCTTCAGTTTCCCCACCCCTGATTCTAGGAAGGCTTTCAAAATAGAGATGGTATTTGAGCTAGGTTTTAGAGGATGAGTAAAATTTGGATAGGAAAAGGAAAATGAGGAGGACATTTTAAGCTGGGAAACTGATATACTGAAAAGCGTCTAAGATGGAAAATACAAACTTTGTCAAGGAATAGTAAGTGAGTTTGACCAAAGCAGACATATCACCAAGGGGAAGAGTGTTAAGGCTAGGAAAAATAGATTAGAACTAGATTATGGATGGTTTTGAATCCTGGAATAAGCCATTTTAACTACCTTCAGACAACAGGAAGCCTCTTGAAGGGTCATGGGGCTAGAATGGCATAATCAGTGTTTTAGGAAAGTTATCTTCTGATGATAGGACAGACAGAGAGGCAGAGTCATTTCTGAACCTTGGGTACAAATCCCTCCTCTGACATACCGGCATGTGAACTTGGAAGAGACAGTGACCCCAGGCAACCCTTTAAGACTCTGAATTGTAGAGAAGATACAAACTTGCATTCATGCTAATAATATTAATAATAATCATAATCATAAAGAACTAGCATTGATTAATATTTTAACTATTGTGAGGTGTTTTTCAAATATGTCCTTTTATATGGTATTTGATAATGATGAAATACTACTGTGCTATAAGAAATGATGAGCTCAGTGGTCTTAAAAAACACAGAAAGATTTGCATGAAATAATGAAGAGTGAAATGAACAGAACCAAGAGAACATTTTTTACAGTAACAGCAATACTGTTTTAAGAATGACTTTTACTGGGGCAGCTAGCTGGCGCAGTGGATAGAGCTCCAGCCTTGGAGTCAGAAGGACCTGAGTTCAAATCTGGTCTCAGACACAAAACACACAACACTTACTAGCCGTGTGACCCTCAGCAACTTACTTAACCCCGATTGCCTAGCCAAAAAAAAAAAGTAACTATAAAGGGACATGTGAAGAAAGACTTATCTCTATCCAGAGAAAGAAATGATAAGTAGATGTGTAGAATAATTATATAATTATACACACACACAGACCTATTTGTGCCTAATGGTAGCCAGGGAGTGGGGTGGGGGGAATGATAGAACAAAAAGAAGAAAAAGGAAACTTACATGCTAATTTTGTTGTATATTTGAAAGGAACAGCAAGTTATGCTTAGCAGATTTGCAGTTTTATATATAATTATCTTTTTTATGCACTGTTATGGAAATGCTTGTTTTATTCTATGAATATGTACTAATGTAATAAAAGGGAAAAACATCAAAATTTCTCATTTTAATCTCACAACAATCCTGGCTATCCTCACTTTATAGATGAGGAAACTGAGGCAGACAGAGGTTAAGTGACTTGCCCAGGTCAAGCTACTATTATGTCTACTATTACTATTATGTCTGATACTACATTTGAAGTTAGGTCTTCCTGACTTCCAGGTCCAGTACTTGATCCTCTTCTTGTAGGTGGTAGAAGGTTTCTCATAGAGCATTACCAATAATAAAATCATAAGTCTCATCCAAAAATTCTCTGATTATGGGAAATATACTATTGTGCTTAGCATATCACTTAACTGAGAAATTAATTCAAAGATATATACTAACCTAAACAATCCAAAACAGCACAATTCTGCTTCTAAATCAATACAGTCCAAATTAAAAGTACTATAATGAGTAATGTGAATATTTTAGATATGATGACGGGTATCAGAAGCTAAAGAGTTGGTTGTGATCTACCATTAAAATACATTTTGGATGATGAGACTCCAGGTTACTTCAAGATCATACCTACTGAGATTTCCACAGGGGAACAATTTAAATTATATTTTAATTAAGCCTGAACGTGTGCCTCATGAGAAGAGAGGATATATAATAAGATCATTAATAGAAAATAACAAAGCTTTGAATCTCTACTAGCTTTTGACTGAAATGTGCTTATGTAGTTTAATGATTAGCATCTCCCCTATCAATTCAAAGCCAAACAGCTTACAGAGGTCAATTCTTTTTTCAAGGTTACCTGTATGCTCAGCCAATATTTCTTTTTTTAAAAAATATTGTGCTCCCATGAATTCTTGATTTAATGGTTCCAAAGCCTCAAATACAGTACCCCAGCAAAGGGGGAAAGGAGAAAAAAAAATAGAACCAGGAAAATTGACTGAGATATAAAACCTTCACCATTCAGCAGAAAAGTAGGCAGATATGAACCCAAATTAAACTTCCCCTTTTATTTTGGAATTCGTTTGTTTCCCACCAAAATTTTTTCTTCTACATTTATTTTCTCAATTCATGTACTTTTCCTACTCTGAGTTATTATTACTAACTACTTGAATTATAATTATTTCTAATTATCCAGAAGAAGTAATAAGAGCAAAAGATGACATTTCTATTGTACTTTAAAGTTTTAGGTAGACACTGTGGGATTTAGATGTATTGGTGGAATGGAAGCTGGACAAATAATGGAGAAAATAAAATAAATATATCTCCCATGTCCACACTTAAAGATTTCCTAGGTGTCTTTGAGCCTTGGTTTTCCAATGAGAAGAGAGAAAAAAGAGAAAATAAAACCCATAATACAGTTATCCCTTCCACATTGCAACTTTTCCCATTGTGGTTTTAATATATTGTGATTCAGCACAAGAAATTAAATGGGAATTTTGGGGGAGTTTTGTGGAAGCTACAGATGACATGTGAAGGTTAGCAGGTGACACAGAAAAAAAGTTTGGAAATTCAGAAATGCATAAAATATATGTATAATATTGCATAATATCAACATATTTTATCTTTTAATACCGTAATAATTCAGACCTTCTCTGGGACAAAAGAAGGACAAAAAAATTTTACGTGAGTTTTCCAGATAGTGGGGTAAAGGGAGTGCTGCACCTCTAATCCCTGTGATGTGGAAAGGATAACTCTAACACCATGATATTTAAAGAGAAAATAGTAAGACTAGGTGTTACATTAGAAAAACAAAAAGCATAGTTGATGGCAAGCTTGACTCAGAGCCAGGAAGACCTGGGCTAAGTTCTGTCTCTGACACAAGCTGTGTGACCCCAGGACAGTCACTACATTTGTCAGGGCTCTATACCAGAGCTTCCTGTTTTCATGTTTCAGCATGTTAGTTGGCATTGTGTGACCTGAGGGCATGTGCAGTGCAAAGTGTGCGTGATTTGTGTTCAGAACCAAGGCTGCAGTGAACTTGTGCAATGCAACATGGCAAATACTGCCAGAAACATCTTCAATTCATTACATGTTTGGTTTTTAATTAATTTTTGGTTCTTGCCTGTTCAGAAACCTTTTATTGTTGCCAAATATTTTGTGACCTCTTGGGGTCATGACCCACAGTTTCAGAAGCACTGTGAGTCTAAACAACACTCTAAGAAAATATACACCATATACCAAAATAAAGTCAAAATAGGGTCATGATTTAGATATAAAGGCTGATACTATAAGCAAACTGGGAGAGCAAGGAATAGTTTACATGTCAGATTCATGGAGAACAGAAGAATTCATGACCAAACAGGAGATAGAGAACATTGTGAAATGCAAAAGGGATAATTTTGATTACATTAAATTGAAAAGTTTTTGCACAAAGTCAATGCAACCAAGATTAGGAGGGAAACAGAAAACTGGGAAAGAATTTTTACAACTGGTGTCTCTGGTAAGGGCCTCATTTCTAAAATATATAGAGAATTCAGTCAAATGTATAATCAAGTCATTCCATAATTGATAAATGGTCAAAAGATATGAACAGGCAGTTCTCAGAAGAAGAAATTAAAGCCATCTATAGTCACATGAAAAAATGTTCTAAATCACTATTGATTAGAGAAATGCAAATCAAAACTACTCTGAGGTACCTATCAGATTGGCCAACATGACAAAACAGGAAAATGATAAATGTTGGAGAAGATGTGGGAAAATTGGAACACTAATGCATTGTTGGTAGAGTTGTGAAATGATCCAACCATTTTGGAGAACAATTTGGAACTATGCCCAAAGGGCTATTGACCCAGCAATAGCAGTTCTAGGGCTGTATCCCAAAGAGATCATACAAATGGGAAAATGACCCACATGTACAAAAATAGTTATAGCAGCTCTTTTTGTGGTGGCAAAGAACTGGAAATTGAGGGAATGCCCATCAATTGAGGAATGGCTGAACAAGTTGTGGTATATGAATGTAATGGAATACTATTGTGCTATAAGAAATGATGAACAGGCTGACTTCAGAAAAACCTGGAAAGATTTGTATGGACTGATGCTGAGCGAAGTGAGCAGAACCAGGAGAATGTTATACACAGTAACAGTCACATTGTGTGATAACTAACTTTGATAGACTCAAGCCCTTCTCCACAATGCAAGGCTCTAAGACATCTCCAAAAGTCTCATGATGGAAAATGTTATCCACTTCCGAAGAAAGAACTATGGAGTTTGAATGCAGATCAAGGCATACCATTTGCTCTTTTCTCTGTTTTGTTTTGTTTCCTTTTTCTTGTGGTTCCTTTTATTGGTTCTAATTCTTCCTTACAATATGACTAATGTGAAAATATGTTTAATAGGAATGTATATGTATAGCCCATATCGGATTGCACACTGTCTTGGGGAGGGAGGTGGGGAAGGAAGGGGAGAAAATTTTAAAACTCAAAAGCTTATGGAAGTGATTGTGGACAAATCAAAATAAATTAATGAAATAAAAGAAAAGAAAAGAAAAGAAAAAAGAAAATGAGTTGCAGGAAGGAAATCATCCTGAATAGGTAGGAGAAATTTTCTCATCTGGTAGTTCCTATATCAATGAAATCACAGTTACAGTTATTATATCTGTGCTTATCCACAACTTGCAAAAAGATTATACTCTAAATGTTTGCTCTCAAGTTGTGTGGAATTGATACTATATTCTCAGACTTGCCTTAAAAAGATAATTTAATACATTGTGTCGCTAAACCAGTAATAAGAGTTATAGAACACAATTGATATTTATAATACCTACCCTTTCTATGGGTAAATGCAAGTTCAGTGCTTTTCCTAGAGAACTGTCATAGGCAAAACAGATAACTGATTTTCTACCTGAATAACAGCTCTCTCATTTATTATTTTGGGCAAATAACATTTAACATCTTAGAGTTTCAATTTTTTTCAACTTTAAAATGCTTATATTAAAGAAAAAATTACCAGTATAAAATTGAAAATAAAAAGTGAATGTACAACCAATGAAGATAAAATTAAAGCAATATTAGGAGCTATTTTGCCAGTTATTTATGAATATGATTGGCAATCTGACAATCTAAATGAAATTGATGAATATTTACAAAAATACATATTGCCTATATTAGCAGAAGAGGAAACAGAATACTTAAATAACCCTGTCTTATAAAAGAAATTGAAAAAGTAAAAAATGAGCTCCCTAAGAAAAGTCCCCAAGGAACAGATGGATTTATAAGTGAATTTTACCAAACTTTTAAGGAACAATTAATCCCAATATCATATAAGCTATTTGAAAAAAAATAGATAAAGAAAGAGTCCTACCAAATTCTTTCTATGACACAAATATGGTTTGGATACCTAAACCAGGGAAAACAAAAACAGAAAAAGAAAACTATAGATCAATTTCCCTAATGAATATTGATGCAAAATTTTTAAATAAAATACTAGCAAAGAGATTACAGGAATATATCACAAAGGTGATACATTATGACCAGGTAGAGTTTATACCAGGAATGCAGGTCTGGATAAATATTAAGAAAATTATAAGGATGATTGACAATATCAATAACAAAAACAACAAAAATCATTTGGTTGCAACAACAGATGCAGAAAAAAGTTTTTGACAAAATACAATACCCATTCCTATTAAAAATGCTAGAAAGCATAAGTATCTATGGAGCTTTTCCTAAAAAGATAAGTAATATCCATCTAAAAACAAAAGCAAGCATTATCTCTAGTGGGGATAAGCTAGAAGCCTTCCCAATAAGATGAGAGGTGAAGCAAGGATGTCTGCTATCGCTACTATTATTGAATATATTGTACTAGAAATGCTGGCTTTAGCAACAAGACAAAAAGAAGAAATTGAAGGAAAAAAAATAGGTGATGAGGAAACATAACTATCACTTTTTAGATAATACGATGGTATACTTACAGAAGCCTAGAGAATCAACTAAAAAACTATTTGAAACACTTAAGAACTTTAACAATGTTGCAAGATATAAAATAAAATCACATAAAATATTTGGGAGTCTACCTGCTAAGATAAATCCAGGAACTGTATGGACACAATTACAAAATGCTTTTGACACACAGACAAATCTAAACACTGGGAGAAATATTCATTGCTCATGGGTAGACTAAACCAGTATAATAAAAATTACAATTCCATTCAAATTAGTTTATGTATTCAGTGCCATACTGATCAAATGATCAAAGAATTATTCATAAAGCTAGCAAAAGAGAATAACAAAACTCATCTGGAAGAATAAAAGGTCAAGAACATTAAAGGAATCAACGAAAAAATGTGAAGGAAGGTGGCCTAGCAGTACCAGATTTCAAAATATTTTACAAAATTATAATCATCAAAACAATCTGGTACTGGCTAAGAAATGGAGTAGTGGATCAGTGGGATAGATTAGATACACAATACACAGCAGTAAATCACCATAGTAATATGGTGTTTGATAACCCCAAAGATCCAAGCTTTGGGTGCAAAAACTCACCATTTAACAAAAATTGCTGGGAAAACTAGAAAGCAGTTTAGCCAAAAGTAGATATGGCATAACCTCTCACACTACAACAAAGATAAGGTCAAATTAAGTACGTGGTTTAGACATAAAAGGTGATATCATAAACAAATTAGGGAAGGAAATGAGGCATTTTTTTCCTGTCAGATCTATGGATAAGAGAAGATTTTATGACTAAACAAGGAATAGAAAGGGTCATGGAAAGTAAAATGGATAATTTTGATTACATGAAATAAAAAAAGAGATTTTCAAAAATGAAACCAATACAGCCCAAATTTGAAAGAAAGCAGGAAAATGTGTGTGTGGTGGGGGGAACAGCAAGTTTCTCTCACAAAGGCCTAATTTCTCAAATATATAAGGAACTAAGACAAATTTATGAAAATAGGAGATATTGACCAACTGATAAATGGTCAAAGGATATGAGTAGTCATTTTTTGGGAGGAATCAAAGCTATCAACAGTTAGATAAAAAATGCTCTAAAAACTATTGATTAGAGAAATGAAAATTTAAGCAACTCACACCTGTAAGATTGGTTAATATGATTGAAAAGGAGAATGATAAATGCTGGAAGTGATGGGAAAAAAACTGGGACACTTGCACTGTTGGTAGAGTTGTGAACTAGTTCAACAATCCTGAAGAACAATTTAGAACTATATAAAACTGTGAATACCCTTTGACCCAGCAATACCACTTCTAAATCTTTATCCCAAAGATACCAAAGAAAGAGGAAAAGGACTTATATGTACTAAAATATTTACAGTGGCTCTTTTTATGGTGGCAAAGAATTGGAAATTAAGGGGATACTCATCACTTTGGGAATGACTGAACAAGTTGCTGTAATTAGTGACAAAGGGGATATTTTCAGAAAAACTTATATGAACCAATTCAAAGGAAAGTAAGCAGAACCAAGAGAACATTGTACAGAGTAACAGCAATTTTATAATGATGATCAAATGTGAAAGACTTAGCTACTTTGATCAATAAAATGATCCAAGACAATTCCAAAGGACCATTAATGAAAAATGCTCTCCACCTCCACAGAGGGATCTGATGGACTCTGAGTGCAGATTGAAGCATACTTTTTACACTTTATTTTTCTGGCTTTTTTTTTTTTGCAACATAGCTAACACGGAAATAAGTTTTGCATGACTATACATGCATAATTTATATCATATTGCTTGCCTTCTCAGGAGGGAGGGAGAGCATTTGGAATTCAAATTTTTAAATGAATGTTAAAAATAAATGAATAAAAAACCCCAATATGTTTCAATTATATAACCAAGGTTTATTCTTGCTCTAATCTTCTATGTATGACCCTATGATCAATAGAATATATGGTATAATTTCAAGAATTCTAGGAAGGTCTTTCCAATAACTCATCTCTCCCATCTATTATTACCTGAAGAAATATAGAGATCCATCTTTTTAGCTCATTCCTTTGGATTCCATTAACATACAAGTAATAGATTTTAAATTCCCACCTTTTGTCATCTCTCTCTCCTTTTCCTTTCCCTCTTGCCCCCTCCTTTCTTTCTCCTCTTTCCTCCCTTCTCTCCTTCCTTTTCATTCTTTCTTTCCCTTCTTTTTTTCTTTTATAAGAGAGTCCCTGCCTCTACCTCAAAAATTACACAGGTCCCAAATTTCTCAACTGAATCTCAATCAGAGGTATGAACTGGATGTGAACAACACTTATACCTTTCTATCAAATCAATCAATTAATGATTCATCTAGAATTTATACAGAACTTTAAGGTTTTTCAAATACAAGGTTGTCACATATGTTAACTAAATGTAGGAAAATTGTTGATCAATTTAGGAGTAAATACCACTGGAGGAAGTGAAATGATGCCACATACAAGTGTGCTGAGATTGGCTAAATAAACACTGTCATGCCCTTTGGGCTTTGGATAAAATACTTTGAACACAGAGGGTTTCAGCCAAGCTCCTTAGAAGTAACTGTATGGAGGGGAGGAGATGAGCTTTGATCTTCTACTCTGCAACTAGAGCAGAGGAATACTAAGTGAACTTCAAAAGGCAAAACATTTTGCACTTTCCAATGGCATACTAGCAACATTCCCAGGACAGATGAAGACAGTGTCTCCATAGGGAGCGAAGAACAATCTAGAAACACATAAGAAAAGCAGCATCAGTGATTTTACAAAAAACACAGCTACCTCATGCCTATGGGATTGCTTCACGGGCACCCTACGAGACTTTCAGTAAACAAGAAGTGTGAATTATTTGTTTGTCACATGTGCTTTCCAAGCTTAAGTCAATTTTTCCATGGGCTATGTATGTAATGATGGGAGATTGTGGCATGATTTTTTTGGTGGGGGAGGGGGGGAAAGGATATATTATGATAATTGTTCTTACTATACCATTTTACTCAATGCTCCTTTTATATATGCTAATTAAGTCTGGCTAACTAAATGATTTCAACTGATAATCACAGGGTGAAGCACAACTCTGATCTATACAATGATCCAAAACAATTCAAAAGGACTCATAATATTATCCACCTCTAGAGAGAGAGAGTGCAGAGTTCATCCTATACCTTCAGGATTGCCTTTAGAACCCTGAAGGGAGAAATATTAGCCAAGCTCAAAGGACCTGATGTTTCAATGAGAATGGGATTTAGGAGAGAACACACTGGAGCATGTGCTACAACATTTTATTTCAATATATTATTATTAAGTAATTTATCAGATAATTTCCTAAATACAAAGAAAAGGAGTTTTGACAGGCATACAAGGTGAAAAGAATAAATAAGACACTCAGGAGAGAAAGGTGCCCTGTGGAGCAGGATGGAGAAAGGAATAGAAATATGCCAACACTAACTTCAATTATTTCACTGTTTTATAACATGTACCACTATAATTTTAACTCGAGCCACAGATCCATCTCCTTGCATATATCAAAGCCCTATGGGAATTATTTAATATAATTTATCTATCAAATTCCATAATATTTATAAAGCACTTAGCACAGTGCCTGCTACATAAAAGGTGCTTAATAAATACCCATTGCTTCCTTCCTCCTTCCATTTATTTCACCTTTCACAGGAGTATGTCTGATGATGACTAGAGACGTCAACTTTCACACAAAAAAAAAAAATTCTAGGAAACTCAGTGCAATGGAAAGGGTGCAATGTCAAAAGATCTGGATTCAAATCCTAGTTCTGCCACTTATCACCAATGGGACAAGTCATTGATGGACTGAATGACTTCCAAGAAAACCAAAGCAAGTAAAAAAAAGTAGTATGCATTTAGACTCCATCAGTTCTTTCTCTGGAAGTGGATATCATTTTTCATAGTTGAGTCCTTTGGAATTGTTTTGGGTCATTGTATGGCTGAGAATAGCTATGTCATTCACAGTTGAACATTGTACAATGTTGTTGTTACTGTGTACAATGTTCCCCTGGTTCTTCTCACTTCACTTTGCATCAGTTCATGTAAGTCTTAGACTGTATGACTTCTAACATTCACTGTAGTTATAAATCTATGATACTAAGCTTACAAAGTACTGCTAACATGCATGAAGCTAACATTGTAGCTGTGCTATGTTTTTCATTATATTAGATGTCACGTTCTGCATTGTATGGTGTGTGTATTAAGGGAAAACATGCAATGATTGCTATTCATCTGGACCTCTTCATTAGGAAAAAAAACGATTTTTGTGAGGCTAACACATAAACTGGAAAATCTCAAGTTAAGGAGAAAATTTTAAAAGTTTCGAACCCCATAAAAGGTAGCACAAAATAGCTTATAACTACAACGTGGATTGCAACAAGAATGCTCTCCTCTCACAAGTATCAGTCTTCAGACAAAATGTTCTCTAGTAACTATGCATTGTCCACACAATAGCCAGTCATATCCTGAGTTCTAAGCATCCCCTTGGGTGTGTCTAGAGCTAACTCTGGTCATCACTCAGCAAGGTTGGCCGTAGGCAAATTTATGAACCAAGTGACTTGCTTGGCAAATTCCCCTGTCCCTTATTTCGTGCTCCCTGCTTACACTGTTTATTCCCTATGAGCCAGGGATCCTTGGGGATGTGTCTGATATGGGCTTTATTTTTCTCCTAGATTTGGTTTTGAATTTCCTACCTCCTTCCAAAACAGGCCCCTTTCCTCTAATTAGAAATTTAATTAAATGTATCACCTCTCTTCCTCCCTGGCTCAAATTCCCCCAAAAATATTTCTCAGGCCTCAATAGTGTCCATACAAAGGAAAACTATGTGTAGATATATCTTTCCTGTACTACTCAAAATATAATCTAATATCTGCTTTCAGGAATGGAAGAGAAGAAAGAGAGTAGGTACAGGATAGAACAGGTGTGAATAGGTATGGTGTGAATACAAGTGCCAGGGTATGGGAAGGAATTCCAAAACTAATGAGATTGCCTGCTTAGGTCAATTCTACCTCCTAGAGTGGAAAGATTTGATTTCATAGAGTAAGAGCTATGGTTTTGATTATTTAAAATCATCATGAAAGAGAAAAGAAAACAGAGTGGGAAAGAGAGAAAATGATGTGAAAAGAAGGACTTAGAAGGGGAAAAATCTATCTTTTTTGTTGCTACTGTTTTCTTTAATATGGAAGCTAAAAAAATAATGTTTCTCATATTATGCAGCAGTATTTTCTATACAGGCTTGCATCATAAGTCTCCTTCTAAATGGTTTGGAAAGATCTTTGGGAACAAAAGAGAATTCTCCACATCTATATTGTTTATCACTTAGCGCACACACATACATATATGTACACACATCCACACATACATATATACATACATGCATATATAATTGGGGCATCAGTGTATTTTTAATAAAAGCTAATTAAGATCAACAATTTTTGACTTGCTATTTTTTTAACAGCAGAAAGGAAGATTCAATGCTAGCAATTATTTAGGCCATTCCATTCCATTTGAATAGAAAAGAGTGCCTCTAATGCTACTCCAAACTCAGCACCAGCTTGAGGGAAAACCTGGCACACAGTGAAGTTACTATAATAACTCATATTTATATAGCTTTTTAAGATTTACAAGGTACATTCATTATAGCTACTAACCCCCATAAGGTTGGTAAGTTTCCTAAAAATCGATTTAGCTAAAGGCCAATCTACTTTGCTTGTCCATGAATATTCAGGAGCATAATTCTAAATATAACCTTATTGTTAGCATGAGGAACAATGATTGGGCATAAACGTTTGACTGAAACATGTAGGCTTTTTATTGAAGAAGTTGTTGATCATTTTTTTGTCATGGACCCCTTCAGTGGTTTGGTAAAGATTATGTGCCCCTTTTCAGATAATTTTTTAAAATGTATCAAATATATAAAATTTCAAAAGAAGCTAATTATATTGAAATGTGGTTATCAAAATATTTTTGGGGGCAGCTAGGTGGCACAGCGTATAGAGCACCGGCCCTGGATTCAGGAGGAACTGAGTTCAAATCCGGCCTTAGACACATAGCACTTACTAGCTATGTGACTCTGGGCAAGTCACTTAACCCCACTGCCTACCCAAAAATTAAATAAATAAATCAATAAATAAAACATATAGGTTCTTTTAAAAAATATGTATTTTTTTAAATTCAGTTTTACATGCATCTTTTGCTGACCGCTCTGACATTCTACCTGTTTCCCCATTGATCTCTCTCATATTGAAACTTCGGGTACACTCAAAGATTTCAACATAATTTAGCATTTAGTTACATATTTTGTTGTTCCATATATGTAGTGATGTGCTGAAGCTGGCTCAAATCAGTTCATGAGAGATGATTATTAAATTTTCATTGTGAGCATTTAAACCTCATAAACCAGTTAATGCTGTAAGTCAGAGCTTGATTTGTTGCTTTGTTGATTTCTAGAATTTAAAAGGTGATGGAAAAAAAATAATTATGCAGATTAAACTTAAAAATGTGTTTTTCAGACATATTTTTTTCAGATATCAACTTGTTATACATTTACCAGCACATTGCTGCATGTCTTATATATCCTTCTCCTTAGTGATGGGGGTCATTAGTCTATTTTTACTATATCCCACAAAATATTACCAAGGTGTTGAACTTGTAGATATTCAGTAAATATTTATTGTTTGATTCATTAAAAATTGTCTGGGGCATTCTTAGGCATAATTCCTACATATCTACAGGACCCTTGTTTAGGAAATGTCAGGTTCCAAGAACATTCATTTTTCTACTCTTCTAGTTATGATAAAAGATATATTTTCTTTTAGGATATGTTGACTTTCAACTTTTTTGTTGATTTCTATTGACTGTTCACCACAGCTTTGATTCTATGTATTTTAATAATATCAATTCATTTTGTTCTTCCAAAGGAGACTTTATTTTAAAATATTTATTTTTAATAAAAAAAGTCTAATTACAGAATTCTGTGATTTAATTTGTAGAAAAAAAAAGTTTTTCAAGATTAGCACCACAATGAACTATATGCATATAGAGTATACATATGTAAGTATGCACATTAATAAGATGATCTTATTTAAAATGAAGAGGATATAATTTTCATTCTGATCATAAAGTTATCTATGGTAAAAGATATTTTATAATGGATCATGAGTAAAAACCTTAACATAAAACACTTCAAAGTTCTTAAGACATAGGCAAATACATTCTTTTGATAATAGTGTGTTAGATGATATTTTAATCAAAAGAGGGGAGGAAGGTACAAGAAGATTTGAAGGTAAAATAATTTTGCTTATAGAAATATTTCCACTCATTCTTATAGCATCTAGTCCTTTTTGTTGATCTATTCTTTGTTTTGAATTTATAACACAAATAGGGCCAGTTTACATACTTACAAAAATATAAGCATAGAGACAAAAACTATGTAATAATTATATCAGAAAGAGTTACAGATTCCAAAACTTTTCATTTAGGTGGAACAAAAAGGACATTTATTCATGTGATCTGGAAAACGTTTTGGAACCATTATTTCTATGGCTATTCAAATAGCTTAATTCAACTATTTTTCTATATTCAGCACCAGGAACTCATTTTTAATGTCTATCTTTGAATTTTGATAAATCAAAGGTTCAGTATGTTTCTTTTAACATTAGTTCTGCTATGAATGCTTTCTCCAGAGCTCTTTATAAACTGTTAATTTTCCAAAAACTAATTCTTAGAGGGTAAATTTATTAAGTATGTAAGTAACTCCGAAAGAAAAAACAAAACAAAACATTGAACCTGTACTTCAGATGTTTTAAGTACTTTCCAAACTCAAATTAAGTTAATTAACATCACTACATAATTCTATCATTTGTTTTTTTTTCTCTTCCCCCTAATTTTCCCACCTTCCTTTTTCCTCATTCTGCCTATTCAGGGAAAGTGAGCTATCCTCAGGACAATAGCTTGTGTTCAGATTCTATTCAGAATAGACATGTTTTCTTAAATCAGGCACAGACTCATTTAAAAATATGAAACATTTGAAAGCCAATTAAAAGGTGACACAAAATAAAAACAACATAAATGAGTGGGTCAATGAATAAATGAGTTTAGTGACTTTCACTGAGTTTGCTGGGGACAGAAATACGAAAGTGAGGTGTCCCTTGACCTCAAGAAGCTTGTGTTTTAATTGGAGGATTCTTGTCTATCTATCTCGATGTATATCTCAATGTCTATATCTCTATCTATCTATCTAGATATCACTCTTTCTATCTATCTGTCTTCAGGAGTGGTGGTCATGGCATGATGTTTTGATTAGAAAAGTCACTGCAATCATGAGGAGTCATTCGACCTCCTCTTTACAGATGCTGTGGCAACATTGATTTGATTACATTACTTACAGCAAGCAGTAGAAGAAGGGGAATAGGAGGAGGGATAACCATGTGGGGTAGCAGGGCAAACAGCAAAGAGAAGGGGAGAGTGGATGATTGGATAGGATTTGAAACATAGGCTGGCTAGATAATATGTGTGTTCCTATAGTTTAACTTAGAGGTAAGGATAACACAACCAGCAGGCCAGTATTTCCAAAGCAAAACTGAGTGGATTAAGGTACCCAGGAGTCTTAGAAGACCTGATGTCTGGAATAGGTGGTGGCCAAACAAATGATGGGAGAGTGAGAAGATAATTTAAGAGTTTAAAATCCACTGGGTGATGACATGCCAGTTAGTTGAAAATACAACCAGGCTCTCCATAATGAACCAGAAGCAACAAGTGATATTTGATATTGCTGTCTATAACTCTCAAGTAAAAGGCAGAAAAGAGGAGGAAAGGCTTAAGCATGTCAGAATTAGTTCAGAGTCTGAGAGTTTTCCACAACAAAAACATAGGTAACTCTCCACTTCTAATATACTATATCAGTAATAATGATTCATGATGATGATGATGACAACTAGCATTTATATAGCACACATGTTATATGCTATTATTATCCCCATTTTGTAGATGAGGAAACTGAGGCAGAGGGAAAGTGACTTGTCTGCTGTCACAGCTAGTAAATGTCTGAGGTCAGATTTGAACCTAGGTCTTCTGGACTCCAGGTCCAATATTCTATCCACCCTACCACTTACGTAGCACTAGTACCTAAAATGGGATCAGGTGCTGTAATGAAGAGAGCATCCTGAACCTGGAGTTAGGACAACAGAGTTCAAGTCTTTTCATTGTTTCCTACTGATTGTGTGATTTTGTACAATTTAATTAAGCTTTCTAATTGCCATTTGAATAGCAATATCTGATATACCTACTTGACAGAGTTATTGTGACAGGAACAAAGATTAGATAGATGTGGGGAAATATATAGATTACATTGAAAGGGTTTTCCTTCATGGTAAAATGTGATCCAATATGAAAAATGTGTATTATTGCTTTAGTTATAAAGCTATACTCTAGTCATTTCTCTAATTTTGTTCTCAGATCTTTCAGTAATGCTTATATTTTTATTCTACCTTTCTCTGATCTATTTTACAGTGAATAAATGTCAAGTATTATTGATCTCATGGTGTATTTTCTTATAACATGTTAATGATTAAAATTGCTTTTTTTTTTTGTCTTTCAAAGGTTTCATATAATATACTTCAGCTCATCCATCACCTCTCTCTCTTCCCACACTTCAAGAATCATATAAATCATATTCAAAACGACTCTGGTATTTCAAGTTGTCACAGTACAAATTCATTCACTCTAATTCAATCTGGTAAGCATCTTATTAAGTACCTGTGATGTAACATCATACTACATATGGTGAATGGACCTGGAGACACAATGCAAACAGACAACCCTACCCCCCCCAAAAAGCAAAAAAAAAACCAAAAAACCAAACCAGGTCTTGCCTTCAAGGCTCATATTCCACTGCGAAGGAGGGACACAACAACATGTAAACAGATAAATACATTTAAAATGAAAATCAAACAGCTGTGCCAGGAGAAAGGCAGCAAGAAAAACCAGAAAGATGTTAATACTCTGTTTGCTAGATATCAAGAAGCAATGACAGTCTATTCCTTTTCTGACAAAATGGGGTAAGAAGACTGGGAGAGTAGAGAATATCCATCACAGTATCTATGAAGGCATTAATACATTATCATCTTTTCTCTGTTTCCTCCCTCTCCTTCTCTCTCTTTATCTCTATCTTCCAGTCTGTATCTCTCTCCATAGCTCTTTGTTTTCTCTCCCCCCTTCTCCTGCCCTGCCTCTCTCTCTCCCCCTTTCTCCCCACATCTATCTCCCTATGCATCTCTCTCTTTATCTCTGTCTTTATGTCTATATCTCTCTCCATATCTCTGTCTTTGTGTTCTTTGTCTCTCTGTTTCTGTCTCTCCTACACACACACACACACACACACACACACACACACACACACACACACA